>NC_090238.1:27248091-27583091 GCF_024489055.1 Chanodichthys erythropterus
TCTCAGTTTGACTGAGAAAAATGGAAGAATTGATAACTTTTAAATGAATTGGACATATTATAATTTATTCATTGAGAATCAATACACAATATTTGATGCATAGTATCAGTAAAAACAGCTGAAATACTATATAATCTTTAAATTACAACTACATTAACTTTCACTAAAATACTTAAAATCTCTTAAATATATCTAAAGATTCTGTATGTAAACATAAGAAGTAAATTCAAAATTAAATAACTGGAATTATTAAATACAATTATTTGACTAGTTCTTGGACAATGGTCGTTGAGATCTATAGTTCATGTCCAAGTTTTTGTAGCTCCAACTTTAGCTTAGTTTTTTCTAATTCTAGTTTTTCTATTTCTAATTTTAGTTTAGTCTCTTCCAGTGTTAATATTTCATATTGCTTTTCAAGTATATTGTTCATGGTTATCTTGCTTGTAGTGTCTTTCTGTGTGTCTGTGTCTGAGCCATGTCCCACAGGTGCCATTTGGGTGCTGTCCAAATCATCTTCTTTACAAAAAAACAAACAAACAAACAAAAACAACAACATTAGCAAAATTAGAAAGTTTTGTTGTACTTTTTTCTTCTGCAAAAATGCACTACATACTGCATACTACTTACTACATACTAAAGTTTACTTGTAGTTCACTAATTTTAGAAGAAAAAAAAACTTTTTACACACACGTTTACTTAGCTATCTAAATGGAGACACTGCATAAACTTCTTTTGTTTTTAGAAATAGATAGTTAAACATGTTATAACTATATAACCCACACCCTAAATCTACCCATCACAGAAAATGTTCTGCATTTTTACAAATTACATTTTTTTTATAGCCTATATTGACAAAAAAATAATATAGACCTATTGACAAAAGTAGTCTTTGATTATATAACCTATAATCTGAAAACACTGTCCTCAGCAAATAGTGATTGCATAAGCACTAACGTTACAATGGCATTACAAGCTACTTTCCCTGATCTGTGTCCACTTATTATTTTAAACACTGTTAATCTGTTTTTAACTTAAAAACTACATCATTGTAAGGAATAATAGAGGATTAACTAACTTGGTAACTTATAACTCGCGGTTTAAAGACTGTAAGCATAACTTTACCTTCGCTTTGTGTTGTTTGGTCCTGGCTCGTCACAGGCGCTTCATTGTTTTCAGGGACCAATGTTAAAATCACCTCGCAGTCTACTAGACGGTAAAAATTGGTACTCAACCCAAAACAATAGTACAGTTTTTTTTTTTTTTTTAAATCAAGCAAAAACAATAACTATCGAAACATTGTTACTCACGAGACTGTTGAAGCGGAACTGATGCGACAGCGGTATCCTCCCCCGCTGCAGGTAACGTCCGCCCGGATACTCCGCTCTCCCTCCCCCCGGGGATTCCCCAAAACATCGGAGATTCCTCTCCATATATTTCAATTATCATTTCCGTTGTCCTTTTCAATTTAGGATTTGGTCCCCCACCTGTTGCAGGGTTTTTTCGCTTGAATATTTCCTTTTTTGCCTCTTGGACCATATTTTTAAAACGTTTCTGAACGTCTTTGACGGATCGCGAGACAGACGGGTTTACGCTGTTAACTTTTTCAGTTATTGTTGTCCACGCCTTGTTTTTTTTGCTATTGGCATTGTAGTCGCTAAATTTATTCATTAAAGTGGATTTGGAAGCATTGTATTCCTCCAAAATACAAATATTTTCAGCGAAGGAAAATTGTGACGAGCGCCCACTGTCGGCCATTTTGTTTAAGTTGTTCAGCGTCTTATTTTTCCCACAAAGCAATGCAATATAGACAGTCTTACTTAAGACTGCTGTGTGCTTATTTTATGCAACGATCTTTCTTCAGTGACTTTAGTTAGTCAGACTATTTCTAAGCCATTATCTTAAGACTGTGTCTATGTTTATGCAACCGGCCCCAGGACATACTGCATGATTTTTGGCTGTCCCAGACTAAAGATTTCCATCCTGAAACTATCGTGGCGATTTCTGTGATCATGGCTCTTAATCGGTGGTCCTATGTCGTACAGTTAGAGTGGTACAAAGATGGCCGTTTTCCCGGTCTTGCGACCAAAGATAGCCTATGATCATTTTCTGACAGTGTCAGAAATTCAGCATGATCAACGCACAGTGTGCTTGCTGCTACGGCCTACATCTACTGACCGACCAATAAAAATGCAACATGAAGTCAATGCGACATAGCGCTTTTCTTCGTCTTTCGTTGCTTCCTTTTTATTTTCAGTTGTAGTTGTAGATTCAACATAGTGTTTTGTTTATACTAGCTCATGCTGATGACATGCTCTTGTTTTATTCTTCTATAGAAACTTGCATCGTTGTCTAAGAGTCAACAGGTGTCATCATCGTACAATCGACATGCATGTCATACCCAGGTTTAATAGATCCATGTCGCACAGTGTGATTTGTAATGATCTTATAGGATTGCTAAAATCGTGCAGTGTATCCCGGGCTTAACAGTGCTTACAGTCGTGTCGATGTGTGTGGAGAACGTTTACTCAAACATGACTACATGAATATTCAGCATATCGTATTCACACACATTGCACTGGTGGCAGTACTGCATGTATGAATTCAGTTTATATACGACCTAGTTGAAACCACTCACCAAGAAGGGGGCGTAGCCTAGGCATATTCGGGAAGCCAGAGGTCACTTAGCTTGAATGTCCTTGCATAGACATTAAGTGCGAAAAGATGGGATTTCTAGATTATGAAACCTAGCAAATGTAGCATCAGAAGCCCAACCTGTGGCCAGGCAAATATCCTGAATAGAAATACCTCCTTCCCAAGCCCACGAGGACGCCATGCCTCTAGTGGAATAGGCCCAACCTCGAGTGGGAAAGTCTCAGCTTGTGAAGTGTAAGCTAAAGCAGTCACCTCCACAATCCACTGAGACAGTGGCACACCCTTAGTACAGCCTCTGAAACAAAGAGCTGCTCCAACAGACAAAACTGGCTCCATCACGGTTCCCTAAAAATGTTTCTGCAATCATACAGTATGGGAGTTGTTCGTAGTGATTAAAAAAAAAAAATACAATTAATTCATTATTCATTTATTACTATGGCACATACATATCTGATTCAATCATGTATCATGACTCCACCACTGTTTTTTTTTGGTCAGGGATCAGCTGTGTTTAGTTTTTGTTGTTGTTTTTTTAATGCTTTTTTTCTATGACAGCCCTCCCTCTTTGCAGAGAGGGGCTGTGGGAAAATTCCTACTCTGTCCGTGAGAGAAACCACCCCATTCTCACAGAATTTCCCAGGGGCTCAGTGTGCTAAGCCAGAGGTCCAACTTCTCCCAGTAGCTCCTCGGGGTGGCAGGGGTTCCAAAATTCAGCGTCTCCGGTCAAGTCAAGTCACCTTTATTTATATAGCGCTTTTTACAATGTAGATTGTGTCAAAGCAGCTTTACATTGATAACTGGTACATTATTTTGGCTGCACAGCAGCTCTTAAAGAATAGTGTCAATGTAGGCAGATCAAAGCACTGTTGAATATCAAATGTCAAGTCAAATGTCAAGTGTCCCCAACTAAGCAAGCCAGAGGCGACAGCGGCAAGGAAGCCAAACTCCAACAGGTGACATCAGGTGGCAAATAGGTGTTAAAATGGAGAAAAAAACCTTGGGAGAAACGGGTACATCTAGTGTTATAGGAAGTGTTACCGGTTCCGGCTGATCTAATATATGCAGCCTAATAATCCTTTAATGGATCTGAAAATATAAATTGATAATATGTTATATGTATGCCAGGTTAAAGAGATGCGTTTTTAGTCTAGATTTAAACTGACAGAGTGTGTCTGCTTCCCGAACAATGCTAGGAAGATTGTTCCAGAGTTTAGGTGCCAAATAGGAGAAGGATCTACCGCCTGCGGTTGATTTTGATATTCTAGGTATTATCAGCTGGCCTGAATTCTGAGATCGCAATAGACGTAAAGGACTATAATGCTTTAAGAGCTGGCTTAGGTACTGGGGAGCTAAACCATTTAGTGCTTTGTCTGATCCCATCAATACAACCGCTTCAGCTCATACAGTGATTTGTCATAGTATACACTTCTTGGTAAAAAACTTTGGGCAAAGAAACATACAGATATGCCAGGAGATGACTGAAAGGACATTGCTGCACTATACAGCAATGTGGCGAAAACACAGATATGTGGAATCCTAAAGGGGTCTTGAAGGACAAAAGAGGAACAATGTGTTTTACTGATGCATAAACTGCAATAAACCATTTTGCGAGAAAGAATGTCGAACTGTGAGTTCTGATTACATTTTACTAATCACAGATTAGGCATAAGAATTAACATGGTTACTACCTGTACTTACTAGTTACTACTTACCTAGCATTACGTTTGGGTCCATATCTTTCCATAAAAGTTAATTTGCACTCATCCATACATGTTTGCATATATGTTTCCAAACATCTCTCAACTAATGCTGTAAACTATACAGTGGAACCTTTCAGTTGGTACATTACTGTAATATTAGGTTAAAATTAAGTCCATATAGGATTGCAAAAGGGCTGAAAATTTCTGGTAAATTTTCTGAAATTTTCCAAAAGTTTCTGAAACTTTCCAAAAATCCTGGAAAGTTTCTGGAAACTTTGCAACCCTAAGTCCATGACTTAAATCGCACGTAAAAGGCTGTTTTTTATATCAACTGTTTCTACTTTAGTTTGTTACTCCCATTTAAATAGTGGCTAGATGACAATATTGTCGTCCCATCCTTGTTAAATTATCTTTTTAATACAGTGAATATTAGTAAAGTTCCTTTCAGCTGATTCTGCTTCAGAACCCAGAATTTACATTGTACATCAAGTGACAAATTCACATAGTACCACAGTACAGTACCTAAGCTGAGGTAGATGGCCAAACCTATACTGTCTGTGTTTTGTGAATTCTTATCTCTTTGAAATCTGAACTGTAAAGAGGTAAACCTGCAAAAGAAAGAAACAAACAAGCTCATTGGTTGCTCAATGGTGTATCTTCACTTTAATCTTTGATTTGGTGTTTTAGGTATTTTCCATTTTAGCACTGGTATTCAGCGAGAAATATGTATGTTTGTGACCTAGTTGGTTTTCCTTTTCACATAGAATGGACAAATGCACTATTGATTGGATCAGTCTGATAAAGCCAGATGCACAGTAAACTGAAGAGATTTTAGTTTTTCATCTTGTCATGATAATGCACATTTTACTCAACCATTGCAGACTAGGTGTGTCATTTACAAGACCTATCTACTGTATATTGTGGGAAAGAATGGGAAAAAAGAACAGACACATTTTTTTCAAACTTTCAGTTTCATTTATCTATTGTGAGTTTGCTACAATTTTGAGCTTTTTGTCTAAAGCTGAAGAAACAGCTGGTTAAGCTTGTACAAAAGGTGTACAATGATGCTCTAACATCCAGAGGGAGTGTAGACAAGTAGAGTTAACATGATCTTTCTCATGATACAGTTGGATATTGCAGTTGCATGGAGATGCCTATTATAGACCTACTGAGACTTGCTGACCAACAGGGTTGAGTATTGTTTGAATTTGAGCTATTCTGATTCTGCATATCGATTTAGATTCTAGTAAGATAAAAGCATTTAGTCAAACATATTTATTCTGTTTCATTTGTTCTTTGATTAACGTTGATGACAGACTGCAGCAAGTTTATTAGGCTGCTGTCACTTTAAGATCTCATGCAGGATCCAATTTACTGTTACACATGCTTTTTCATTCTCAACTGTTTACTTTCACTTAAGACAAAACAGGATATTTTCTTATAATTTTGTGCGTTCAAGTGCAAGAAGATGCATACAAGAACTCAGTTGAGTATTACGCACTATGAGAGGAGGTTTTCTGTGTGAGCGCTTTGGATGTGTGCGCTAGTAAACAGCGTGCATTGCGAGTGCAGAATTTAAATCTCTTTTGCATCGTCTTGTGCTTCAAAGTGGTTTAAAATCACATTAAAATGCTCACACAAGAATCGATAAGCGTAATTTTAATTCAGATTCCTGACCGTAAAGTATCCGATTTCAGAATTGGAAACGATTTTTGATTCCCAACCCCAATGACCAGTAAGTTCAATAAGGGCACCATCTTGCCTGTAACAAACATAGTTGCAGTTTACTATGAAGCTGGTGTGGACAAACTGGGGTCATGTCATTTCAAAACAAAGTTTCTAAAGTAAACTTTCTCGTGTATGAGACTGGACTGGGCGGAGCATACAAAAATATTCATGAGTTTCCTGTTTCATATTAAAGGATTAGTCCACTTTCAAATATAATTTTCCTGATTAATTTACTCACCCCATGTCATCCAAGATGTTCATGTCTTTCTTTCTTCAGTCGAAAAGAAATTAAGGTTTTTGATGAAAACATTCCAGGATTATTCTCCTTATAGTGGACTTCAATGGCCTCCAAACGGTTGAAGGTCAAAATTACAGTTTCAGTGCAACTTCAAAGGGCTTTAAACGATACCAGACGAGGAATAAGGGTCTTATCTAGCGAAATGATAGGTCATTTTCGAAAAAAATACAACTGTATATGCTTTATAAACACAAATGATCGCTTTGCACTTGCTTCCGCTTTCTGTAATCTTCAAAAAGCTTACGCTGTATGTCCTATGCCTTCCCTATTCAACTTACAGAACAAATGCGGCGCCAGTTCCGTTTTTTTTTTTTTTTCGTAAGTAGAATAGGGAAGGCGTAAGAAGTACAGCGTAAGCTTTTGGAGTAATCACATGAACACACTGGAGTGCCATTTTATAGTAGTTATAGTATTGTAACTCTAATTTAAGGAGACACTTAAACTTTTCATTTTATATAAATAAACTTGACGTGACGTGACCTGACTGGATGGCCAAATTGCAGAGCTCGTACAAACATATTGATATTGCTATGATCAGATGCTTTTTTAACTGCTGTTTTCTCACCATGTATTTTGTTCTTGCTTTTTACCCCTAGGCAAGAATGGAAAAAAAACTTCACCATAAGTATACTGGGGCCTTTATTCTGAAAGCTTACATTACACTCAGTGAATAGGCGTGATTGAAGACCAGTCATCCACACGTTTCTTTTTATATCCTTTTAAGGAATCTCAATTGCACAGTAGGGACGTCACGGTGAGGAAATTTTCACACCAGGGTTCGGTTTTGAATGTGCCCTCGTTTTTCACTTTTGCTTTTAAATTTGTGATCACGCATACTCTGGGTATAGGGAGCAGTGGTACTGACCACACATTTTACAAGATAAGATATTTGCCATGCTCAGGATTTCTTGTGAACCAAATGTTCCGCCATCGTCCTGTCAGTCATCTCCTTACTATCATCATGTGATAAGTGAAAACTGACTCCTGCTGTAGTGTGCTGCGACTCTGCAGCTCGTGCTGTATGGAGCAGAGACACTTTCAGTTTATAATTGTAGCATCCATTTTCCAATTGAACCAAATGGTTTTTATTTCTATAAAATAGAAAAAATGACAGTGGGGTACGACTGAACACCGTGTAACACTGACTACCGCAGCAAGCCTATTGCACAGTAACACAGCACATCTTTTGAAGCGAAAAAGCAGTTATTGAACAATGAGAACTTTCTCTCTTTTCAGAGTTGTCTTAGTATGTCTATTGGTAATGAGGCTCATTACTTTGGCCTTAATCTCCAGTAACTGGAGATTCCAGTTACTTTTGCTTCTTTTACACTTGAGATTCCAAGTGGACTGTTTAAAGGTGCTCAAAAATTTTCAAAAATTTTATTTACCTCGGCATAGTTGAATAACAAGAGTTCAGTACATGGAAAAGACATACAGTGAGTCTCAAACTCCATTGTTTCCTCCTTCTTATATAAATCTCATTTGTTTAAAAGACCTCAGAAGAACAGGCGAATCTCAACATAACACCGACTGTTACATTACAGTCGGGGTGTATGCCCCCAATATTTGCATATGCCAGCCCATGATCGAGGCATTACACAAGGGCAGCCAGTATTAATGTCTGGATCTGTGCACAGCTGAATCATCAGACTAGGTAAGCAAGCAAGAACAATAGCGAAAAATGGCAGATGGAGCAATAATAACTGACATGATTCATGATAACATGATATTTTTAGTGATATTTGTAAATTGTCTTTCTAAATGTTTCGTTAGCGTGTTGTTAATATACTGTTAAATGTGGTTAAAGTTACCATCGTTTCTTACTGTATTCACGGACACAAGAGTCGTTGCTATTTTCATTTTTAAACACTTGCAGTCTGTAATTCATAAACACAACTTCATTCTTTATAAATCTCTCCAACAGTGTAGCATTAGCCGTTAGCCACGGAGCATAGCCTCAAACTCATTCAGAATCAATGTAAACATCAAAATAAACACTGTACTTGCGTGATTAGACATGTTGCATGACGAACACTTTGTAAAGATCCATTTTGAGGGTTATATTAGCTGTGTGAACTTTGTTTATGTTTAAGGCAAGCGCAAGCTCTTGGGGCGTGGAGCACCAGATTTAAAGGGCCACACACCCTGAATCAGCTCATTTCTAATTATGCCCCAAATTAGGCAGTTAAAAAAATGAATTAAAAATAATCTATGGGGTATTTTGAGCTGAAACTTCATAGACACATTCAGGGGACACCTTAGACTTATATTACATCTTTTAAAAAAAGTTCTAGGGCATCTTTAATGAAATGTGCCATTCATTTGTGGTGAGTTTTTCAGACAATCCAACCTTAAAGAGCAGTGCAATGACCAATTAATCAAAAAGGCTAAAACCCCCAAAATACAGCATGTTCTTCTTGATGTGTGTGCGCTTTGTCTTACCGCTGATGCACATCATGTTTACATCATTATGGTTAGTTGCTTAAGTTAAATTTTGTCCTTGTAAATATGGAGTTAGTTTTCGTATTCATAGTTCACTGTTACTATAATATTTGTATAATGAAAAAACAATTCTCTGAATGTACTTGTACTGCTATGACCTCTTAAGCCTTCAGTGGTTGAGGACATGCCTGGCCAGAGCTTCCCTGACTGCAGTTTACTTCTCTTCCAGGATGAATAAACATGGAAGGGGTCTGTTATCTGCATCCAGGAAGTGTAGAGGTAAACAATGTTCTGGGGGCAGGAATTGGTTTGTGTTTAAGAGACTAGGCAGTGCTTCTCACTGTTCGTTTGGGATCATGTGGAAAAAAAAAAATCAACCTAGGCCCATCGGAAAAAAACATACCTATACATATAATTCACTGCACTTTCCAGTTGAAATAAACACTAGAGGCAGTAAAACACCAACAACTTTTAATCATTTTCACACAAATTATTATAGCAGGAGCAGATTAATAAAGACTACCATGTTATGACCTCAAAACACTTTTAACAGAGCATGATTTGTAAGCTAATACATTGCATCACAGAACCAGCTCCATGGCTTTTCTAAGCTATACACCTGGTACACTTGCGAAACAAGAGTTTCTGTGAAACACGGGTCATGATAATAGAGCTCAAAGACTTGAAGAAGCAAGCTAAAATGACATGGCTGCTTTAGCACATGTGTTTTACATTGTTTTTTGTTGTTGTTGTTTTTTTAAACATTATCGATTCGATTTTGGTTAAATTTTAGTGTAGGTGGTATGTCACTACCATGATTTGTACAACAGTCAACGTAAACCTACATTGCCAGATTCCCATTCATCTGTTTCGAATAAAACTGAATACGCTTTTAACACCGTTCACTGGAGATTTCACTTTGAAAGTGTTGCAAAATCTTCAAGAAGAAACATAACATATGAAAAAATTAAAAATCTAGTTTATAGAGTGTCACTGAGTCTTTAAGATGGGCTTGCATCTCCTTTTTCTCCCCAGAAACACTGTGTTCTGGTGTGAGGCCTTGATTCATTGCCAGGTTGCCAGGGTAATTTGCTGCAGTATATAAACGGTGAGATGTTTTGGGAGCTGTGGGGTTTGGAGCAGGAAGTCTTACGCATTCTTTATCTCCAAGCCTTTGGATGTCACTCAGGCAGCACATGGAGCAAATTCAGCACGGCATTTCCTCTTTCCACTTCACCTTCAGGAGAAAGAGAGCTTTCAGGAGAAACCATTCAAATGATCCTTTACAAACCGCCATATACGACTCTTTGTGTTAAATCAATGGGAGAGACAATTGCAGGAAAATGTTCTTTCCTAATTTCATCTGCAATAAGTATATGCCTTTATAACTCCAAGTAAAGACCATTGAATAATCAGTCCAAGCAGGATGTAATGACTGAATCTGACTTGGGGTCAGCTTGGCTTGGTTTTTGACTGAGCCACAAACCAAATGAACTACTTGCACTGAGCTTTGTGACGTACCTCCGTTTTCATAAATCGCTGCTCGATAGTTACTGGTTATGCATGTTTTAAATGTGCTGTAGTAGTTAAACACCACTTATGAGAAGATTTACAAATAAGAACATTTTCAGAGACCGTAGAAGAGATTTTTTGTTTAGGGAAACTAATGTTTAATCAATGATCATTAATTTTCTTTAATAATGTAATTGAACAAACTTATCGATGGCTAATTAAGCAAGGTCATCATTAGTTTTGAGGTGCGTGTCGGCTCATGCGCAAAACACGTGCAGTAGGCACAAGGAAAAATTAAGCAAGTGCGCCATAGTAATGCTTGAGATTATTTTACTTTAAATGAGGATAATGTTAATTGCAAACACTGTGATTATGTTTTAAAATACAAAAAATCTATGAGCACCATGACATGTCATTTGAAGAAGGTGCATCCATCGGTCTCCGTGACAGGATATGAAACTACACAGCTGACAATATCTTCCATTGTAGCTGGGTAAAGAACTGAGAACCTGTCAGAGAAACACACCTCAAACCTAAACGAGGTCGTAGAGTTATGGGACATCACAGGGAAAGATATAGCCTGTGTCCACAACAACGCACAAATAGAGTGGCAGTAAACAATCAAACGTATGTCAACTGGGATTCTGTGCTGTGCTTTGCTCACAACTCTCCGTAAATGATGGCTTTAACTACTTACATGGGTCATCGCAGCTGCTGGAATACTTACTCAGCACATCAATCACAGTACTATAGCTACCAAAGCACAGGTACATATGAAACTTCCACTGCATTGCCTGATACAATCCTGCATCACTTTCAGCCTCTTCCATTCTCATCTTATGAGAAACATCTTATGAGAGGACAGTGCTCGGGTTTTGGAGTTCAAAGCAAGAGTGCGTGACTCAGTGGCACAATGAATGAGAGGTGTTTTGAGAAACATCTATATAAAAAATCATTACATAGTGGATGCGCCTCCTATCTCTTCAAATCAATTAGGTTCACTCTGGTCCACTACCATCAAAACCATCCATGATGGCAACAATGCTGAATGCCAGACACAAATCAGAAAGGCTGGCTGCCAACGCAAAGCTGCGCAAAATGGCATCCGCAGTGGTTATGATTGAGCCACAAAACAGAAAATACAAATAGTGGGGATACTGGAAGTGTACAGCAGATCCAAGCTGGAGGCGGCGATAGGAAAAGTGCCCTTCACATCCTTCTCGGATATTACAATAAACTGTGCTTTAACGACTCAGAAAGTTTCTTAGAGAACAGCCTCCTTTGCTTGACACAATTCCACTCGATTGGTGGAAAGTGTATGTCACCAGATTTCCCAGATTGTCCTGGCTGGTAAACATCTGCCCCATCAGAATGTGTTTTCTGCAGCTGGCCTGACAGTCAACAGACTTCGCACAAGACTAACCTGGAAACATATTACCATGTTAATACCATGCAGAGTTCTCACAATAAATGTGTCAGAATTTGAAAATAAAGAAAAGTCAAGTGGGATTTTGCAAATTTTTACATTAAAACACATTAAAAAACATGTAAAAAAAGTTTACATTAAAAAAATACATTAAAAGCATCAAATCCAATCTGTTTTATTCTGAATTTTCATTAAAGTTTTCTGTGACTGCAATAAAACGAACCACATAACACTAATTTTACATTAAGACGTATGAATGAAGTAACTACAGTAGAATAAAGGTCAGTTAACTTAAAAATAAATAAAATCTTAATCGTTATGGACATTAACACACTATAAACAATTCTACATCACTAAACCATTGACCATAACCTACATTAAGGTTGCAACAATATCAAGTTTTTGACATTTATAGTGCAAAATAAATGAATATTTTTGAGGCAAACCAGAAAACTTTCACATCTTGATTGCGTCACATTTAATCGTGTGCTTTTGGCTGGAACACACAGGTATTGGCAAGCCAACCTGCGCAACCTGAGAAAGTTAACCTGGTGCTTTTTCCCCCAGGCCAGGGGATTCTCTTCTCCATTTTCTGGTGCAGTTAAGTAGATGTTCAGTTCTGCTTCCACCACATGATTAAAGTTAGAAGGTATTTCTGGAGACAGAGGAACTCTTGAAATAGCTGCTAAGTGTCTTTACTTTCAGAGATAAAGCTGCTTCTAAAACCTGTGACTTTGATGATCTTTTCTCCCATAGCATTCAAAATACATGGCAACCATGTTACTTAAGTCTTAACCACTGATCTATATATAGATCAGTGGCCTTAAAAAAAAATTCAGAACAGAAATGAATGCTCAATGTTTCTTCATATAGAAACCTTAATAAAACCAAGTGCCATTTTTTTTTTTTGCCTTTCTTGCAGCTTCTTCCATATATGTCATCATTCTAGTCTTTATGGCTGGGATGGTGTTTTGACTGATGTAGTTTGTTTTGAAGCGAGGATCTACTGATGTGACATTCAGAAGATCTTGAGTGGCTCAAATGACTTTGTCTTTGATTGCTCTTGTGAGATCTGTGTCCTGATCTTCAGCGAGAGTCTAGGTGAAGTACCAGCTTAAGATAGGAGGCACTAACATATTCCTCTCCAATAAACACATCTGTAAACTCCTGGAGTGGAAGCAGAGCTTTGTGCATGTATGTCTTGCCATGTCATTGTTAGATGTCTTGATTTCCTGTCTACAGATGCATCTACATGTACATGCTTCAAAGCTTTACATTTGCTCCAGGACTCTTGCAGTCATTTTTTTTTTTTCTTTGGTTCCCCATCTTGTTAAGCACTCTGTAATCTACTGTGGCCAAGAAGTGCAAAACAAATCACAATTATGAAAACAACATGAATCCAAAAACATTTAAAGCTGAAGCTGCATTATGATTGGATAAGAATAAACGAGTGATGTAAATTTTAATGTTAGCAGGCCATCCCAAACCAGTGTACTGTAGAGTCACGTTGCAAGACCCGGAGAACCCAACAGGCACAGCTGGTTTCAATCAGCACTCCCAAAAAAAGCACAAAGAGCTCCCTCATCTACATTTTGCAGTCTCTCTCACTGTTATTCACTCTCTGTGTTTCTCCGTCTATTTCTCCTCTCAACCGCTACTCATATCCTTGACTGAAAGTTTGCTTCTGGTCAGAGATGCAATAAGCTTTCCTTCCAGGTCCATACACACACATTCACACACACACACAGGCACGCACACGCTTCTTCGTACTGAACTATTTTTTTCTCTACGTTACAGAATCCCACAGCATTAACCTAGTTGGAACTTTTAGTGCATAGCATTTAGCATAGTGGTTCCCGGTCAGTTTTTTCTATGACTAATGCCAGTATATATAGAGTGCAGGGTGGCCGGTATTTTATTTATAACTTAACAATTTAATAATAGAAAATAAGATGCATAAATATGTGTATGCTAACAGAACACATTCTAGTAGGATATATCAAACATGATGGACTTTGTGTCTTTTCAAACTTGCTGTTTCTGTAGGTCAGCATATCAATGGCTATACAAAGTGTATTCATTGACGATTAAGAGGTTTGTGTGTGTGTGTGTGTGTGTGTGTGTGTGTGTGTGTGTGTGTGTGCTTGATTTCACACTGACTTTTCTAGTTTGACAGGTGGACTGTCTAAAATGAGAGCAATCTGTAAAAGCTTTGAATCACAGTTGAGAATGGATGAATTTCAAAGCCTTTGGAGGAGCAAGAATGTAAAACTGTGAGATAAGAAATGAATTAGAGTTATGTTTTCTAAAGTACATACAGTATCATAATAGTTGTATGTGTCATTTAGTAATATTGTAAATGCCACAAAGCAGTTTCAGTGAGGTTAACTGGTGCTACTTTAGTAAGGCTTGAACTGAACTCTTGAATGGTTTGAATCTCTTGAGACGACACTGTGGAAACAGTAACAGCTTGTTATTTTGTAAGATAAACAGGAAGTGAGGGTTTGTTTCATTTTGAAGCGAATCAGTGCAGAGTCATATTTGGTAAATTCTGTGGAGTTTTAATGCGTTTACAAATCATACATGCGTTTAAAGAAAGAGCTAGTGTTTGTCACAATACCAAAATTACTGATATTGGTACAGAATACTGAAAAATTTCAAGGTTCTCTGTTCTAATTTCATTACCATAGCAACAACTATTAGAACTCAGTTCCTTTCACTATATAACTTTTTGAAAAAGAAAGTTAAATAAAAAATGCTCGTAACCCCACAGCTGTATGATCAATTAAGTTAAATGTGGGTACACACTGTCTTTGGAGAAAATTCTTACATTTTAATCAAATGTCACCTAGATAACCAAACAAACATATAATTCAAATTTCAGCAGGTTATAATAATATCAGATCTGATTGGCTGATCATTACATATAATTTAGATACTTAGAAGGTGATTAAGCTGTGTATTAAATTTGATGAGAATTGGTCACAAGGTGGCGCTATAACATTTTCCCCTAATACCCCTGGAACCTTGCAGTTTTTTTTATTTTTTTTATTGCTTACACACTAAAGGTAGTACTTGAGGCCCACTCAGTGAACCCATTCTCTCGTATACCTAATCTTCAGACTGCAAAACTGCAAGCACATTATCTGCTTTACACTCAGTTTGCAATTGTAAAGCAAACTTTTTGCAAAACGCAAAAGACACATCCATCAAAACTAGCAGGTGTTGTTTCATTTGGAAAACACTGCAATGGCACACTTATTTACCAATTACCTACACCCAGTGACCATGTGTGAAAACACTTACAGTCAAACCAAAAGTTATTCAAACATTTTTGATATATAGATCGTGGATGAATATCATTCAGAATATTTCATCCAGTTCCTTCTGCTTGAAGACTGTCCACCAGAGAGAGCCACAGGTCAAGAAATCCCTTTAGGTCTCATAGATTAAAATCTATGTAGTCATAAAATGCGTAGAAATCCAACAGACAACAATTAGTTTGCAAAGACATCTGCAATTTTCAAAATTATTATATATCATTAAATGTTATTTTAATTTGTGTGTGTATATATATATATATATATATATATATATATATATATATATATATATATATATATATATATATATATATATATATATATATATATATATATATATATATATATATATATATATATATAATATATATTGAAAACTTTGGTTTAAAACGGATTGTATTGTTGTCCAATTAAAGAGAAAATTGTTGTCTTTTAATATAATACATTCTATAAAGAGACACTTAAAGACTTATACTGGATTTAAAAAGAGACATGGCAATTGCATCACTGCATTGTCCACAAGTCTATAGGCTATATTTAAAATTTAGAATCTTTCCACACCCTCTTAAATGAGCTTACACATTCTTTCCTGTCAAATGCTCAATCAGAGTGTTATATATGCACCATAAAGTGGTCAGTCTAGTCAAGTCACTTTTTATTTATATAGTGCTTTTTTACAATACAGATTGTTTCGAAGCAGCTTTACAGTGAAAACAGGAAAATTAGCCAATGCAACAAAGTTTGTTTCGGCTGTACAGCAGCTCCAGAAGAAAATAGTTTCATTGTTTAGCTTGTGTCAGTTCAGTGTTGATTTTTTTTTTTTTTTTTTTCCTGTTGTAAAATTCAAATTTAGTCATATACAACATAATCTGTTGCAATGTTGACTTATATAATAAGGATGTGTAACAGTGTGTTCTTAACATGTTTAGCTGAGATTTGGTGGGTCATGCACCCCATTTACATCAGATAAAAAAAATAAAAAAAATCTCAACGTTGCTCTGGTGAGGACATACATGAATATAGTTCCCATATCTTCAGCATTTTTCTCTGACAGCCTGGGTTGGGAATGTGAAAATGGAAGGCTGTAGCAGGACTCATTCCCTCTCACTCCATCTCTTCTCATGCTGGTTTACAGATATACGCATGCATGCTGTCATGTGCTAAGCCTGGATTCCAGAGAAGTGGAAAGGGAGGGGATGGAGAGAGAGAGAGAAAGAAGAGAGCGATGTGAGAGAGGGAGGGAGCAATGTCAACAGCTTTGATTCCAGCACAGTCAGCTGAAATCCAGGCTCTGGCGCAGTAGCACTCTGGTCGCTCTGGGTTGGAAGTATCATTGCAGATTCAACAACATTTTCAAATAAAAGAAAAGGAGAAGCAGGTCTGAAAGGACTTCATGCACACATTTAAAGGGCACTAGGAAACATTCTGGCTTACAGTGAGTAGGGCAAGGATGGTATATCTGAAAGGGCTGGTCTCTGAAGTGGGTGAGTACTTGCATCCTTCCATTCTGGTGCATTTAATGGCTAAAGACCTTTTTACAAGATCTTAAGTGCTTCAAAGGCATTATAAGAAGCAGGATTATATGAGGACTGTAGATGTAATCTGTCTGTCAAAAAGGAAAGTGTACAGCTGTTTTCATGCCTGTGACAGCGCCATGACTGGCATATCCATATTTCGCCGGAAAAGCATGCTGTGAATTGAAGAGTTATTAATTTTGAATTATTAAAAACTCTACTTCTGATTCATAATTTCTACAGCATCTGATCATATATCACAGACCAAAATAAACCTGCTAATGTCCTGATGTTGGGATATTCTGTCATCCACTGGTTTCTGACTTTGGGAGAATCTCCAAGTTTCTGTTATCTGAAGTCTGAACAGCTTGTCTGTTCCCTTGTGAGGGCGTTTGGTCAGTCGTACATTTTTGAGATGGTAAGGATGGAGTTGAACACTCTCATCAGGAAAAGGCTATAACAAGAATATATCACAACCTTGAAATGAATTAAGTGCGGTCTCTCGCAAAGATGCTCGTACTGCTCTCAATCATCAGCTACTAGCTTTGGCAGCAGACCTATCTGTTGTTCAAACATGTTGTTCTTGGCACAGCATGTTTACAGTTCACATGAGTGGAACCAAGTGACATGGAACGAACTGTGAATGTCAGGACATTAAAGGGTCGTTAACGACATTTTCTTTTTGTCTTATAATGTTTCCTGAGGTTCATTTAAAATTTTTATTAGGATTTTTACATCAAAACTGTCATCATTTACAAATTTTAGGCCACTTTAGCCCCCTGATTTAAACACTCAATGTCTCCTTTAAGACTTCAATGTAAATGCCCATTGGTATGTTTGTATAACATCTTTGCATATGAAATAAGTATTACACGTGGAGCTCTTTTGAAAACTTTTACTGCATTTAAAATGTTACAGCTGTCAAGACTAACTAATTGTAAAAACTGTTGATTATAGCATTATATTTAAGTATACTCCCATTGCATTAAAGGTTGCAGTGCTCAGTGTTGTAGCTGATCACAGTCTATTGATGACTATTAAGTCAAGTCAAGTCACCTTTATTTATATAGCACTTTTTACAATGCAGATTGTGTCAAAGCAGCTTTACAGTGATAACTGGTATATAATTTTGGCTGCACAGCAGCTCTTAAAATGGTGTCAATACACAATGCAGTGATCTTGCCATTGCAACTGAATTTCTGCACTCTCACAAATAACATAGTGGTGACACAATGTAAATATTCATTGTGCAGTGTAGACTGCATCATTGATTATAACAAATTTTGGCAAGTGTGCTGTACTCAGTGAGCTTGCACTGAAATGAAGTAATTGACAGCTCCAGTGATTATAAAGAAAGTGCTCTTTGCCGTCTTTCTGTATATAATTTATTCACAATTTAAATAAAAAATGATTTTCATGCTACTAAGAGGAATGATGTGAAGTCACTGGCTTGATTTACTAAATAAACAATTTTGTGACAGAGAGTCTGAGTTACTTAGTTCTGACATATTTTAAAAAGCGTTGATCACAGATTAGGTATTGTAATTAACACGGTTACTTACATGTTGCCGCATTACTTTTAGGTCCATATATATATATTTTCCATAAAAATGTTTACCACTTAAGATTAAATAAAATAAAATAAGTATTGATACTAATACTGAACCAAGGCAAAAGCCTAAAACAACAGGACAAGTAACTGAATAATAGATAACAGAACATTTGTTTTTTTTTTATTATTATTGTAACATGATGAGATAGAGATGTTTGCAACATTAATAAAAGGATCAAGACAAAAATTAAAGTTATTACTGCCCTCAACTGCATCAAACTCTAATGGTGAAAATGGTTCACTTGTTGCAAAAATAATATGGTTAATTATGTTATCGCATTAATTAACCTGTCATTTAGGGGTGAGTGATTAAACCAAAATCTTATTTCACGATAACATGTATCTCAGTATTGTTATTTTTTTGTTTTGTTTTTTGATATTAAAATAAGAATAAAAATACAAACTATAGGACAATTACAATATAAGAAAGTTAAATAAAATAAACAGTGCATTATTTTTATTTTTATTTTTTTCTCAGGTACAGACTATTTAAGAGTAGCATGTAGGTATGAAACACTACAGGGTTATTCAGTCAAGAACAGTGAGTTTTCTTTTGTTGTTTGATTAAAATTAATGCAGCAGGAGGTATATTAGGCTGCTGTCACTTTAAGACCCTAATGCATGTACTGATACACAATCAATTTTCTCTCAGTGGTTAACATTCACTTAAAGGGTTAGTTCACCCAAAAGTGAAAATTCTGTCATTTATTTCTCACCCTCATGTCGTTCCACACCCGTAAGACCTTCGTTCATCTTTGGAACACAAATTAAGATATTTTTGGCTCAGTGAGGCCTGCTTTGCCAGCAAGACAATTAAAACTTTCAATGGCCAGAAAGCCAGTAAAGACGTATTTAAAACAGTTCATGTGACTACAGTGGTTCAACCTTAATGTTATGTAGCCAAAAAACAAAATAGCAACTTTATTCAACAATATCTAGTGATGGACAATTTCAAAACACTGCTTCATTAAGCTTTGTAGCTTTACGAATCTTTTGTTTTGAATCAGTGGTTCGGAGCGTGTATCATACTGCCAAAGTCACGTGATTTCAGTAAACAAGGCTTCGTTACATCATAGGTGTTTCGAAATTTCTGGGGGGGGCGTGACTTTGGTTTGATACGCACTCCGAATGCAAGCCACAGTCATCGGATTTTTTGAAAAATATCTTAATTGTGTTTCGAAGATGAACAAAGGTCTTACGGGTGTGGAACGGCATGGGGTGAGTAATTAATGACAGAATTTTCATTTTTGGATGAACTAACCCTTTAATAACAATACTGACTGTGTTTATGCGAACACTCGCCAATGCAGGCATTTTGACTTTCTGTCTTTATTCTGTTCTGTCACAAGAAGCGTGAAATAGAACTGAAGTCTGGATCGCAAATCATCGCGTTCTGTGGTGGCTTTCTGTCACTTTGGGCACACTGCTTGAAAGTGTGCCATCGATTTGGACTAAATATAGAAAACAGATTGATGTCCACTCGCTACAGGATGCTCAGGAATTTGATGTGGTGCACTGTGTGATCAGGTTTCTCTCACAGCCCCAGTGACATATGGGAAATGCCCTGTAAAGTCTAATGGAATGTTAAACATCTAACAGCAAACCAGTGACTCTGGGTATAAATAGTGTCCAGTTCATATCAGTCAATGATCTATTTGTGGGAGTTTCACCAATGGTATTGTCTGCTTGGGAAAAAGTGGCTCATTAGTACTGAGTCCTGAATTCCACCTAATGCCTGAATACTGTAAACATCTGTACTGTCTCTGACAGGCTGACTTTATAAACAGCTTGTTTATTGCAAGGCTTTTAAGGACGGATACTTCTGGGGAACCTGGAGTGTGGAACGCTAAAGATCTGGAAAATTGTTCTGGATAGTATTGGAAGACTTGAGGGAATGATTAAGTCCGGTTGATTAATTTACACCACAGGTTTTAGTTGGCAACTTTTCACTTCTAAATTTGTTTATGTGAAAATGCTTAGAATATAATAGTCTCTTTCAACCAAGAGTATGTTTTGAATTTAATTACACAGCAAAATACAAAATTCCTAATATTTTGAGCTATGGCAGAAAACCAGATGAAAAAGTGTGCGCCGTAATTCTTAGTCAAGTCAAGTCCCGTTTATTTATATAGCAAATTCATGGGTCAGTTTCAAAGAAACCCTGTGGAAAAAAGACATTGTATGCTATGCTTAATAGTTCACAATAGGGCTGCACGATATATCGCATGAGATTGTCACACGTATTTCGTCAGTAAAGCCGGTTCCCTGATTACCGCTAAATCGCCATCGATTTAGACAGAGCCGTAGTTCACTGACAAGCTACGCAATATCGTGTTCATTATCGAAGGCGATTCATCTGTGATATGAACGCGATATTGCGTGGCTTATCAGTGATCTACGGCTCTGTCTATTAAATGCCGCTCCATTTGAAAGCAGGTGATGGCGATTTAGCTGTAATCAGGGAACCGGCTTTACTGACGAAATGCACGTGACAATCGCATGCGATATATTGTGCATCCCTAGTCTATAGGCAGGAACACATCAAGCCGATGGTCGGCCGTTGGGCAGTTTTTGTTCGTTGACCGACTAAGTTTTCTCAGTGTGTTCCTCACCATCAGCTGAAGTTGGTCCTCGTCAGCTTTTTTTCGGCCAATTCGACATGTAGAACCGGCGTCGGAGCTCGTCGGCCCGCCGTGCCATCTGATCATTCTGATTGGCTGTTCAACTACTGCCACCTGCTGGACGTGCTACTTGGCTGTCAATCGTCGGTTTGGTGTGTCAGGACAACTTTGGACCCAGACGCTGCCGACGTGAACCAACCCTGCAGTCTGCTTTCGTCGGCACTGGATTGTCAGTGTCTGCTTGGTGTGTTCCTGCCTATAAACACATTCTATCTCTTTAACCAGAACTATTGTTAGAATTACAACCAAAAACAGCATTCAATCTTACTCACTCTCTCAGCACCCTCAGCTAAAATGAAATTATACTTTTATATAAAACTAAAACCGCTAGTAGATGGCAGCAACTTTATTATCTTTTTATCTTAATGAGTGAGTCATTGAATCATTCAATCAAACAGTTCATTCAAAATGGCTGGTACATTCAGAGACAAAGCAAGTTAGGGGCACTTCTCATTTCTTATTTGTGCATCCTCATCCTTAGGATGCAAAGATGGGATGCAAGGAAAGAAAATGAGGACGGATGAATCGAAGAATCTTATTTCAAATTGGAATATTCTTGATCACTTCAAAGCATCATCAGCTGCGTTTGAGAGATCTGCCCTTATGTTGTTGAAGTTTGGCTATTTAAGAAATTCGAAATAAATAATAAAGCAAGATACCCTGTCGAAATATGAGATGTAAACTACAGTGGTAGACTGTTGATTCAATTCAGTTCAATAACAGTGTCAACATTGTCAATCAATTATGAAATGACTTCAAAATCAGAATATAAGTGACATTAATCCAGATCATTTCAGGTCAAGTTTTGTTCTCATCTGATAGTGTCAGTACAGTCAGATCTATAATATTTTCTGAATATTGTTTGTCTTTTAAGCCCCAAATGAGCAAGCCAATGCCGGCAATGGCATGAAACCAAAAGTCCATCAGGGACAGTAGTGGGGGAAAAAAAGAACCTTGGGAGAAACCCAGGGGCCAGTTCTCTTCTGGCATTAAGCGAATTCCTTCATGCATCATGTGTTTTTGTGTAAACACAGCATTACTCTGCAGGTCTGTGTTAAAAATGGAGACCACTGTGTTTGGCATTTTACTCCTTCAGACAGTGTAGCTTGGATGAATTTCCTACTTAAATGTAAGTCGATCACATCCTTGACCTCTGACTTCTATAATGCCCTCTGAAGTCTTCATTAAAAGGAGAGAAACACGACAGCTGCATTGTAAACTGCACTGTCAAACTGACTTATTGAAATTTGTAGTCTTCTGTTTTAATCGTAAGGATTCTTGTTAAAGTGAGTGAGTTCACAGTGACCAAAAGCAGATGTAGACATGGTTTTAATTTATGAGAGAGAATGAATGAAACAGGGTTTATCAACATTCTTTGCAGATCCTTGCTTTAGTGGTTTAGCAGAATTGTTTTAAAATTTCAGAAAGGCACAATTAGAAGCTCTATTAGCAAATGGCCAGTTGTTTGTCATCTATGAGAAAAAGGGCATCATTCTTTAAATCTAATTAAAATGTCTATTTTACCCAATAAATGTGTTTTTATGCTTATTACAATACCGTATAACAACTTTATTAATGTTACTCAGTCCAAAGAGTTGAGTCTGACCCATTTAAAATCAACAACAATAATGTCAAGTTGTTTGGATGTAAATTTGAAAGTAATCAGGATGTTGGCAGTGATTTATTTAGCTGCCAGGGTATTGAATACAGAATCTGCATCTAAAGCTGCATAATGTTTAATGCAGCATAGTACACAAGATTTACAATTACAAAAATATGAAATTATAAAAAATATTTTGCGGTCATTAACAACATTTAAGGGACCATTCACAAAGCATTATTGCCTCTGTCTTTCTATGCTATGAAGCAGACAACTGCTTGGGCTATGTGTAACAGCTTGGAATAGATTTTCACTGTGAAAGTTTTGAATGCTCGTGTAGTCTTTCTCTTATCTTACGAGAGGAGAAAGAGGAAGTGATTTGGAGAGAATAGAGGAGAGATAGGACGGGTTGGGTTTGACCATCTCTGTTGCACGTAGGCACTTAAAGGTCCTCCTTTATAGATGTGAAATACTTTGCCTTGAAAACTCAGATCATGCCACTGGTTAAAGACCTTTCTGTAACTCAAACCATAGATTATTGTGCTGAATGCTTTCAATGCAATATAAGTCACTTTGTATAAAAGCTTCTGCCAAATGAATACATGACATGTACATGTGTTTTTCATTGGCTTGAAATATGGTCATCTATCAGTTTTGAAAAATAATCTACATAACTACAGTGTTTAGTTTTAGTAAGGCAGTTTTGTGCGCACGTTATACTAAAATGTCTCTCTGTATGCATGACAGGCATGTGATTCTGTGAGTCAAAGCAGATGAGATAAATCAACCCATGTTTGCAAGCAGTCAGCCAGTACTTTAGCCTTGTTATTTATGTAATGCCCTCTGTTCTTCCATATTCAACTCCCCTCTGCACGCACACACGTGCCCAAAGACACACGCATTTGACACACAACAGCAGTCAATGACCTGTATGCTATATTGACCATTGTCCCATTATGGTTCCATTGTCCCAGATGCTAGCTATGAAACATCAAAGAAAACGTGTTGGTCACATTCTAAATAAATGTTGGACCAATTATTACACTGTGCTGCTTTCTCAATATCTGGTGTAATGTATCTGACACGGTTTAAGAGGGATTTTTAACACTCTTTCACATGGTAACATGGTTAACAAACCATGCTCATGCCATCTTGAAGCATTCACTTCAATGGAAATCAGTGCATTATATTTCAGGTTTAATTCACTACTTTTTATTTGCAACAATCATGTTTTGAAGTGAGCTGCAGTGCCATCTAAGTTATAAAGTGACATTTGAGTGTGTCCAAATACGAAATCATTCCAAAGAGAATTGCTTCGCTTTCTGAAATTTTACAGACTTTAACCAAAACAGCAGAGAAGGCCTAAGTATTTGTTGCAGTTTGAAGTGTCAATGCTAAAATATGTAAAACATCTTTCATTTGAGTGCAGTGAAGGGACTCTGCTTGCTCTGAATACTATGCTTGGCAGCAGAGGATGTGTCAGTGAATAATATCAAAGAAGAGTAGAAAAACAAGATAAAGAAGATGGGGAGAAGACAACAATACAGATTTTTGTAGTTTCTCAATTAAAGGCAGTGTAAGTGATTTGCTTCAAAAACAATATTTTTGTTAAGCTGGTTGGAAGTCTCTTCACATCCCAATAACAATCACTAAGTTAAGTGGTCTAAATGTATTTATATGTATTTCTATCATCAGTGAAATGCGTAGAACCATAAAATGTTCATCCAGTCCCTTGGTCAGAGGGATACAGTTATACTTGGGGTGGTTCGTGACTTGAATTTTTGAATTTCAATGGCAACACTATCAACGCCGAAATTAATCTGCAGCAGTCAGGAGGTACAGGTCAGAGCTGTTTAAGTTATTTACGTTTATTTTCATTGTAATGTCATGTGCTTTGAGAGGTAGTTTAACGCCGTCTCTCGTGACGCTTTTGTTTGATCCCTGCTGTACGCATTCATGTGTTTTGGAGGAGGCGTGGCTTTGGAGACGCTCTGAAGGGAGGGTGGGATCTTATGCTTTCAAAGCTAGCTTTGCTATTGCTAGCCTCTTTACAAAAATTACCTACACTACCTTTAATATGAAGTCATAAAATCTACATGTATAATTATTTTGGATGATTTTTTTTTCTGAATAATTTGTTTAAATTTAAAATTAAACGCACAGTTGTACTCTCTTTTGTACAACACGAAACAGATTAGCATTACTCTTCCCATGATGAACACCGGCTGTCGAGTTCATTTGCAATTTTTTAATTAAAACAATGTAAAATCAATGACATCTCTGTATAGGTGCAGAAAGTTGATACACCCATAGACACAAATTATACAAGAGCACTGCAAAAGGCATTGCAAAGTGTAATCATCAGTTTCCATTGAAGTAATACTGAAGTGGACTGGGCCCCTCGAGTCATGAGAGGACTAGAGATGAACTTGATTGTGAGATTCTGGGCAGGAAGTGTGATTTACTTATCACACCATCCTCCACATTGGCGGACATGTAAGAATGCATAATCCCCAAGCTACTCCGTTGATAACACTCATGCTGAAGGTCAAAATTAATATACAGATAAACAGACACAGTACATTCACACTGCTGTATAAATAATAAACAAAGTGAACCTTTTCAGTTGAAGAAAAGTTCAGTGCAGTGAACATCACAGCTGTTTTTAAATGTATACACAGAAGTTAAGTATTGAATTTATTTAGTTATAAATTCAGTTTAGCTGTAGTACAATTTTATGATGCTACTGTACTATATTGCTTTACTCAAAAGTAAGTGAGCAAGCAAAGTACTTTTAATGTGTAGCATGTGAATTGGCCCAGTTATCTTGTTTATACTTAATTAAAAACTGATCCTCATTTTTAACTCCCATAACATGATACATTTATTCCATTTGGGCTTTATTTGTTGCTGCTCTATTTTTTTCTCAGACACTGGGAGCGAGTGCTATACTGGCTTTGAAGATCAGATGGGGGCCCTCTGGAGAGGGCAACCTCTGGAGAGGGCAACCTCTGATATTATTGCTAAAAACCAGGAGAGAGAGAGCGATAGAAAGAAAATGAAAAGATTCCATTTGGCCACTGTGACAGAGGCGGTTTGGAATGCCAAAGATTCCTTGGAGTTCCCTTGGGTTTATTGTGAGAACATTATGGAATGAATTCTGGGGGAAACGTGCGGGGGAGAGAAGTGTATTTGCATTACATAAGATCCAGCCTGTTATAGAAAGAACAAACAATTATGAGTCAGAGAAATGAGGATTATGTGAAGAGAGAGAGGTGTCTATATGTGTATGTAACAGCAGCAGAAGGAAGTAGTTTAACATTGTGCAAAACATATCATCACAATGTTGTTTTTAGTACATTGCTTTGTGGTTGCTGGAGTGTATTCTGGTTGATTGTTTACTGGCTCTAGTTAAAAGATTCATAATCAAATGTCTTTATGACATTTTTGTCCCTCAATATGGCTGAGGTCGTTTACGTATGTTTCCCTGGCTCCCTGAATAGAGAATGGGATGTTTCCTTCCATAGGTTTACCAAGCTCTGCGTCTTACCCAATGCAGCATCTTTTGTGCTTCAGCCACAAGCCCTTTGAGTCCCTCATCCTCCTATTACTTAAAAGTTGAGGAGAAATCAACTGCAACACCACAACTTGAGAGCAGAACATGGTGGAAGAACCTTAAAGCAGGTGTACATACTGCGAGTTCTGACACTCCGGAGGTCGTGAGCCACTGCACACGTTACGAGTCAGTTAACCTGAGAAACGTGTCAAAGCAGCTGGTACACGGCACGACTACTGCATGGCGAGTCGGCGACAATCGCATGAGCTTTTGTGCTAAACATGTTGACTGGAGTTTGTTGCTATAGGTTTGGATAGAAAAAAGAAAGAAAATAAAAAAACTAATGTGCAAATGATTTGGTGGAAAGCAGAGAACAGCACATCCATTCCCTTCAACAAAAACAACTAGAAAGTGTATTTTGTGTGTTTGTGTCAATTTATGTCCACGCTGTAGGGCTGCAGCCACTGGGCTATAATAATATTCATATATCTAGCATATGACGTGGTTGTGTATGATTTGGCAATAGGGGGCAGCCTATACACTTTTCAGTATATTTAAAAATTGTTGGGAGCTCAGGAGGTGGTCATAATGTTCTTGGCTCGGCACAAAATTCCTCTCACACAATGCGAGCCGTGACCATACGAGCATCAGCGATTTCCATGCGATTTCTCTCTCTCTCAAGAAAAACAATCGCCTGCAAGCTCGTACAACAGCAAAAATCGTACCATATACACAGTGAATTGAGCTACTTTTAAGTTGTTGCCGTGTGTAAAAACGTACAAATTCAATGGAGAATTCAGCCGCCCGATGGAAAAACTTCATTGCGCTGTTTTTGGGTTACTTTTGACTGGTCATTGGGCTAATTTTGTTGAACACACCTTGAACACACCCTCAATCCCGTGTGTACACTCGCCGTTAAAGACATGCTCTATCTTAGTTCACAAAAAGACTTACTGAACCAAGAGCGAAATCCATAGAGGATGCACTTACCAATAAGGCCTGCAAATTACAAATACATTTAAGGAATGTTAAGGCCATCAACCAACTTTACAGTCAGAAATGTCTAAGGGGCTGACTTCAATGGCATAAATGGAGGCCCTGTGAAGCCTTCTAGGACCACAGATAAGCCCCTGGAAGGAACAAAAATCGGACAGAAAGTTCTCATAAATCCTTAAGTAGAGAAATATCTGAAGCAAAAGCACATCTTTTGAGGTGCAAGTTAAAGAAAAGAACTTAAAGTTCTCAACCATCTCATCCCACACACAATGAATGTCTCCCCAAAGAAACACCCTCAACATGAATGTGTTCACTTTAAGAGTCGCCAAGCCACACCCACTTTTGCAGAGAAACGTTCTTGTTAGGAACTCCAGCACTGGTCCAAACTGTGATTATACTGCATCGGGACACAAACAGATTCCACTTTAGAACATACAACCTCCTATTTGAGGGAGTCCTCACGTTCAAAATGGTCTCCTTCACTCCAGGTGAGAGACCAAAGTCCACTAAAGAGCCTCATTCACAGGCCAAAACCAAAGTTTCCACATACTCGGACAAGGATTCCATACTCTGGCCCAAATATTTGCCTTTACCCTGTCCACAACACATTTAAAGAATATACATGAATGAACATCTGAAGGTATGTTGAAAGACACAGTACAACTTACTGAAATGTATAATATCTCTTGTGTAATCGCTCAATCAGTGTTTCAAAGGCGGAAAGACATCAATAAAACAGCTTGTAAACACTGTGTCAGGTAGCATTTACCACAGCTTATTAGTTTGTCAGAAAAATGAACTCTCTTGCTAAATATATACTATATTAGCCTATATATATTCAATATATTTTACTTAAATGGTTAGTGATATCTTGATTATTTAATGTATGTTTAAATAAATCTGTCATGAAAATGACAGCCACAATGTAAATGATTATATTTCAACAACGAATTGAACCGTAGCGTACTGAAACGTGATTTCAAAACCGAGGTACGAACCGAACCGTCAGTTTTGTGTATATTGTGTATATATTCTTACACCCCTAGTAGGAATATGGAGGTTTCTCTGGTAACACTTTACTTAAAGCCTTTATGTATAATGCATTATAAATGTATTCATAATGTATGTTATAATGCATTATATTTTTTCATAAATAAATAAGTTAAAGGTGCTCTAAGCGATCCTGGGTGGAGTAACTTCCTGTTGACGTTCGAAGTGTTGTCAAACAAAACAGAGGCTAGCTAGACCCTCCCTTCTCCGCCTCCTCCTCCTCCTCCCCTCCGTGCTTTCTGAAACAGTCATGAACACGCATTTAAAATCATTCTTGTCAGTTATTGGCTGGAGCAAGTTTATTATGTTTCGTGGTCCAGGCTGCACCAGGTAGTCTTTGTTGCCGTTTTTGGGGCTTGTGGCAACTACAGAGACAGCGTTTTTTACAGTGTGTTCAGGCAGCTAGTGTATAGTGAGGAGATGTTTGCTGTATGTGAAAAAAAATGTTTTGGCCTAAAAACACGTGACATCGCTTAGAGCACCTTTAAAATGCATTCAAATATTTGCAGATTCCTTGTAACATCTGAAACTGGTTGCTTGTCATGTTTTAATGCATTGTACTTTCTAAAGGCTTAAAATGAGCATTGTAATGTATTATAACTGGTTACAAATATTCATGAGACCATACAATGCATTAGAAGGTTCATTACAAGTCAAAATACTTTTATAATGCATATACATAATGACTTTAAGTAAAGTGTTAGCGTTTCTCTTATTGGTATGTTGTTGAGGAAAAGTTGAAAAAGGAAAGGGAAAAAATCTGCCTGACACAGATGCTGCTGATCACACAAGCAAGAAAAAAAATAATGCGCAGTGTGTGTGAGAGGGAAACGCTCCTCCCTCTCTCCTCCACTGACCTACTTCCAGCAGCACACAGGATGATGTTGATGTAGTCATGAGCTGAATGAGAAATGGCAACAGCCCCCCCCCCCACCATCTCTGTCTGACTCCTTCCCTGTCTCTCTTTTATACACCACTGCTCAAGCAGTTTACCCAGCATGCCCTACCCTGTAGCATAAATGCATAAGAGACAGCATAACCATTATATGACAGCTGCTAGAGATGGTATAAGGAGGAGGAGACAGACTACTCACTGAAAAATGAATGAGAAAAAAAAAATTTCAATATGGAAGCTGGAGAAATGGAAGTCCTGTCTTTCATGTGCAAGAACCAGTCACCTTTTTTTCTTTTGTCCTAATACTAGTGAGCTGCCTTTCTACTGAATATGTAGGTTCCTTCAAAGTCAGCATTTCAAGTGTAATTAAACCTCATAATGTAACAGGTTTAGAATATTTGTTTTTCTCACTGCAGAACTGGCCTTCCTCACAATCTTCATGAGCATTTGAGACTTGACATAACACTAAATTATTAAAGTTAGATTCTAAATGTATCTCTGTGTTAAAGTTAAAAGTGTTTGTGTTATGTATTCAGAATGTTATTAAGAAAAGGGTTGTACATTGGCAGTAACACTCTATTAGATGTTTAACATGTTTAGAGACTGATGTTGAGAAACAATATTCAGACTCTGCTTCCTTTTAAAATATGCAGATGAAAGCCTTCATAAAGAATTTACTGCTGTTCCATTAAAATAAGCATTTATTTGAGAGCTGTACATGAAGGCTTTAAATTTATATAAGCTATAAAGAAATAACTGTATATGGTTATGCGGTAATGTGAATGTCCGATTAGAACTGATGATATATTATTAATGGGCTTAGGGGGAGCTTGATATATATTCCACAGGGATGGGTATCATAAGGAATTTAATGTTTTTGGTTCTGAGTTTATCTTAAAGTTCTGGTTTCTTAATGATTCCCTAACAATATTTTGAAGGTTCAGTCTGATTTCATTAAAAAGAACCATCTCAGATTTTTATAATAATAATAATAATAATAATTTATTATTATATATTTATTATTATTGTAAATATTTATTATTATTTTATTATTTTACAAATGATATATAAATAAATGCTGATTGTTTGTTATTGTATGTAACCAGTGATAATCCAGAAGATGAGATTTTAATTGTTTTATTTGTATTATTTAGTGGCAACTAGGGTTGGGACAATACATCTATACACTAATACAAAGAATATGTAGTGATTCTGATATTTTCCGATGTATCGCAATCCTCTCTTAAATCGATTCTGAGCTTAGTTTTTAACAGCAGATGGCACTAAATTCACCCATACTCTGCTTGCTTCCAGTTCCTTTACACACACCACTTAAACCTAAAATAATCATTCATAAGTTCGAAAGCTCAAAAAGGTTAAAGTGAATTACAAGGGTGTTCGCAGTGGGCTGTTTACATTAATCTCACATCATAAAAGCATTCTGAGGTGCAAGTATATTTAGGTGCAAGTATATTTAACCACGTACATGACTCAGCCGAAAGCACGAGCGCTCTCCAGCACTCTTCTTAGTGAGCATTTGAGTGTGCAACAGTGCTGCCAATTTAGTGATTTTGTCGCTAGAACTTCCCTGCCCCTTTTGTGACATTTTTAAAAGCCTAGTGACAAATCTAGCAACTTCTTGGACAAACCTTATCTAGATTCCATGACTCCCACTGATCTATATTTTTTTTAATATAGATCAGCGGACTCGCCAGTATGACGTCATCTAGCGACATTTAGTGAACAATTTTAGCTACTTTAAACTGAAAGCAATTCGCAACACTGGAGTGCAGTTAAAAACTAGCCTAGAGCGCCATCTGCTGTTAAAACTAAGCTCAGAATTGATTCGAGAGAGAAAATATCAGAATCTATACAAAAATCTATGTTTTGCGAATCGAGAAAAGATGTATTGTCTCAGCCCTCGTGGCAAGTGCAACTAGTCATTTTTTTAAGTCCTTCTCACTCATCACATTCAACCTGCAATCTTAACTAAAAAACAAACAAAAAACATACAGTATACATTTTTTCCATGTTGAAATATTTTGCTGTGTTACTTTAGGTGCAAAGTAGGAAACAATATCTGACTATCTAGTATTCATATTAATAGTATATATTGTTCTGTCTGCATCAGCCTGCTTTGGTTTTAGCCAATTTGGTCTGGTCTAGATGGTTGATCAGCTCAAGCTGGCCTGGTTTCAACCTGGCAGATCATCTTGGACCAAAAATCCAGCTACCATATTATGTCATACCATGTTGTTTTTTGCAGCAGGGCTTGCACTTGCACTTGCACTTGCACTTGTCATCTAGTGTTTGAGAAATAATCTGAAATAAACGAGGCTGACACTTTTATTTCCTTGCCACAATTTTTTGGTAAGCTTAATGGAAACCACTACCATTTTGAATATGGTGGACATACTTGTGAGAACAGTGAGTCTAAGAACGCTAGGCTTGTTTCCCTCTTGTGTTTTCTCCGTTCCGGTGAGTGTGATGGGTACGGCCGCCTCTTATGGCAATTACTCATGCCCTCCCTTGCCTTCCTTCTCTTTTGCCATTGGTGATCATTGTAGCCTGGAAACAGAGAGGTCTTTGTAGCACCCTGGGGGTTATGCCAGCACATCCAGAGAGGTGCCAGGAGGTTCCATTCACTGTGCCCACATGCTCCGAAGAAGCGTTGGAGAGGGATAAGGGTTGTTGCTTTTCAGAGTCCAAGCTCCTTCATGGCCACTCCACACAGCTGAAGGGTTTTAGCCTCTAGAATAACAGTCTCTGTCTTTCATTGATGTTCACATTCTGATGTTGACCAATTAAAGTTGTTGGACTGCTGTGAAACTGCTTTAGATTTAACATCAGTGAGGTACATCAATGCAGGGAAGACCATATCGGGCAGTATGGAGGGCTTTCTCAACTCTCAACATGACTTTTTAACTTTGCTTGTTGTTTTTGGGTTCCATTTCTGTGGCTCAACACTGGACACATTTATTCAGTTTCTTGCTGTTTGTCTTAATGTTTTTCAATTAATTTGTGGCCTAATGGTTACCTTGTCGCCTTGTGTGGTCTTTATTAAATTCTGATTGCCTCTTTCTTTCTCTTTCAGATCATGCCCCCTAGATAGCAGACTCTTCGCCTCTCTGGTTGTCGGCTCCTCCTGATCGGAGAGGATGCCTCCCCGGAAGCGCACACGGCCCGCCCTGGGCTTCCTGTGCTGCTTCAGCAGCAGTGAACCCCCTGAGATCAACCTGAAAGACAGTGTCCCCCTGCAGCTGCTGGAGTTCAGTGCCCCCATGCCCCCAGAGGAAGAACTGCATGCCCGCTTCTCTGAATTGGTGGTTAGTATCTGCTGGCTAGTCTGGTGGTCATGGGTTATACCATGAAATCTGTTTAATTTACTTCTAGATTCATTCAGGGAATCCATAATGGAACACATAAGTGATATTTGAGAGGCTAACAGGGCGCAATCTGTCTCAGTGACTTTGCATAGTTTCCTAAAATTTATGATCAGCTTTTGTGCTACAAGTGTTCCAAGCTGATGTTAGAAATTGGATGCTGACTTGCATTATTGAGGTTCGGGCAATTTTACTAGTTCAGTGAAGCAAATTCAATACTGATCTCCGCTGCTGCCAAACAGCAGTGGTTTGGAGCATCTTGAATAATACAGATTGACGAACAAAGTAGGGCTTGTAATCTTTAAATGACTTAAATGTCCAGTTAAAGGGATAGTCCACCACAAAAATTAAGATAGAATTTACTCACCTGGTGTTGTTCTAATGCCGTATGCCTTTCTTTCTTTTATGGACCACAAAAGGAGAATTTTTAAAAAATGTCCCACTTGTGCTCATCCATATAATGGCAGTTTATAGCGACCAGCATCAAGCTTTTTAAAAAAGACGCAAAATTATCAGTAAATGGTGACTTAATTTTCATTTTAGGGTGAACTATCCCTTTAAGACAAAACTTGTTGTGAGTTGCGAGAATAATTAATTTTCTTTTTCTGTCTGTCTCTCTTTTTCTGTCTGGCTCTTTTTCTGTCTTTCTCCACCCTGTATTTGAGCTAAAAACAGATTGTGGAAAGGAAAAATGAATAAATAAAGCAGCTCATCATTTGGAGTCAAAACATGGCTAGCATATGGGAGCTGTTAGGTAAATCACAGCAGCCTTGTGCTTGATACTGAAGGAAAAAAAAAAAAAAAAAAAAAAAAATATATATATATATATATATATATATATATATATATATATATATAATAAAATGGATTTAACTGAAAAATTAAATTCCATTCTTTCACTATGGATTACCCCTATCTATTTAAACAAACAAAAAAACAAACAAACTGGACCTTGATACTGCTCTGCCAAACATTTAAATGGCTGCACCGCATGTGGAGCAAGACTTGTCCATTTTCTGCAAAGACCAAACAAATACCCAAGTGACAATGTTTTCCATAAATGAGAAATATGTCAAAACATGCACTTGTTACAGTAATGTGATAAATATTCTCTCACAGGAATCTGGAAGAAACCTGACAGAACTAGGTCACTGTTGACAGGATTAACAGTTTTTTGGAATATGATATGAGTTTGATACTTGCAAACAGAGGCCTCATTCTCCGCTCTGTGATGAAGACACAGACGTGCACAGACATGAATGTATTTTGGTTTATATTTAATATATAAACCTGTAGAGTTGCAGATTGGTGGTAATATAAATAGGCAGCGGGTATTTACACTGAGTGCAAATACAGTTAGATGCTATTTACACTAAATGAAAAATAGCAGTATTTTCTTTGCACTAAGTGTAAATAGTAGTTAGATGCTATTTACACTTGGTTCAAATAGTGGTAGATACTGTTTGCATCTCAGTGTAATGAAGCCCTCCTCTACACCTACTCCTAACCCTACCCGTTAAACACTTTATTTCCACTACTAAATACCCCTTAGGCACTTCATATCCACTTTTCGAAAATGTTTCTCAAATTACTCTGCTTCTGCTCTTGTTATCAGCAGGATTTCTTTAGTAATTTTTTCTGGCTCAATCAGACAATTGTGGGCAGAGTTATTGGATAGTTACTTTTTGAATTTACATAATTTCAGATGTTCCTTTTATTCAATTTAATTACAAAAAAAACTCTCCCACCCTATAACAGTAATGTAGCAGCAACACGAAAGTTTTGCCTCTCTATTGCCATTTCTGTTTAAAACATAAAATTGCAAGTTACTTGCAGAGTATTTTTTATTTTTATTTTTATTATTTTTTTAACATAGGTTGTGCTTTGACACTGCTCCTCTGTGCAATAAATGTGTGATCACCACATCAGAGCGAATCTGTCCTTGTACATCAACATAAGAATAAGTAGTGCAACCTACTACTAAGTAACATATCTGCTTTTTTTGTTTGGACCAAATGAAAATGTAAATGTTTTAAAATAAATCATTTTAATGACGTTTAGATCTAAGGATTGCTCAATGATCTCACGTCTTGCCAGATCACATATTGCAAATTAGCTAGCTACCTACTGAGCCACTAAAATGTCTCACCTATTCAGCAGAAAAAAAGCATCTCGGCATGAGTATTCAAACCCTTTGGAGCTCGGAGTTGTTGCCACCTCTCGAAAGCCATGCCGATATTAACTGTATTCTCATTTTAGCATGTGCTCTGTTGCATTCCCTTTTTGACTGCATGCTCCTCACAGTCTAAGATTTCTTGGTTTTATCAACAGGTGATTCCCCAGATGTCAGCGATAATTGGCACTTAGACCTTTCTAGATTAAAAGCAGCCATAGATTTTTAAATTCAAAGCAACTGCATCCTCAGCATACACCATATATTAGCCAAGTCTTCTTCTTTCTGTTTATGGACATGTCGTGATCAAATAACCTAAAGATAAATAACCTCGAACTGACATTTCCTGTGAAATTGGACCCGACAGCTCAAATTATAAATCAATTTTATAAGCTTACCGTTGCAAATCGGGGTAAGGTAGGGAGACAGTTTTGAACATTGATCACTGTCTTTTGTACTTGCTCAACAGATTATTGTTAATTCTTAACCAAAAAGATTTAATCATCTAAATGGTAAACACAGCTGACTTGTATATCTGTTGTCTTAATTACATTTTCTCAATAGATCTCTAATCTGAGGAACTGAGAGCTATTTACCACAGAACCAGGTTTGAAAAGAAGAAAGTCGTCCAACTGTTAACAGCTTTGGTCAATTCAATCAGTCATTGTCTCTGACTGCACGCATGCCTGTAGAGTAAATGTGTAAGCAACCCTTCCATGCAGTTATAAGCTGTAAATGAGACTAGAGTAATTAGCTTCTTCTGATTGATTGTTTCATGTTGGTGATAGATCATATGACAGGGTTGGGTGGATGCAATTAATCAGCAACGCGTGCAAAAACATGGAATTTATCAGAAAGTTGTATGTTGTGGTTGTATCTGTTTGTGCGTGTAGGGGTTCTGTCTTTGGTACTTGTGATAGAGTGTTCTGTGCTTGTGTGCATGTGTGTTTACTTTTAAAGGTTTTTGCTTTTTTTGTGAAATGGGCATGTGGGCCAGCTGTAGTAATGAGCTGAGAAATGAACAGATGCATGAACAGGAGAAGAATGTGTCCCTGCCATTAGAGAAAAAGAGAAACATAGAAAGTCAAAAACTGTCATTATATGTTTAGTCTAAAGAGGCTGTCAATAACAGGATGTAGTTAGTAACTTGGTGCATTAATTTACAGTCCCTCCAGAAAAACGTGATTATGCGATCGCCTGATTTAATGCATAATCAGCCACATTTATGCGGGATCGCATTTTTTCAAATACGCCGCACTTTCGCCGCATAAATTGCAGATTTCAGCAAGCAAAATATATGCGGGGCTAGCATGATTTAAAAAAAGTCACATATATCTTAGCAGAAAGTTGAAAAATGTTGCATTTACTTCACACAAGCGCCATTATTTCCCCCCTATTGCCATGGGAACCTTATGAAGTGACATAATTACGTGACATGAACATCATCTGCAAACCCCGTGGTGAAACCAGTGATACCATGATGAAGCACTCAAATCATTCTCATTTGCCAACAGTATGCTTGCTTATCATAGGAAGTAATAAGAAATGACTCTTTACATTAAGGTAGTAGCCTAGTGAGAACAGGGTGTTGGGGGAATCACCTTGTAACGAAGTTCGTAAATATGGGAAGAAGGAGGCGGGAACCAGCGAACGTTGAAACAAAGTTTAATTCCAAAATAAACAAAGAACAAAACGAAAGTAATGCCACCAGACCCTCGCGGACGTCTGCCGGCCACACAAACATAACAAAACATAAAATAAAGTCCATGCCTGGTCCTCTCTCGTCCTTCACGGTAGTCGCTCCTCCTTTTATGCTCCCGGAGCTCCTCCGTGAGGGACTCAAGGCCGGTGCGCCTCCCAGGTGAAGCTCATTAACACTCGCGCCACCGGCCTCGCGCCGTTCCCTCACGGCTCTCGCCCACCCTGGTCGCCACATACCCCCATCGCCCCTCGCAGGCCGGGGGGTACTCCTGAGACTGCGCTCTACTCCCCCCCCGGGGCCTGTCTCGGCGGCCGCAGCACCTGGGGGTAAGGACAGACAAGACGAGAGAAAGGAGATGGAAGCAAGGGGAGCGACAGGACGAGAGAGGGGGGAGAGGAAAAAGAAAGAGGAAAAAAAAAATTCTGGGTCCGGTTCCCAGACACACTGCCGCTCGGTCCTCAGCCTGCCGAGAGGCTTTTCCTCGCGGTGCCACATGCGATGGCACTGGACGCTTGGTGGACGGCCCGATCCTCGACCGCCTCCTGGCGGCCGGCGATGGCTCCTCCGGCTGAGGGCAGCCGGCAGCTCCTCCCCCGTCCCCTGCTCCTCCCCTTCATGGCGGCGACTCCTCCGCTCCCTCCTGACCTGGACGGCAGCCACCCCACCTCGTCCCAGGACCACGGCATCCGGGTCTCCGTCCCACCTTTCACTATGCTCCAGCACCACCGCCTCGGGCAGCCTCTCGCGGTCTTCACTCCGCTCTCCGACAGCATTTCCCTCCTTCCTCCCGGGTTTCGGCACCAATGTAACGAGGTTCATAGATACGGGAAGAAGGAGGCGGGAACCGGCGAACATTCAACAAAACTTTAATATAAAATAAACAAAGAACAAACGAAAGTAATGCCGGCAGACCCTTGCGGACATCTGCCGGCCACACAAACATAATAAAACATAACATACAGTCCATGCCTGGTCCTCTCTCGTCCTTCACTGTAGTCGCTCCTCCTTTTATGCTCCCGGAGCTCCTCCGTGAGGGACTCAAGGCCAGTGCGCCTCCCAGGTGAAGCTCATTAACACTCGCGCCACCGGCCTCGCGCCGTTCCCTCACGGCTCTCATCCGCCCTGGTCGCCACACTTTTTTCTCTTTTCATCAAACTGCAGTTTTTGCAAGTTCCCGCAATTTCATTGCATAAAATTGCAAAAATATCCTGCATATTCCATCGCATTTTTTAAGAAAACGTGCCGCAAAATCAAGGATTTTTGCCCACAACAATCACAAAAAAACCTGCATTTTTCTGGAGGGACTGAAATTAATATAGAATTCTATATAGAAAACTGATGTTAAACTGATGTTCAATTAAAGGGGTACTTCTTCACTGGCAAAATGGGCCTTCAATAAAACTTGGGTGCCTATGTAGAGAACAGAAAAGACAAATACTTAGAAAAACTTCAACACTCACAGTGCACTGGGCATTTTGCCGTCCAAGGCCACTTTCACCAGTCTGCTATGGTTACACTTACCAGAGTCAAATACTTGCTTTAGTAGGAAATACTTCTTAGCAAACTTCTAGTCATAATGGGAGTTCAACAGGAGTGAGTTACTTTCGGTTTCTAGTGATGGATCTAGTGCATTGTAGACAGTGGCTAAAGGCTGCAAAGAATTGTAAATACGGAGAGAATGCAATGATGGAAAATCTAAAAAAAAAAAACCTGTGTTCGTAGTCATCCAGTTTGAAATGTTGACTACAAACACAGTGTTTATGCATATGCCTAACTGTTCTTTTGATAATCATTTGTCGATCTGACTGTCTGTGGGCAATGAACAAAAATGCTAAAGTATAATCTGTAGTTTTCATCAAAGCCATGGAGCTGTCAAAAATCACGTTTTTCTCGGTCCAGGCAACACGGAGAACGAGTCAACTTTGTTTATTTACATACAATACTGATATATACAAAGTGGGTGGAAAACACTTTAAGGCATTCAAGCCCTATTTAAAATGCCTGAATGCCCAAGCAGGTGCCATTTGTTTGTTATTTTTCCAGAACTATCAATTTTTGCAATTATTTTTAACCTACTGGTCTTAGCCTACTGATTTTAGTGGATGTATGAAGTCAGTTCACACAGTCCTATAGGAGCCACAAGTGTAGGTTATCACATTGACCAAGAGCATTTTCCACAAGACACTTAATTTAAATGAACCTTTATTGTTATGATGTTTTGTTACACAATGCTTAGGATACCATAAATCACAGCAGTTTTTGTGAGATTTTCATTGGCCGAGCAGCATTCCGAGACTTTTGTATCATTCTGCTTGTCTGTTGTGGCGTTTCAGACAGGATGCTAGTCTGTGTGTTATGAAAGAGTCACTGATTTGTTCAAAAACAAATGAATAAAACGCACCTACTGTGTGTTGCTCAGAGACTTGCTTCAGTTGATCCTGCTTTGGTTTTGTTGGGAAAAATGGTAATGTAATATCACATTTATGCCGTTTATGTTGATGGTCCGAATATCAGCACGATCACATTACCCGTGGCCACCTGCCGCCGGGCGAATCACAGCCGTTCTGTTATTCGGAACAACAGAGCTCTTATTAATATTGCAATATTGCTTAGTTAAATCTTGCATACACAGCCTTCGCAGATGACTGATTAGACCTTTTTTTTTTTTTTCAAATAAATAATGAGTGAAGATTACAGAATTACATGACATCATTATGGTACAGCCCTTTCCCTCCTTTCGGCTGCCCAGCCTTCCTGGAGTGGAGAGGTCAGAGATGTGTTTCTTCCTCATTTCCGTGGCTGAGAGCTCTGGGTGTGGTGAGATCGGCCAATGAGCTTCCTGGCTACTGCTGCCACCTCAATAACCTCAGTCAACCTTTCTGTCCTCGCACCGTGACTCAGCTGATTAGATCTGGATAAGGGAGTGAGCCAGTAGTATGTGTGAAAAATGTGTGACGAATTAGGTTTGGTATGGGCTGTCATGGTAAGAGATTGTTACTTGAGTGGAGGTGAGACCCATCCTTAATTGCATATTAATTTAATGGCAAAATTGCATATTATTGAGGGTGTTTCAGTTGGAATTACACATCTTTTAGAGCCCTTATAGGAATAATGTTCCCAAAAATACCAAAATTCATCTTCACTATCCCTTGTGTTGTCCAAACCCTGTATCTATTCTTCCATGAAATACAATGAAGATATATATATATATATATATATATATATATATATATATATATATATATATATATATATATATATATATATATATATATATATATATATATATATATATATATATATATATTTTTTTTTTTTTTTTTTTTTTTTTTTTTTTTGTTTTTGAATTCCAAAGTGCTCACTTTCATAATGTGGACTAGGGCTGTTGACCTTCTAAGGACACTGAAAATTTCTCTCTTCATCGTAGCCTGCAAATATCATTATATTAAAATATAATACAGCTTGAATTATAGTTTTGTTTTCAAAAATGTGACAAAAACAATTAGGTTTAACATCAGGTCTGCTTTTATGGTACATTTTACTCTACGTTTTCATATTTATATTTGTTGTTCTTTCTGTTTATGATGCATGATGCTCTGTTTGGTCACTGCTGGCTGAAACAGATTCCTGTCAGTCCTCTGTGGGCCACATATGACTTCCTTCCATTTTGACCATCTCTAAATCTTTCCCTCACTAAGTCTTTCCTGCACCTCCCTCATTTTAACTCTGCCTTTTTTCTTGTTCCCTCTCTCACTATTACTGTATGTCCATGGCTCTATAGAGAAGGACTGTGAATTGAATTGTCAGTGCCTTTTAAACAAAATTCCTTAAACATAATCTAGAGTTCTAGTGGAAAAATAAAATGAATTGAATGATCGAATTATATTTATCATGCAGTAAGTGTAATTATTAACAATACATCACACTTTCAGTATAAATGTCATGACAACTCAGAGTGTTTGGCATGGTAATGGATATGACAATATTAATATGTTAGGTCTTGGCAGACTAGATCTGTTAAGTCCTGTACACACTGGGACGAATATCGCATGCGTTTATCGCCAGCGTTTTTCGAGACGTTTTTTTTTTGTGTTCATACCCAAGCGATTTTCACTGGCGATGCGCAGAGTGAAAGTGCAAATTCACTCCCTGACAGTATGTGGCACTTGTGCTTAACGGTAGTGCAAATAAACATATTTATGATATTAATAACGTTAAAGATAAAAATGCATATATTAAATGGCATATGACATATGAGAGATGGTAGTCAGAAACGGTAGTGCAAATAAACATATTTAAGATATTAATAAAGATAAAGAATATAAAAATGCACATATTAAATGGAATATATATGACATATGAGAGATGGTAGTCAGAAACGGCAAATAAACATTTATGAAATAGACATTCTCAACTATATTTCTTGAATGTAAAAGAAAAAAGAAAAAAAACCCAGTAAAAATACAGAAATAATACACATCTATTAGTGTGGCCAAGAAGTGGCAGAGTATTCATAGCGTGCATCTCAATCAGCTCCCTAGTTCACTAGTCAGGGCAGTGAGGGCACTGATCAGGGAGTCGGCCACATTCATTTAAATGGTATACTGATACACGACCTAGGTAGGGAGCTGAAGGATAGTTTGTAGGGGTCTTCCTCGTCTACTTACTTTCTCTTCGTCGTTTTGGTATCACTGTGTGCTCAGCAAGACCGTTTTGTGCTTGAGCGCCACAAAGGCATGTTTTACTGTAACTTCAGCATCTCCAGGCACGTGAACAAAAGCATCATTCTCATTGGTCGGACAGTTTTTAACATGGCGCGTCAAACCAAAAAAACGAACCCGAGGCATTTTTTTTTAAAATTACGCTTTTACACCTGCCGTTTTTCGTGTCAGTGTGCACACTCACATTGGCGACCTTTGTTTAGTCACGAGCCGTTAAACGTCGGCGATAATCACTCGTGATATTCGTCCCGGTGTGTACAGGCCTTTACGCTGCTACTGCTGTATTTGCTGCTGCAGAGCATGTATGGGACTTGCTGCTGCCAATACATACACAACACGCTGCTGTGAGGAAGACATACTGCTGCTGTACATCTATACAGGTGGAGCTGGGGGAGGTGGAGGGTTTCTGAAAGCATGGTGCAAACTGCTACTGATACAGTAGGAACCAATCAGCTATGCCCTAGAGAATGATGTGATTGCATGCAGATTGAATAAAGGACGTATCAGCCTGTGCCATCTAGAGTTTCATGACAGAACTTTGTATTTATTTTAAAATGTTACCAGAAAATGATGGATTTACTGGGGACAGTTAAACTAATGATCTATGATGGATTGGATTTTGGATTGAATTGGATTGGAAATAATTGGAAATCTATGGCAAGTGACATGAGCACTTACCATAAGGTTTGTTACAGTATGTAAAGTTGAGGTTTTTACATGCTTTGTATTTATCTCACTCTCACACACTAGACATACCTGAACATGCTACAAATACACATGAACTACACAATGACTACAAAACGCACACAGAGACAAATTATTGGGGCTAGTATTATATCTTTTCACTATGCGTTTTAAGATGTATAATGTTAAGTGTGGCTCAGTTGTCGTGTTCTCTCCTTTCCTCAGGATGAATTGGATCTCACAGACAAGAACAGGGAAGCCATGTTTGCTTTGCCTGCAGAGAAGAAATGGCAAATCTATTGCAGCAAGAAGAAGGTGAGTCCTTTACAACATAATTAATAATTTAAGGTTTTCTTTAGCAGTTTGCTAAAATGACTAAATGGCTACTAGTCACTGACTATAGAATAGTTTAGCATGTTTTGTAAACATTTCATTGTGAGACAAAGCCTTTGAAATAGATGAAAACTACAGCTTCTTTGAATCCTCTGGCCAAAACGTCTACCTCACTTATCACACACACAGCCCCTCCCTTCCTCCTCAGAACACCATCCTTTTGAAACCCATGTCTGTGGTCAGCCACTTTCAGGATATTACTCCCTTTCTCCCTGATTACAGAGAGAGAGAGAAGGCAATGACTGCTTTCAGAAGCCTCAGTGGAATACAGATTTAAATGAGCTGGCTTTAGCCATTTCCACTTTATGTTTTTATGGAAGTGCTATTGTTTTGAAAGGGCCTGCGGAGTGAACGACAACCACTGTAGCTCCGGTCTGGCGATGTTGTCTTCATTGACTGTTACAGTTTAATTTCCATTGTATCTACAAAGGCTTGTAGAAAGTTTGGATCCATGCTTGCACCTGGAGCTCTGGACACTTGGCCTGGGATTGGGAGGTGGAATTACTGGTAAAGTGGGGTGTGGCTATGTCAGGAGTTTCTGGAACAAAGTTGTCAGCAGTTGATGTTCTCTCAATGCTGCTGTGCTCAAAAATGACTTCCCCTCAGAGCTAAAAGTTAGAAAAGAGGGAAACAAACCGAATCCAGGAAACAGGAACCAGAACCAAGCAACAGACGTCTTGGAAAACAAGTTGTGAGATCAAACAAAAAGCTCATTCATGTCTGCAGCAATGGAGAATTGCCATAGAAGCCCACCACATGGCCTGCTTAAAATGCACAGCAATGTAAATGGAACAAGCAAGGCTGTGTGTTTAGAGTAAGCACTCAAAAAAGAGACTTGAAAGAAACAAGATGGGAGAGAGACGCTGAAGTAATTCACTGCACTTAAAAACTATCAAGTAAATGTCTGTACACACTTAAAACATTTCCTTTTATATTTACACAGTTACTGGAAGCAGAGATGCCAGTAAGTTGCTGTAATTTTTTGGTTTACAGTAACTGTACAGTAATGCAATTTACAATATACAGAACAGTTCTATATAACTGTAATTTGGTCTGTATTTTATTATACTGTATTGTACTGTAATATCTATATTGATACATTACTGGTAAATATTACTAATTATAATAATTACTAATAATGATAATATTATACAGTATATTATAATTATAGTTAGTATATTATATAAATCTATAGTTTAATACTATTGTACTTCAGAAAAACATTGCAAATCCTAAGGCAATCTAAACGGTGTTCTTGTTGTAACAAGTTTTTATTCAATCAATTCATTTAAACTTTAAAAAACGTTTTTAAATATTTTGGTACTGTTTGTTACTTAAGGTACAGTGCATCAGCAATTTACAGACATAAAAGCCTTGAGGAATATATATGAAACAAAAACACGCAAGAGTGGGGGATTTAAGGACTGGTCTATCCTTTGTCCTAAGAGAGAACTTGACTTATCTTAAAAATTATACCAACTGTAGTGGCAAACAGGCCACTGGCCCTTAGTTTGAAGTCTTGCTCACTCCCTGTCTGGCAGTACAACCTGTTGAAGATCGGACCGCAGTGGTGAAACTGGTACCAACAGACAATCTCTATAACCACAAATCACCCATTTATTTTGTAAGAGAAACTTCTGTATTTTTTTTCAACCTGGACATTGTTTTCCCATGTTTTTGTGTCTACGCGAATAATTGAAATTGGTCCATTATTGACCACAACGGCTGCAGCTGTAATCTTTTTAAGCATTTGTGCATTGTCAATGTATGTTTACTAAAAGTGCTTGTTTTACCACTGACAGGCTCGGATCGACAACAACATTATGGAACGAAATCCCTACAGAGATAGACTTTTTGTTAATCATAAGAGCCTTTTCGCTTGAACACAAACGGCCATTTATCACTCTCCTCAAACCCATCAGACTGCAATGACAAATACAGTAATTTTTCCATCATAAAACACTTTATTAAAACAAAAGAAACAAAATAAAACCCATCAAAACCCTCTTGGTTTGTCTTTCCACTGTTCTAACTCTGAGTTGGTTTAAATAAACCCTTAGATAATTCACTTGTTGAGTTGTATGATAAAAGGGATAAAAGTAACTGATAATCATTATAAAAGTACTGAACTTCCACCGTTCTCCTCCTCCAGTGACCAGGAGTTGTTCTCAGGTTACACGCTTTCATTGTTTACAGAAATCCTGTATTATTACCAGACATATTGCAGTCGAGATACAGCAACGCTAGAGCAACACTAAATCATACTGTAAAATATCCCCACTCAATCATAAACAGAATACAATATAAACTAAGGTTTTATTTAACAGTAATGTAGAAATGTGGTATGGTACTGTAGGTTGCTAAATCTGCAGCGACATCAAAACCCTAACAGTGCAGTTTTGAGAAATCACACTGTTCTTACCATCAAGATGTTGATTCCTGCTGCTTGGCAAGAGTCCTGTATGTTCACTCATGCCATTCATGCAGATGGCTAAAGCCCCTTTTAGATTCTTTATTGCAACATGGTCAGCAAGCCCAATGCTTTCAATGAGAAATATCTGTTACGTATGTCACCTTGGTTCTCTGAGTAGGGAACGGGATGCTGTGTCAATAGCTGATGCTTTGGGAACACTATACCACAGTGACATAATTTTCGTCAGTTTATACTGACAAAAATGAAGAACCAGGAGTTAGATAAACATCCAGATCGTAAATTCCAATAAAAATATGCAGAGAGGACCAAGCTGCAAATATAACCCATGTACCTCATGAGAAAACGAAATAGCATTTCTCACCCAATGTGACATTCTTTGTTTTGTAGAAGCAGCACTCTTACTGCAGCCACCAAAACAACTCATGCAGTCAATGTAAATTCTCCCTAATCAGGCAAAGCCTATACAATCGCTCATTCCCCTTCGACTTAAAGTGCGGAGGAGAAAAGACTGCAACATGACAACTTTGAAGTGGAAGCAAACTTTGTTAGATCCTAGCCTTGGTTTCACTAAAATCTAAACCAGGCCAGGATCAAAATCCATACACGAAGAGCTCACAAATAAAACCTGGAAATCTCCAATCTTTTTTTTTTTGAAAGATGTCAATAACAAAATGTTTTTAAGAGTCAGTATTCCTCAGAGGCTGAAACGAGGAATCTGTTAAACCTTGTTTAGAAGGAAGCCTTCTATAGAAGACTGCCCTGTAAAATCTACCTTACTTAAAAAAAAAAAAGTAAAAAAAAAAAAAAAGGTGAAAACGATTGTCATAAAAACAAGTGAAATAAGAATAGTATGTTGTACTAACAAATGCTTATTTAGTGTACTACACTCATACAAGAGTTCAAGTAATTCGAAAATGAATAACTATAGAGTGTACTTGATAATTTACTTTAAATTTACAATTGACTATGAGTATAGACTACTCAGAATTGGTATTTTTAACAACTAAACACTTTCAAGTGAAACAAACTTTCCTATGCTGACTTCAAGAGTTCATTGCGACAAATAAATTGAGCAGTATGGCTTTATTTGCCAATTTTAAATGCTGTCTTTGTTGTCAAATAAAATAGTTTTTTAATGGTCAGAGTCTTATCAAAATATTTTGTTTCTTAACCAAAGAAACACTAATCACCATAATGGTGACTTAAACAAAGCCATCTTAGGAAATCAACATCAATATATGAAGTTAATTTATGTGTTGTTTTCTAAAATTTTCTGTTTTGAAAATTCAACATTCAAGATGACTTTGGAAAATGAATGAATGCAACTAAGGAAAAAGAGAACTGCAGAAGAGGGGGAAATGAGTGAAAATCCTATTGAGATTGCCCTGCCTCAATTATTTTATTTATTTATTTATTTATTTATTTTTTCTTGACAAAATCAAACTTAATCCATATATTTTTTTGGATAAAATCTCATCCCGCTCTACTTTGTTTTTTCTTGTTCAGTAAGCCATTTTACTCTGAAATGCATCACAATATAATAATGAAGTCGACAACATTAGTTTTAGGTTGACTTTAAACATCCTTGACTGGAATTTAACTTGAGAGAAGCAGATCTGGATAAATCATTGTAAAATACAACAAATTATTTTTTGCATTGGAAATTGAATCTCTGTATATTTTGGCCTGGTAGAAAAGAGGACAACCCACTGAGATGTTGGATTCTGGAAAGATGTTTGTCTAGATCTAAAAAGCAAGGCCAATTACTGCACTGGCTTTGGGACAGGCAGAAATCTGTTTGCTAATGTGATTTAGCTGGGGGATTCTGGAGAGGCAAACTGTTATTGAAGGAACAGATCCTTGTTTGGCCCACAAATATAGTTCCATTCTCAAGTCACATAACATACTGTTGAGCTTGTGCAGACTGTTCATATTGTGTCAGAGCTCTTGAGGAAATGTGTAGCAGATCAAATACACATCACAAAATTAACTTCATTAATGCACAACTCTTCAGTGGTCTGTCTCTCGCCTCGTCTGTCCTTCCCACCCCCCTCCCCCCCCAGGTGCTGCATAAGAGAGCAGTCTCAAGGGTACCCCCGGCCTGCGAGTAACAGAGCTCCGTTCCAACGGCTCTCAGCCCCGCCCTGCTTACCACAAAGAGATACCTAAAACAAGACAATGGACATATATAAATTGACTGTGTTGTTCTATGCTTAGGCTGCTGCCTTCAAAGACACTAAAATGGAACTTAATGAAGTAGAACATTTTAAAATGAGATGTCTAAATAAGCGTCACCTGAAGCACATGGTTTTTAACTAGACTGAACAGTCAATACTTTCCTTTATTATCTAATTTAAGTATAGTTATAATCACCATTGCCCAGCTTGCTCTGGTTTACCCCACACTGTAAAAAAAATCCCAGTAAATTTTACAGTAAAAAAAAATGCCAGCTGTGGTTGCCAGAACTTTACCATAAAAAATACAGTAGCAACGTAAAAAAAAATCTGTTAAATTTACGGTAAAATAACGTATTTCATTAACTGATATAATGTTAATTTACCAACCTAATTAAGTACTAATATCTGTTTTGTATCTTTATAACACACTGACAGTCACCAAATACAGTGGTGATAAGAGTCACATGATGAATCATAGTTCATCACAAGCAGCTTTTCCACAAGCTGAGAAGGACAATACTAATATGTAGAAGGAGCACACTGTGTCATCCACACACACACTAAACACCATCATGGTAACATGCATGACATTTTAAAAATGCAATAAACATTAATTTAACAACATTAGATGTAACATAAAACCCTGATGTACATAACTGACTAGAAAAAAATGAGAAAAACTAAGAAGAAACAGAGTTATTTCAACGAAAATATATCAAATGTGAAGTGTCACGCAGGGAATTGTGGGAATGGCAATGGGTCTCATTCATGAAACATTTGTAAATATACGAGTAAATATGTGAGTGATTTGCGCGTAAAGAGACCTTCCCGGAAACTCTTCTCCTGATTCACAAATGCTTCGTAAACGTCAGAAGTGATAGTGAAATGTGTGAGTGTTAATGAATTCCAATCAGTCGTAAATGGGACTTGCGTGCACGCTCATTCTCAATTACCATAAATCCCGCCCATTAAATCCGACTGACAACTACATGGGCATCATATTATGACACCAAACAAAGGATTTTGGACATTTTATAGGAAACAATTTCCATAACAAATAAGGGGCCATTAGTTTGCCCAACCGTATTGAAATCTATCCATTATTTGATTAAAGTGCTCCGTTTGCAGATGCTATTCATCTTATACCTCATCTTAAAAAAAAAAAAAAAAACCTTCTTAGGGCCGTTCACACAGAACGCATTTTTCTATTCCAATGCGCTACTTTCCCATTGTTTTTCTATGTAAACACGCGCTTAACAGACGTGCATGACTGTTACGCTCGCGTCTCGTGTCTTTTGCAGCGCCTCACACATAAGCGCCGCGTTTTTAAGACGCCGTGTCAAGTTAAAAGAATTTCAACTTTTACACGCAGCGCCGCTCATCAATGTCAGTTCCAAAACAGTGGACCAATCAGAAGAACTCGGAGGCGGGGCAAGCGTTGTGAGCTTCTGTTTACAATAGCAAGTTGGCATGACAACTGTTTTATATGACTGCAACATGGCTCATTATTATCTTATTTTCTTTTTTTCCATGTCAAAACTTGTATCTGTCAATTCTGCTGTTTGCCTATTTCTATTATTTCCGTTATTGTCGTTTTTGCATCACGTCTCAAAAGCGCGTCTCGAGACCCTCGCGTTCTATGCTGCGTTTTTTTTAAAACCACTCCTGAGCGCTGCGTCTCGCGTTTTTAGACGCAAAGACGCGTTCTGTGTGAACGGCCCCTTATTCCTATCCTTTCACTTCCCCTAATCCCTCTCTATTGTATTTTAGGATAATCTGAGCACTGCCTATAACTTGTATTATGAGCACTTTTTGTCTATTTGCCTCGTCATGACGACTCGCTTGTTGTATTCCTCACTTGTAAGTCGCTTCCGCCAAATGAATAAATGTAAATGTATTACTGGCTCTCACAATAAAAGTAAAAAGAAAAAAACGTATGTAATTACTATATATAATATTTTTTTCAAAATGTCGTGTAAATATGTACCTTATTAAGGTGAATTAAAAAGCAGCCTTATTAATGAGCAAAACGTTCGGATGTTAAAAGCACTATTTACGCGTGGCTGGGAGCAGGTGTAGATTTCTTTCGTACCAACTAACATTTGGAAAATACGAACATTTTAATGAATCCGAAAATTTACGCCAGAACCGCTTTACACACGATTTACACACACATTCGTTCTGCTCGTGTTTCATGAATGAGACCCACAGTACGGTTTTTCACTGTAAAGTTTACAATGAATTGTTATTCTTCACTTCCAAAAACTGTGAATTTAACGATATTTTACTGTAAAACTACATTAAATGTACCGTTAGATCTATTACAGTTATTCACCGTATATAGTACAGAAACTTTCTGTAAACCAATTGACAGTTTTTCACCGCAGCATTTTTACAGTTTTTTACTGTTAAAATCACGGTCATTTTTTACAGTGTACAATATAGATCTTATGCACCAGAGAAACAAACACGCAGCCATCTTTAGAATTTTGTTCTTGAACTTCTGTTTTTGCAGTAATTCTGTATATTTCTTTGGCATCGCTGTCAAAGAGTAATTAGCTGGTGAAGTGGATTTACTTATTGTAGAGTTAACAAAAGTTATCATGAGCATTGTAATGATTGAAGCAGGTGTCATAACATAGCTTACGAAGCATCAACGGGGTCGTTGAATGGTATTTGTAGGTAAGGGCTACAAAAATTTTCCAAGGCATTAGATTAACAATGGAACACAGTGAAGACAGTCATCAAGAAAGTATGGCACAGTTGTGACAAGAACCAGGTGTTCCTCCAAAATTGAGAAGACAAAGAGAAAACTGGTTAGGGAGGTTGTCAAGAGGCCTACAGCAACATTAAAAGAGATGCAGCTCTTCCTGGCAAGAATTGGTTACTCCCTACATGTGACAATTATCTCCTGTATCCTCCATCTGTCTGGGCTATGGGGCAAGACGCAAACCAAAGGCATCCAGTCTCCCAAAATCATGTGGAAAAATCAAGCATAGCGTTCGTTCTGGTGGGTCACGTCAGTCAAGCTCTCATCAGCTGACTCTTAGCTGATCCACATCTACCTATAGGAATACGACACCCATTATAGCATCCCTGCATACAAGGTCCATTCAATATTATCAGCAGCTTTGTGTTGCTCAGGAGCTACTTTTTGAACTTTTTGGCCAAGATTGTAAAAGGTATATTTGATGCACAAACAGCACAGCACATCAGCAAAAGAACACCATACCCACAGTGAAACATGGTGGTTTCTTCAGCTGGAACTGGGACTTTATTTTCTTGAAGGTGGAGGGAATCATGAATAGCTCCAAGTACTAGTCGATTTGGGAACAGAACCTTCTGGTGTCTGCTAGAAAGCTGAAAATGAAAAGAACTTGACAGTGACAGTGATCCAAAACACACATCTAAATCAACAAAAGAATGGCTTCAGCAAAGAAAGATTAATGTTTTGGCATGGACCAGTTAGAGCCTAGACCCTAGTGTGGGACTAGAATAGGGCAGTGGCACAGGAGATGCCCTCGCAATTTAACCAGTCTGGAAAGTTTTTGCAAGAGTGGGAAAATATTCCCAAATAATATACATCTCCATTGTTATGGTTTTATATGTAGGCTATTATTATTATGTGATGACAGCTAGAACAGCTAATGTTGTACCTGCGTGAGGTTCCAAGGAAAGCATTCATCTTTGTCTTTTTGAGCTCCTGCCCTGAGCTGTCACTCTTCTGGGGTAATAAGGAACAGATATACAATATAATATAACTAATATTGTTGGCATGCCAATAAAGGTTTAAAGGTTAAACATGTTTGCATTGTTCTCAAACTCACATAATCTTTTCTACCTTAAGGATACATTCCGATTATGCAATCTAAAAAATTCAATATCCTGTACATTTTTTTTCCCCACCCGACTTGGAGTTTTTTTCTCTCCCACACTTTTAAAGGAACCTGATTGCAAAAGCCATCCTTTTAGATTCAATGCACTTACCATAGAAGTAGTGATGGCTTTTACATGGCAATTTGGAACACAGTCAACACTTTCGAGAGCGATGATTTGTAAACGGCATGCCAGTTGTTTGTGTATAAGTTTGCAGAGTGCACGCCCTTCACAAACATGTATCTGTTTCCTGTTTGGATTACTGTGTCATCAAATTCGCATTTTGACAGCTGGACCCTCAAAGAAGTCTTCGAGTTCAGCCAAAAATGCTCCAAATCTCCATAAACACTCATAAGCGCAATCTGAAAGATGAAACGGTGTTCAAACAAAACCACAGAAATTGGAGACATGGAGAAACATGTCCGCAAACGCACAAACCCAGAGGTCACCCTGGTCATGGTGGGATTGAATTTTACACTGAGAGAGTGAGCTTCTTGAGTAAAGGCAGCCAGACTGATCCATTATCGCAGTGGAACACTGTGTGGAAACAAATTCCAGTGATGCTGGTTGTGTGCTGATTTAACAAAACAAAAGAAAATGATTCTAGACTTTGTATTTAGATTTCTTTTCTAAACTGTGTTTGACCCATACTGGGAATCTGCTGGCAAAAATAATGTTTATTATCGTTACCTCCTGTATTGTTCCTTTTTATTGATAGTGCAAATATTGACGCACAGGAGGAACAGTTCACTACTGTGCTGACCTAAAGCCAAGTATGCCCCATCTTTCTATCGCTTTTTATTTGTACCAGAGAGGGAAGTTAGAGCGTCCTTTATAACCTTCTTGATCTGGTAAGAATAAATGTTTGGAGCAACGTGACAGGATTGAGACTCTGAGTGATAAGAAATTGTGCCGTGAAGAATGTGAAAACTCATTAAACTGTATAATCTGGTTGTCGCAATCAGTTTGGCTGCAAGACCTACTGACATCTGTGTACAAATCGGAAAAACACAACATGTGATCGAGGTCCAGGCCAGGCTGTTGTGCTGGGTTCCAGAATTGTTTGGCTTTGATGTTGAACACTTAACGCTGAGAGGAAAGAAGCGAGTTGCTTAAATCTGTTTGCAAGTTATACATCCCAGGTTGTTGTTGTTTTGTCTGGCTTGACTGTGTGTTGTGTAGTATAGTACTCAAAGTTCTGTTCTTAAAATATTTATGATAATTGCCATCTTAGGCATATCATGTCTTTCTGTTGTACAAGAAATCACATTTCCTGTGAAATTTAAAAGGTAACACTCCTGCAATATAAAAACAAACAGCTTAATTGAATTTAAAAAGAATACTACTTTTTTTTACTTTTGCAGCCAACCATCACAGAATACAACCCACACTTAGGCAGCATGGAAAATCAGTCCATGTTCAGCATATCAATTATATTACCTGATAAACATTTACCAAGATAAGATGGGCTCAGATTGACCCTTAAATTGGTAACACACAAGAAACTGAACTGTATGATATGATCTGTGGTGATTAAAACTAAAATATTTGAACTAAAAAACAACAAGAACGCCATGCACATGGAAGTCGGAAGAAAACCAAAACTAATCCTAGACCTCAGACTCCAAAGCACCATGACTCCATTTCATTACAGTTTTTCAGTCTGCTCTGTAAACACTGATCTGGTAACTTCATTTGTTTGGTAATAAACAATTTCAGTTGTCATGGCCTGGTTAAGGTTGACATATTGACAAAGTGAATATGTGCCAAGCAAGAGACGTCCCCCTTAGTAAGATAATTAATACAATGTGGAATCAATATTATATACAATTATACACTATATTATAACTCTCTCTCTCTGGTGTTCTTCTCCTAGGAACAAGAGGACCCTAACAAGCTTGCTACCAGTTGGCCTGATTACTACATAGACCGCATCAACTCCATGGCAGCTGTAAGAATTTACTCTGCTACGCACATTTTTTGCACCCTTTGTGATTAAAACCCAATTTTGACACCAGTTAAGGTTCATGTGATTTTGTCTGCATGCAGTGTTTTGTTTGGACATCTGATTTCATTGAGTTTGATGAGCTTAATGATTCTGATCTGCTGCTGGGAATTTGTCTTGCATTTGTGTTGGGCATATATAGTATCTGAGTTTGCAGTCTAAATTGAATGAAAAATTGAATAATGGAATTAATTACATTTTTTCTACTGAGTGTTCCTCATTCAACAAAGAACACAACCAATGTGGCCCTTTTCATGAACAAATTATTCTAATGAACTAAGGCAAAAATACTACAAGTTATCTTGTTATCTACAAGTTATCTGTTTGTCCAATTAATCTAAAGAATTTGAAAACCTAAAAGTGTTATGTCTGAAAATTCTGCAAAGAATGTTCCACACCTGTAAAACAGAAAACACTGGTCTGTGTTGATTGTTTGTGACCATCACAAACAATCAGTGGATTCATGCTAGCAAAATTGACTGCCAAAATGCAATCATCCTAATGTTATTTATAGCACTGTAATATGTTATTAAGCTGCCCCTGATTGCACATATTATTTACAGGTCAACTGATTTTGCACATCTTTGTTGTTTATCATCATGGTTTCAGAAAATAATCTCTCCTCAAACATTGAAGTCCAAGTCTCCCCCCCCCCCCCCTCTCTCTCTCTCTCTCTGTCTCTCTCTGTAGGAGAAGTAATTGCCACCTGGCTTCAATAATCAATGCTCTGTTGTGATTAGATGATGGGAGGGGATTTTTTTTATGATTCCTTATATGTAAAATCATAACTGATATGTTTAGCAAATTAGGTAAATGGAGTAAGACAATGCTCTCTCTGTTTTTCGATACTTTAATCATTATGGATTCTGTCTGACTTTTATGTGGATGAGTGCAGCTGAATTGTGGGATAAATCTGGTAGCTGTTAGTTATTAGATGAGCTCACTTTGGTAGTGCTGAGTCGACACATTGAAATTACACTTGCTCCCAGTAGCCATTCATAAAACACTGTTAAGACTCATGTGGTCACATGTGATATGACAACTGAGCCTTCCCTCTGCATTCAATTTGAAAATGTTACTGTCATAGATCAGAACGGATATATCACTATAAACAGCAAATCAAATGATGTTTAACTAAAAAAAGTTTTACCATGACCAGCGAACGATGATGCACAGACGTACAGAAGCATCAGAACTCTTAATTAAAGTTGATCTTGAGAACTTAAACAATGAGAGCTTGAACTAATTAATTGTTGCTTATCTTAATATCCTAATTTTACCAAAGGTGTACATCTGGGTATTCTGACAATTCTAATAATGTAGCCTACATGTATGAGTACTAACAATGTATGATCTCCATGCTAAAATAGAGCTATGATTGATCAGGAGCAGGTTGCTGTTAGACTGGACATGGTTTGAAGCCTTTTTTGAAGCATACCTGAACTGCTATGATTTTTATCAGTGTCGTTGTCTAAAACCAAAGTAAAAGTTTGACAAAAATCATCTGTATTCCAGATGCAGACACTATTTGCCTTTGATGAAGAGGAAATGGAAATGAGAAACAAGGTGGTAGAGGATTTAAAGACAGCCCTCCGCACTCAGCCAATGAGGTAAGGGAACTCTGTGAATCTTTTCATTATGCTAACTCATAATTCTGGTCTCCGGTTCAGGGAGTCAGGAGTAAATACCTTGAATTTAGAGTGCTGCTCTCAGCAGACAGTTTTCCATGGCTAAATTAGGCTTGGATTATGTGGGATCCTCGGATCAAAAAGCCTCAGGGTACCTACCATCTGTGAGGATTGGAGTGGATGTGAACATTACTGCATCACTTCTCGTCTGTGACTGTCTGGCGTGGGCTGATCACCGATGTTTGAACACACTGAATTACTGTGTATCATTCGTTCAGCTGAAACAGTCGCTTGACTGCTTCCAGTCTTCTGTACTGGGCCCTTTGGAGTCTCTTTCATCACTGCAGGCAAACAGAAACAGATCTTCTCTGAGTCACAAAGCAAAAAGTCTGAGCTGCCAATCATACTGGACTCAGTTGTCTAGACATGCAGGGTAACTTGAACGGGACTATAACAAAGTTCAGTTCAGGGAAGAAGGAGGTGGGAACCGGTAAATGTTCAACGTAATCATTAATGGTAAAATAAAACATAAACAACAAAGCAAAACGTGTGGCAGTGGCCTTTTTGCTGACTATAACATAATAAACCAACAACTTAAAATGCCATAGGCCTACTCCTCTCTCACCCTTCACTGTCGTCGGTCGTTCTCGTATCCTGAGACTGGTGTGATGTGCAGGTGTTTCTCATTAGCATTCACTCCACCGCCCTTGCTTCTCTCCTTCTGCTCTCGGCCCTGCCTACCTTCACACCTCAGGGACTTACTGTTGAGTTCTCTTGAGAGTTGCCACTCTCATATTGCCATATATGAGGCACCGTCTGGACCATGTCTATATTTTCTGGTCAGTTTTGTTTAATCTTATATGGTTTATTTTTTTGGGTGATTTTAAAAATGATTTTAAAACTGTTTGGCTATAAATAGTTGTAATTCATGAATTTATGACAAGTTCTTTGAGAGCATTCAGCCATGCCTTGGATGTAATCCGCTAATGGATGCTTTGAGGTTTTAAGGTCTTTTATTTTTGCACCTCCTTAATGCCAGCGCAGGGATTACATTAAATGAGCAGTAGGAAATTAAAATATTGAATATCCAATTTAGTGTAGTGAAATGTGTTGAATACCTACAATTCTCTAAAGAAAAAGTAAAATCACAAAACTTCCAACTCGGCACATTCTTGCAAACATTGGCTGTGGTGTTCTGATGGACCAGAAAAGGGTTTACAAGCCAGTCTGAGTGCTTTTTAAATCTAGCACAACTTCCTTTCAATCATTCTGTGCAATCTTTATTCCAGTTATGCTATTTTAGCAGTTGCAGATTTATTATCATCAGCTGAATTATTGCTTTAAGACTAATTTTAGACTATTAAAAATCCAGCGCGTGCCACAATTAGATGATGTAAGAGTAACATCTACATTGTCATACAGTAACTATCTTTGTCCAGTATAAAATGCGGTGCACACACTGCCCACTGCTTTTCTATGAAGAGTAATGACAGCCTTTTGAAAAACTGATCTTTTACAACAATCTAATGTTCAGTAACCCAGAGCAGTATAGACTGTTGAAAGCTCTCTTTTTTGGATTTGAGTCACAGGTAGAAAAAGATTACCATAGTGAAAACCGTATAGCTGGTTACATTTGTCAAATAATTTTCTAGTACTCTCTCCTTACAGATCTTTTGAAATGTTTTCAATCTTATCATAATTATAAGCAGCTCTTAACTACTGTAGCTACAGTCAAAGTCCCTTTAAGACAAGTCATTTCACTCGGCGGCCATCTTTGAAACGCCTCTCGGGCATCCTGGGCATCATGCAATCTCTTTGAATGGGGAAACATCAAATTCTCCAAAACTGTTCGCCAACCTTACGATTAAATTTCATATTTGAAATCACGAATGAAATCTAACAACAACCGGCTCATAAATTTAGTTTCTAAACGCTGAAATGACAAAAAAAAACTATTTTTCAGGCTGGATCAAGCTAATGCGCGTCTCTCCGGATGCACGCGTCTGACTGTTTCTATAGAAACCGGTTCTAACGGCCGCTGAAGTGACGCGATGTCTTTACCAGTCGGCGATTGGCTCTTATTTAGAAGGCGGGACTTATTCCGCCATATTGCACGTTACACTTTCTCCCATTCAAATCAATACGAGTAACACATCTTGTGTTATTCTATAGTCTTTGCTACAGTATAGGTAACAACTTAGTAGAAGATAATATCTAAGATAATATATAACTGATTTAGGTTATTAATTGTTTTTGGCCCTTATTTATTACCTAATTTTGGCAGGTCTGCATGCATAGGAGAAATTCTGACACAATTTTATGTGAAGAGTGTTTCATTGCAGTGTGTTTCCCAAACTGTAATGTAAACTAAATTTTTTTTTTTTAACATAATAAAAATGTAAACAGTTCTAGCCCTGCTTCAATAGAAATACATCAACACAGGCAAGAAAAAGACATGCCAATGTCTATGCTAATGCATGTTTATATTATTCAGATCTTGCGCGTCTCGGTTTATCATTGATTAATGATCCAGCAGTGTTCCTGTATGTGTATACGCTTGCTATCTTTGACTGTTAGCCTACTGAGACAAAAGATCCATTCATTATTCAGTGCAAACAATCTGCCACCCCTTGTTAACACTGGAAGTAGGAAAATAAATGCGCCATCATGATGTTTTGGCTCTGACAGCGCAGTACTGTAAAATATGATTACGACAGTGAGTTTAGAATAGAGTTTAGAAAGTCGCCAACAATTAAGACTTTATCTGTAGCCAGTACTAACTCAGAAAATCAGCAAATTCTTTGATTAAGTCTGTATAAGCAAATTCTTATATAAAGCACCATCACTTCAAAAGAATTATATTTGAAACCAGACCTCTGAGAAATACTGAAAGTATTACTCATGCTTATAACAGTAATCTTGGGGGGTAGACTTATTTAAAATAATGTAATCGTCTGGTTTAAGCCAGGATTCTGTTAAACACAGCACATCTAGGTTATTGTCTGTGATCATATCATTTGCAAAAAGTGTTTTTTATAGAAATGGATCTAATATTCAGCAAGCCAAGATTTATAATTTGTTTATCTGTATTATATCTTTTTTTTTTTTATTTGTTGGACATCAGTTAAATTATTACCCTGAAATGGGTTTGAGAGTTTTTTGTATTTACTAATTCAGGGAACAGATACAGTCTCTATATGATGATATCTAGGTGAAGGAGTCTATATGTGGTGGGATTTATCTGACTTAGGTGACGCGAGACGGCTAGCAGATGGTCGGTTTAGCCTGGCCTGCTTCCTGACCTGGGCCCCAGTTAGTCAAGTGCCAACTCTAAGACTATGTTCCATATTACTAGAGAGAAGAGCGACACCACCTCAGGAGGGATGATCTCTTCAACAGCTCATGTCTGCCACAAAAACTAGTCCAATTGTCTATGAACCCTGTGTTATTCTGTGGACAAGACATAGACAGGTAGCCATTGAGTGACAACAGTCCGTTACGTATCTCGTCGCCCTGGTGAAGAGAGAGGGGGCCAGAGCATATTACAGTGTTTGACATCATACTTGCGAGTTCACACACCTCTTTAATGTTATTTTTAGTGATTTCTGACTGACGAAATCATACATCATTAGTGCCAACATGAATAAAAATCTTAGAATATTTACGCTTAGAATTAGCCAGCACTTATGAATTTGTTTTGATGTCAGGTGCTTTGGCTCCTAGCTATGGTGGCTAGTGTGTCTATTTTCACATTCTGTTCATTAGAATCTGCAATAACTAGGGCAATTTTTGCAGGTTTCTCAGTGCGTCACTGAGTTGGGAGAACCAGCTTACTGTGTGTGTGTGTGTGTGTGTTACAATAATATAAGGAGGAATCTGTGGTTAGCCAATTTGAATGGGGGGATAGTATTTCTATTTTAGTTACTTGCTCTCCTACTCTGGTATGTACTTCGCTGGTAATAGAATGACATACTTGTGTGAGTTTAGCATGTTGAAATAAATATGTAGTAAGGCCATTATGTATATAGTCAATAATGTTAAAAAAGTGTCTTCATACCTTTTCATCCATAATACCCTTTCAGATCCTTTCATCACACGATGCTTTTCTTTGCATATAAATTTTACCATCTAATTGAATGCATTCATTAATTGTGCATGCATTAAAAAACTGGCATCTTCTTATTTCATCATCTTGTGTTGTCTGCATTTTTAAACCAAAATATATATGTATGTATTGTATATAGTATAGATAGTATCCAAATTAGGAATTAGCTAAAAGCTGCATTTAGAATATTTAATTCAGTTTTGGATTTGGTTGTTAATTTTCTGATTCTAGAACACTTTTCTCATCTAGGGAGGCTCAGTGGGTGGCACTGTCAGCTTACAGCAAGAACGTCCTCCTTTTTTTGGATACTGTCTTCAAGTTTCATGTGCTCCACCTTCTTTCTTTTTTTTAGTCCACATTCTGGAAGGGCGTGCAGATGACAAGCCTTTCTTTCTTTTTAATATAAACTCTGTAGCCACGACACATGGCCTCTGTCTTCACACTGCTGGTCATCCCACACAAAGTGAGAGAGGTTTCACAACATCCTCCCAAGCAACCCAAGTCTCTCACCAACACGATCGGCAAGAGTACTTGTGTCAAGTCAGTAAGACAGATGGAGGCAACATGTTTATTGAACTTCTGAATTACTGAGGTAGTTCTTTATATGGCTTTAAGGGGATGATTAAAATCTTCTAATTTGTTTCGACATGGAAAATATGATGCACTCTTACTCCAAGCATGCTGCGGTTCAGTTTAGGTCATTGGAAAGTATGTCCATCTTTTGTTTAAGGAATGTTTTCACCGATGTTTGGACAAAGCTGCCCTGTTATTCTGAGGATGAATTGTCAATAGGGTTTCAATAAAGGAACAGACATCTTCGTCCCCCTATTAGACTTCAAAATACTGATATGACCTCAAAGAGGTCCAAATATATTGAACTCAACCTCTTTGTTTTCACATGTCTCAAATGCCTTCATGGAAATCGTACCCTGAATGCTTTAAGAGTTTGGACGGGTTTGTGTTTTTCTCCCCGTGCTGTGTGAAGTGTAGTAGCCAGATCCAGTGAGCGTCAATGACTGAAGAAAAACAGAGCAAAGTGCAGGAGAGGTAGCTTCAGGCATTACTTGTGTTGGCCACGGCTTAATGGGACAATGTGCTATCCCACCTGTGCCCCCACATGCTCTGCTTCCAGCGTAATTTACACACTCCCAGCTGCTTTTCTTGCCTGGTGAACAGTAACTGATACACAATACTGCACACGTGCATGGTTTTGTTCACGTTTTGTCTGGCTAAGTGTGACTATGAACAGGTCAGAAAGCTCTTTATCAAAGCTCAGCTGGCTTCATTTTACTGCTCATGTTATGACTTTCCCAAATGATCACTAAAGTCTTTACAATCACTTTTTAAGACCAGTTAAATCACTCTGAATAGATTTTAAACAACCAGATCTAGTGTTTCATGTGATGTTTCCATTCTAAGAGTTAAAAAAATAGGAAGAATACATGTGCATTCAAGGGGTCCCAGGTCCCGGTGACACACCTGCACCATGTGTCAAAATAGCTTGTTTATATAAGAAGCATATATGATTTGTAGTGTCCCAGTGTAGTTGTTTCCTCTGGAATATTCTTCAACCTAAAAGATGTTTTTTGTTTGTTTTTGTTTTTTTAAGACTATTGTGTGTCACTCCCTAAAGTGTTGCTGACACCCTGGGAAGCAGTAAGTCCTACTTCACTGGCATTTGCTCCTCCACAGCAGAAGGAAAAGCCAATGATGACACAGGGTCATGGAGACTGTGTTTATGGGTTTATAATGGGATTATCAGATGTGGGACTGGAACTAGCTCTTTAAGGACTCAGAAAACAGAACCTCAGAAACGAACAAGTTTTTTGTTAGGCAAAGATACTGTTCCATAAAAGTTGAGACAGAATATTCAAGTAAAAGCCTCAGAACAGTTCCACTTCTTAAGACTTAGCGCACAAACTTTTTATGTAAGCAGCCTTGCTTGCCACCATGGATGTATAATTCAAAACCTGTTCCGGAATGTGAGTTTCTTGGCTGAATAGGAGTTTCAGTTCAGAAGAGAATACTTTCCACATTGGAATAATATAAATAAAAGTTCATATGAAATTTAAAACTAGAATCATGAAAAGGAAGAACAAAGAAACTCCAATGGCATCAGTAAGAATGTTTTCTAATATTTTAAACTGCATAAATGAAAGTGTGTATGTGTGCTTAAATAAGATCTGAGAGAATCACTGTTTCATCAACTATTGATGAATGCGGGATACATATGATATTTGTATCAGATCATAATACCATGGTACTAAATAAATAGCATATTTATAAACCATGCTATTAGTACTGCAAGGTATTAAAAAAAAAACAAAAATCATGGAAGTACTTTTGTTCTGGAATAAGGTGACATAAATGAAGTAATATGTTTATGTCAAGCATTTATATACTGCAAGAAAGCTGAAGAATCAAAATATGGCTTGACCATGAAATGGTCCATGAACACTTAGCATAGATTTAATGTGGAAATCAGATAAGGGGCTAATCCAAGCAGTAGAGTTGAGGTGAGGAGAAGCTAAACGACTGTGGGCCAGCTATGATCTCATGTATACATCGCTCCCGGAGATTCCAAAGATTACAGGTCGCCCAAAGATCACTGAGCCATGACCAGGTGATCTGCGTCTGCTCTGTAAACTAAGGTTTGATCACGTTTGCAGGAAATACAGAGCCACAATATATGGGATAATAACAGACTGATTTACTCCAGTTGGAGGGAGATGCTTTTCTGTTGCCAGCGGGTGCTAAGAAAACCATGCGGTGGCTTGAACTTGGCAAGATTTGTGAAGCCAATGCATCCATTATGATTACAGGCGATAAGTCACTGCTGCCCCCTAATCCCCCTCCATCTCCCTCTGTTGTCAGTATTGTCTTCCGTTAGGGCACAACCATGCTGCACCCTAGTGTTTGGTTAACATTCAATATGAGTCACCTGAGTTGATTTGGTAGCAACTCTGTTAATAGTCGTGTCACTTGATCGACCACTGTTAAGGATGGGGTAGTGACACGTATGACCTTAACTAACCTGATTAACGAGTCCTGGGTTTAGCTCAACATGATAAATGTGAAGGTACATGTCCATTCTGCACTGAAGGGTTTACATGGTTGACTTGTCATTTATTTATGCCGCTGAGTATATAAAGAAGCCATATGGGATTTTTGCCAAGACTTCTGCAGATCAGAACGTTTTCACAAGCGATGTTTTAAAGATAGTCCCTTCTGGTTTTTAGCAAATACGCCCTTAGATCATTTACATCCAAATGGCACTGAATTTTATTTATGTAATTCTGTGTGTCAATATATGTTATTCTCCATGGGTAAAAGCCAATGACATTGGATCTCAAGGGGATTTATAGTTTAGGCCTTGTTCTAAAGGCACTGCCCCAACAAACACCAACTTTTTGGTTAGATTTGTTGGATGAGTGTGGTGGTAATGTTTTTTAGGTGCAGTGTGGCAATGATAGTTAAGTTTCTTAACATTCTAGACACTGGAAAAAAACTATCTCACAAATGCTTGGTGATTCTCCCTTCAGGTTTGTGACGCGCTTCATAGAGTTGGATGGCTTGACATGTCTTCTGAACTTCCTAAGGAGCATGGACTACGAAACCTCAGAGAGCCGCATACATACCTCCATCATCGGCTGCATTAAAGCCTTGATGAATAACTCCCAGGGCCGTGCTCATGTACTGGCCCACCCCCAGAGCATTAACACTATATCCCAGAGCCTCCGCCAGGATAACATCAAGACCAAAGTGGCTGTATTGGAGATCCTGGGTGCTGTTTGCTTGGTGCCTGATGGGCATAAGAAAGTGCTACAGGCAATGGCACACTACCAGAAGTATGCTGCAGAGAGGACTCGCTTCCAGGTAATGTTGCCTTTAATGGGAGTTTTTGTAACAAAATTAAACAACAATTTCCAATGGAGAACAACTGTAATTTAGTTTGGGCAATTCCAGCTCTATAATCTGACTGGATATGTAAAATATATTCGTATGCATACACCTGTGACCACACATTAGTTGAATTTGTCAAGTGTTGCACCGTTCATAGTGTTATCATTGATTGTCATGATGCATGACAACCATAAGCCAGCTGTTATGCTAATGAACTATGTCTGGAAGGATTTGATTATTTCAGTTGCTGTTGCCAACATTTTATAGGAGTACTCAAGGTCACGCATTATAGATATTTTCCCATGTTCTTACAACGCCTCTTACAGTAACCCAGTGGTAAAATCACTAATGCTCACCTCTTTTGTGGCTTATTGTTTTACCAACTCTTTCCCCGCCATTAACGGAAGTTTCCATCATTTATGACACAAAACTTCTCCACCATTGGTGGAAATTTCTGGCAATCCATGTTTTCACTGTTATACGCTGTTACGCATCTTCTGAAAGAGTACAGAATCTCTGGATCAAAACACAGGTGAAAAAAAAGCAGAAACAAGCGATTGAAGCACTGCTTACGCACATGTAAAATAAGAATTAAACATTAAAAAGCATGTAAATTAAAACTACTTCATCTATGTTTTGATAATCTTTCTGAATTAGATCTGGACGTAGTCTTGTGATTTTTCTCAGCATTTTGTTCAAACTGTTACTTTTTTATGAAACTTACCAACTTTAAGTGGTGAGTGTTGATTAATAAAAGCTTTTTTTAAATAAATAGAAGTGTCAGATTGTGGGCAGGATTTTGTGTAGGCATTGTGGAGTAGTCACTGTAGACATTTCAGCACTTAGGGGTATTGTCTGCATTTCTTAACATACCCCATGGGAGACGCACAGTAATTTTAACTGCAGAGTGTGCTGAGATGAAAAACAACACTCTTGTGGAGGCCTTATCTTGTGCTGCTTAAACATACAGTGATTTGTCTTTACTGTATGTTCAGTCATGTATAGTTGATATGTTTGGCGACAACAAATGTCTGTGTTTGAAACATTAGCCGGTTTAAGCATGACTGATTTCTAATGACCCTACAGCTCTCTGAACTCACTTGACACAATAAGCACCATTAGCAGACATTAGAAACCCATTCCAAAGAAACACCAGAGAACATTCCCACCAGTGTCCACTGAATTTAAACCAGGGATGTGACGAAAACTTGTGATTTATTGTCCTTAGCAGCCTATTAGGTCAACCCATTAAATCTAAAAGCATAAATAGACCATCCATGAACTCCCCAATATTTAAGAAATACTTCATTGTTCATCAGTCAGCATTTTAACGATACACCAGCTTGCTTCCTACTCTCTATGGAAGCAGCATCCTAAACTCCATGGAAACTCATGCAACTTGTATTAAAACACTTTACATAGGCAACTTTATCAAGAGTCACTCACAAAAATCACACAAAGAGTGCTTTTTAGGTTCAACTGACATTCACAGTAATGTTTACTCCTAACATGTTGTTACTAAGCTAACAATACAATTCTCTAATTGGGACAAAAAAAACAACAACAAATATCTGATGATAAAATTATAAAGATTTATATCTAATTAGATATCTTTGTGTTTGTTACTCAGTCTCTCTTGAATGAGCTGGACAGAAGCACAGGACGCTACAGGGATGAAGTAAATCTGAAGACAGCCATCATGTCATTCATCAATGCTATGCTGAATGCTGGGGTTGGAGAGGTCAGCTGATAACAGAACAGTATGCATGGTGTTCAAATGTGTGTGTATATAACTTTGTAATTGGGACAGTATGGCTATTATAGCCAGCATAAGTTGCGATAGTCTTTTCTTCACTATTGTGACTTACAGTTGTTGGACAATGAAACTGAAACACCTGTTTTTTTGACCACGATAATTTATTAGTATGGTGTAGGGCCCCTTTTTGCAGCCAGTCAGCATCAGGTCATCTGGGGAATGACAGATACAAGTCCTGAACAGTGGCCAGAGAGTTTCCAAGCCATTCATCTTGACGAACAGTGGCCAGGTCACTACGTGATATTGATGGAGGAAAATGTTTCCTGACTCGCTCATCCAAAACATCTAACACAAGTAGTTGGCCTTGGGAGTGCTATGATATTGCAGCCTAAACCATCACAGATCCCCTGTGCTTTACTCTGGGCACGCAACAGTCCAGGTGGTAAGCTTCCTTCGGGCTTCTACGCACTGTAATTCTCTTGGATGTGGGAAAGAAAATTGTGGAACAATACATGTTCCATGAATCCACATTGCCCACAGCCCAATATTTCTGCTGCTGGCACCATTGAAACCAACATTTGGCATTGGCATGAGTGACCAAAGATTTGGCTATAGCAGCCCGACCATGAATATTGACTCTGTGGAGCTCCCGGTGAACAGTTTTGGTGGAAACAGGAGAGTCGAGGTGCACATTTAATTCTACAGTGAGTTGAGCAGCTGTGGTTTTTGGATTCAATCAGGGTTAGTACCTGGACATCCCTTTCAGACAACTTCCTCTCGAGTCAACAGTTACTTCTCTTGGATGTGGTTTGTCCTACATGGTGGTACTGTGTGCCGACATTATCCTGGATAATGCAGCTTGATCATTTGTGGCCTAATGGTTAGATAGTCAAACTGGTAACCCGAAGGTTGAAGGTTCGATTCTCAATACCGGTGGGGAACGACTGAGGTTCTTGATCAAGGCACCTAACCCTCAATTGCTCCTCAGGTGCCACAGCAAAAAAAAAAAAAAAGTCTGCCCACTGCTCTGGGTGTGTATGTTCACTACTTGCTGCTCCTAATGTATGTGCACTAACTTGGATGGGTTAAGTGCAGAGGACAAATTCTTAATCTCTGAACTTTTACTGATGGAATATGAAATTATTGAAGATTGGCCACCATGTAATGCATATATAGGTGTGAAACCTCCAACGCTATATTGGCCAGTGTTTCACTTTCATTGTCCAACCCCTGTACATTTAAGTGCAACCATTTCTTGAACAAGAAAATAATATAGGGCAGGACTTGATTTTGTTTATTTGGGATTGATTGGATCTTTGGATCATTGTCATTTGCTATTGCTGCAATCTCATGTGAGTGACCGGTTGTCCCACCCAAATGACGGTGAACACGTCATCAGAAAAGATGTCGTTGCAAGAGGGTGGGGAAGTTATTTTGATTAAAGATTACAAGGGCACATGAAAAAAATAAATAAATAGTGATGTGCACAAATAAATCTTTTATAATAAATACCCCAATATTCCATTAAAAAAATAAGAATTGACCATTTTCATTCCATGGTGACTGTAACATAATTATTCTCTCTCCGTTTCTCTCAAAGGACAGTCTAGAGTTTCGCCTTCATCTTAGGTATGAGTTTCTGATGTTAGGAATTCAGCCAGTCATCGAGAAGCTGAGAACACATGATAATGTCACGCTTGACAGGTAAGAACACTAGTTAAAACTGAGTTCATTTTCCATCTAACTCCTGGAGAGTTTAGTTCCAGCCTTGCTCTGAAAAACATACCTGTAGTTTTTTAAATAAGCCTGGAGTGCTTGATTAGCTGGATCAGGTTTGTTTAATTAAGGTTGAAGCTAAATTCTGCATTAGCCCATTGTTACTAATAGAAAGGTTGTGTGTGTGTGTTTCAGACATCTGGACTTCTTTGAAATGGTGCGGAATGAGGATGAGTCAGAACTGGCCAAACGCTTTGACATTGTGAGATCTGTTAATTAACTGCACATGCCTTCTGCCATATCATGCCGTTAAATTTACATAGTGCTCATTATGTACAGAATGGCATGCTATTGTTAGATTTGTTTACAAGACTCCTGGCTTCATGTGTTTTTTAATTGGAAAAATGAATGAACGTTTTGTGTTCAGACACATGTGGACACCAAGAGTGCTGGCCAGATGTTTGAGCTGATCAAGAAGAAATTGAGCATCACAGATGCCTACCCCCATCTTCTATCTATCTTACAGCACTGCCTCCAAATGCCATGTAAGGACCTGAACTCTTCCATATAAACCATTTAAAATATCCCTCTCTATACACGAGCACTGTATAGTGACCATTTATGTAGATTTAATAAACATCTAATGATCTTCACTATTAATCTCCCCTATTAAACTGTGGTTCTGTTCCAAAACCTAGTGAGCTCACTCAGTATCTGCTGTCTACACATGTACAGTACTGTAGCTACCATATTGGGGTACCTTACCTTCTTTCCAATGTGTGTAATCTTGAAAACTTTAAGTTTGCTTTATTCATTAAGATACATTTTATGCTGCTGTAGAATTTGACCAAAATTAGGTATCTTAGAAAGTAGCACAATTTTGTTTGGAACAATTTCTATTTGAAACACCATTCATGTTTGGAGCATGCATGTGATGCCTTATAATGCTGTCTTGGTTGTAGGTTTTGAACAGAGCCTATAAGTTTGCGTTTTTGTATGATTTTTCTCTTTATTTAGTTACTACTTCCTTTCCCAGTATTCCACAGCAAATTTTTACACACACATATAGTGCTTGCATATATATCACTGTCATCCTAGGCTAGTCTAAAACCAGGGTTTTATACTTGCCCAGTCAATTAATCTGTGTGAGGCTAATTAATTGCCTGGAATATTTAAGAAACTTCTTATCCGAGTGTAGATGGTACAATTTATCTAGTATTTAACTGCCCCTAAATGTTAAGTGTAGCTATTAGCTCTATAAACTAAAAGAATTCAGTGCCAAAATTATGTTCCTAGGGACTAAAAAAATTTGACTGGATCATTTTTTCATGCCCTTACAAAGCAGTAAAGTTGTTGTACCATTGTTAAGTGATGTATCAGATGCTCATACTGTTGTGCTTCGATATATGCCATGGTACTGAAAAATGACCATATTCCTTTGAGTACCATTTTACATAGAACATGGCTGTGAAACCATAAAAATATGGAAGTATTATAGAACTTTTTTGGTAATTTTTGATAGTGTGAAAAGCAGTGGAATTCTAACCAATCAAGCGTGTTTATGACACTTGTAAAATGTTTTCAGATAAACGTGGTGCTGGAAGCATACAGCAATGGCAACTTTTAGACCGCATCCTCCAGCAAATTGTTCTACAAGATGAGAAGGGAGAAAATCCAGATGTTTCACCCCTGGACAATTTCAACGTTAAGAACATCATTAGAATGTAAGTGCTCAATTCATAATGCTTTCAATTCAAAACACATTGTGCATATGGTTTTAACCATCCAGATAGCACATATTTTGCTCTTTAATAATACTACTCATGGAAAGTTACCTGATAAGGTACTGGATCCTCTTTAGTTCTTTTAAAATTCAAAGTTCCCCTATCTCAATTCCCGTTGTAGGGATGCTAAAAATATTTGTTCTCAATGAACCACAAAGTTATATTATTGCACACTGCTGGGATCTGCTTACCACAAGTGGCCCAACAGTTCTCTGGACAAAACAACACTCTCTGGACACCTAATTTGTGCTCGCCATCTTTAACCCAACTTTCCATATGTTTTACTATCGCAGGACAAGCATTCTGTGCTCTTTTCTTGGCATCTTTGCTCCTTAGAAATTTGCTGGTTATCGAGATTTGAGCTCTATTTCCACTAGTGTTCCAGAAGAGGCTGAAGGTGACGCTGGAAAGAATAAGAACAAGGAAACCTTGGCTAATGTTAGCCATGCATTACTACTAGCAAACATAATTTTATCTGCCCATGCTTACCCATAATGTGTAACTCTTTCCAATTGCAAAATGTACCTTGCTGAACCAAAGCTGAAATCTCCTGGCTGCGTTCAAAGCATCTTGGGCTATTATGCTGCTTTTACGAGTTTAGGAGCAAGTTGTCCAAAAGAAAAGCTAAAATAATGAAAGTTTAATTTTCCAGCTTTGCCTTGTAGGTAGCAATTTATGGTCATACCCCAACAATGTCAATCTGCCTACAAAAGAATCAAACTCGGATTTTTGAGGTCAATAGCTTCTTAAATAAGTATAGTCTAATACATCTATTATGTTACCGGCTTGTGTGGAAACTGCAACTTTATCATCTTCTCCTAATTTCACATTAGTCATGTATATCTTTAATGTCTTTTGTCCAATGCTGGCAGTACATGTTACTGTATGTGTTTCATTTCTCTCCTTCTGTAGCTATGGAAAGCAGCGCATGTCAAGGTGTCACTTTCTTTACTAGATCCTCCCATAAATCTCCAACAGTATCCACTTACAATAAGATTCACAACCAGACTAAACTAATAGCTTTTTTAAAAATAATAATAACAATAATAAAAAATTATTAAAGAAATTCTCCCCAACTGTACGTCATTGCTTTGGTTTAACAGTGGCCCCTTTGGTTTAAAGACCCCATGAAATGGTTTGACAAACAGTTTTCTTTGGTGTGTTGCCATCTGTGTTACAACCAAACTATAAAACGCATAGCAAAACCATACTTGACAGCTTGTACAATGGATGCAACCAATGAAGACAACTTCAAAATTAATAAATTATAACCACTTGCTTCATTACCAATTGATGTTTTGGAAAGGAAACCATAATTTGGCACTTCATATTAGTAGTTGAAAGAAGGTGGTATATAATTAAGGGGATGGGACATTCTCATTCTTGAGAGCATTTTAATGGGCAAAATATTAAAGAAGATTCATCAATCTGTTTGATCTTCTAAAACTTTAAGACTATGCTCGGATATAGATATCATCAAAACTAACAGACTAAACACAGAAAACTTCCATTTTGTTCTCATGGGGTCTTTAATATTGGCTTTTATTTTGCTAATACTGTTGATAAATAACAAGCAGCAGTTTAAACTGATAAATGGCTGAGGTAAGTGTGGGCAAAATGAATTTTATAATCCTGTGCATTTGAGTGCAACATAATGACACTTGGTTTTCTTCTGTCTACAGGCTTGTCAATGAGAGTGAAGTCAAACAGTGGCGAGACCAAGCAGAAAAGTTCAGAAAAGGTAATGCTGCAAACTGACTTGCATAGCAGAGCCTGAGTGAACTTAAGTAACGAGAATGCATGTCTGTTTTTTAGAGCATGTAGAGCTGGTGGCTCGGCTGGAAAGGAAAGAGAGGGAGTGTGAAACCAAGACACAAGAGAAGGAGGATATGATGAAGACACTCAACAAGATGAAGGACAAACTGCAGAAGGAAGGAGTGGAATTGCGCTCTGCAAGGGAGCAAGTATTAGACCTGTCCTCCCGCATTAGTGACATTTCAGTGAGTTCACCATCTGTTTCTTCTAGTGTGCTGTGTGCATTCGCAAATTGGCCAATTGTGTAACGTTTAATGTTACGTGTTTAACTTGTGTTGTTCAGTAAGAGATGCTTGAGGAGATGCTGTTTTGGTTAAGCATGAGTTATGTGTGATGGTTTATACTTTACAGCAATTTTTTCTAACATTTATTTGATCTTTTTTTTATTTTTTTTTTATTTTAGAGTGAAGTTCCTTTTCCTGTTCCCCCTCTGCTCCCTGGGAGTCCAATGGCTCCGCCTCCACCACCTATGATGATGGGTGGCTTCCCTCCTCCTCCTCCTCCTCCACCTATTGCTTTCTCCAGCCCACCTCCACCACCTCCTCCACCTCCCCCGGGGGGTCCTCCACCCCCACCTGGAGCCCCGCCCATCTTTTCTGGGGTTCTGCCTCCACCTGGACCTGCTCCCATTGGTTCCACAACCAGCCTGCGGACAAAGAGCATCCCCCAACCTTCACAACCACTCAAATCCTTTAACTGGTCCAAACTGGGAGAGGTAAGTCAATCAAGAGATACAGTTGCACTATTACCAATCATCATACTCAATTAGTATAAAACTGAAACTAACCCTTAATTATAGTCAATTTTCCTGATTATTTTCCTAATTTTGCAGAACAAGATCACTGGTACCATTTGGTATGAGATTGATGACAGAAGAGCCTTTAAAGTTCTTGACCTGAAAGACATTGAGAAGATGTTTTCAGCTTATCAGAGGCAGCAAGTATGCAAATGTTGCACAAAAGAGTTGTATCTTTTATTTATGGAATGATTTTCTGGAATAACAACTTGGAGGCTTTACAGCGGTTGTTCTTTGCTGAATGGCGTGTAATAGATGCCTTAGTGCTTTAAGCATGAAGTAGCGTTTTAGTGCAGAAATGCTGCAGATATGCTCTCAGGCCAAATATCAACAATCAAAGAGTGATTTAAAACACAATAGTCAAATTCTTCAGTGTTTTGTGAGAGATTCTGGGGCCTGTGAGAATGTTTGCTGTAGTCAGCTCTGGCTGATTCTTCTGCTGCTTGAGTTGTTAACTTCTGCATGTGTTCCAATGTTTTTGTTCTTTCTCTGCTGCTGTACCTCTGCCTGGCCAGGAGCTACTCACTAACCAATCCTTCAAGCAGGTGAGTTGTTGCTTTGATTAAAGCTACTATACTGCCAGAACCTTTAGCCCAGCACACAGCTCACCTTTAAGAGCTCATCTTATTAGATGTTTCTGTCTATTACATCTATCTTGGCCACTGTGGTCAAAGGAAGTCTGTATTAATGTGACAGTTGGTTGAAAAGTCGTAATTAAAATCTTAAAGCGGTAGGGACTTTGACTGCCTCTATAATTTAAATGCATGGAAAGGGGCATGAATATTCTTCTGAAGTTTGGAACAACGTCAGGTCAGAAAATGATAACGGAATTGTAATTTTTGGCTGAGCCATTCCTATAAGTCTTTCAGAGATCTTGCAATAGTAAAATCTTTCTTCTCAAATGCCTCGAGTGAATAATTGGTGCATAATTATGAGAATCAGCTAAACTACTGTGATAGCACACTGTAATTGGCTAAATTACTGTAATTAGCACAATAAGCTAATTATTAAACATTATTACACAGATGTCAAACATGTAGATGAGGCATGTTTTGGGCAGAAATGACCTTCCACCTATCCTGCATTCGTCATGTTACTGCTTAGAGAGAGATCTGTGTTAGAAGTGTGCTTTCTTTGGACCACTGTGGAGTTACATGACCCATGTAACCTCATTGAACATTCACAGCACAGGAAACGGTCCGGACCTATAAATAGATGACTGTTCTCGCTGAAACAGCCAAGCTTCTTTCAAGCATCTGTGGTTCTTCAGCTGCATGATCATTTCTGACACACTGTTCTGAATACTGGCCTTTTGAGAGACAAATGGAAAGTTACTCATACAGTATATTGTGTGCTTTGCACTGGAACCTTTGAAATGACTTACTCAGTTTTGAAAAATGGGTTTGAAAGACAAAGAATATTATTGTTTATTCAAAACCTTTTTTACAATTTACATTGCTTGAAGTTTTGGCTAATTTATAAATACAAATTCAGCCTATGGAGACAAATACAAGCCAAAGCACAGTCCCACATAATCAATGAATTGCTAATATCTGGTTGTTTTTTATTTTTATTTTTTTTTATACATTCACTATTATAAAGAGAGTGAATTCAAACGGCCATGATGATAGTTTTTCTCCTCTTCTGCAGAAAGAGACGGGGTCAATGGATGACCTTTATCTAAGCTCGCGCAAAGTCAAAGAGCTGTCTGTCATCGACGGCCGGAGAGCCCAGAACTGTGTCATCCTGCTTTCCAAGTATGTAGTCAGCACTGTTAGCATTTTGTTAATGGATATCCTGGATAACAGATGTTATGCTTGTTACACTCTAAAATGTAATTCAGGGGACCTGTTACCACAACTAGGCTGCAAGTTCTAATTTAATTTAATTCTTGATTTAATTAAACATTATTTGATGAGTTCTGTTGACATCATAATGTTGATCATTACATTAACTTAGAAATATTTTATATAATAAAGTAAATTTTATGGATGATATTGACCTTTGTGTTTGCCATGTAAATAGCCGTGATGCTAACATGGCATAAAAACTTAATAAACTATTCATTTTAAACTCAAATTTCTTATTTTTTTTTTAAATAATAATAATAATAATAATAATAATGATAAGTTGTAGTAACTTAACAAAACTGTCTTGATAACTTTGGAAAATTGGACAGTGGATTTCTAGTTCCTAGCCTTGTTTAATGCTGTTATGTTTGACATTTAAAAGAAAATAAACAAATAAAAAAGAGCCAAGCCTAATATGGCAAAATATTTTTAATAATATGTCTATTAATGGTCTTAACTATTTTAATCACAAATCACTGGTCAGGAAATTAGCAAGAATTACACAAATACTGTAGATGAAGTAACATAGAATGGAATAGCCTTCCCCATTGTTTTCTTTAAATTTTTAAGCCATGTGGGTAAACTTGCAGACAGCTATTTAGAGGAAGAGGAGTCATGGTTGTTCTACTCAATGTTGATGGCTTCAAACAGTTCATGCGTAGCTGAAAAATGTTGTTTGAGAAAAATTGAGCTTAGTGTGAGACCAAATATTCACAATAGGGTTTAAATCTGGACTCTTACCAGGCTAAAATGACGCCAACGTCAACTCGTGTTTCATTGTGATTCATCACTCCACACACAACTTCCCGTATTCTGCCAAAATCTTCATTCTGTCTTTGATGTTTTTCAGAGACAGCAATGGCTTTTTAAGTAGTGTAATTTCTTAAATTTGGCTAATTTCCTGACCAATTTTTGTTGTTGAGCCAACACATTATTTTTTATTGTTTTGTGTTGGGCACAAAATGTACAAATTTGAATGTTGAAATTTTATGTTGTAGTAGGAGATGGTGTACTGATATGTTCTGTGACCAATTGCATAAAATATTTAGACTAGTCTTACTAGTCGTTTTTGTTAAAACTTTTCATAACTTATTTTAGTTACATAAAAACATACAGTACAGTCCAAAAGTTTGGAACCACTAAGATTTTTAATGTTTTTAAAAGAAGTTTCGTCTGCTCACCAAGGCTACATTTATTTAATTAAAAATACAGTAAAAACAGTAATATTGTGAAATATTATTACAATTTAAAATAACTGTTTTCTATTTGAATATATTTCACAAAGTAATTTATTCCTGTGATGGCAAAGCTGAATTTTCAGCATCATTACTCCAGTCTTCAGTGTCACATGATCCTTCAGAAATCATTCTAATATGCTGATCTGCTGCTCAAGAAACATTTAATGTGGAAAATTGTACAACATATTTGTGTACAATATTTTTTTTCAGGATTATTTGATGAATAGAAAGTTCAAAAGAACAGTGTTTATCTGAAATCTAATCTTTTGTAACATTATAAATGTCTTTACTGCCACTTTTGATTGATTTAATGCATCCTTGCTGAATAAAAGTATTCATTTCTTTAATTTCTTTTCAAAAAAATAAAAATAAAAATTCTTACTGACCCCAAACTTTTGAACGGTAGTGTATAATGCTACAGAAGTTTTGTATTTCAGATAAATGCTGTTCTTTTGAACTTTCTATTCATCAAGGAATCCAGAAAAAAAAAAAAGTTGAACTGTTTTCAACATTGAAAATAATCATAAATGTTTATTGAGCAGCAAATCAGCATATTAGAATGATTTCTGAAGGATCATGTGACACTGAAGACTGGAGTAATGATGCTGAAAATTCAGCTTTGCATCACAGTAATAAATTACTTTGTCAAATATATTTAAATAGTACACAGTTATTTTAAATTGTAATAATATTTCACAATATTACTGTTTTTTACTGTATTTTTAATTAAATAAATGTAGCCTTGGTGAGCAGACGAAACGTCTTTTAAAAACATTAAAAATCTTAGTGGTTCCAAACTGTACTGTACATTGGTCTCATTTGAATCCAAAAATTAAGACAGATTGCCCCTTGGTCAACTGATAGTTGATCAGACTAGTTCTATAAATTGATAATTCTTAATGGAATACTGGAATAGTGTTTATTATAAATGATTAATCCATAAACATCATATTTTTTTAATTAATGTAGCCAAATCCAGGAGTTGATTTAAAAAATGGAAAGATTATTGACTGAACATTTAACCTTTTTTTCAGCAAAGACATTCAGAACTTTTCTTTGTACTTAAAAAACAAATATGAGTTTTGAAAATGGTGCCAATGCTAGGGAAAAACAAGCTAGCTCATGCAATTCTATGCCCCATGGGCCACATAATGACTTAATGAGGGCAGGAATAGATTGATCGTGTTCTGTGATGTGGCCACATTTTATAGATCAGAACTAAAGGGGAGAGAAGATTGATTGTACATTGATTGTGGCTATACCTAACCTCTCTCTCTCTCTTAATTTGTATAATTAAGAAAGCCTTTTCTGTTTATACAGGTTAAAAATGAGCAATGAAGAGATAAAAAGAGCCATTCTAGAGATGGATGAAAGGGAAGAGCTGGCTAAAGACATGTTAGAACAGGTGAGTGCTCTGTTGGAAAACATTTTTGATTAGTACATGTAATGCTTACGAGTAAACACTCTGTATATGTAAATATATTTTACATTCACAGCTACTGAAGTTTGTTCCTGAGAAAAGTGATATTGACCTTCTGGAGGAACACAAACATGAGCTTGAGCGTATGGCTCGGGCTGACCGCTTCCTGTTTGAGATGAGCAGGTACTGCTAAATGATTGAAGCTTAGATGAAATGCATTTGAAAAATGAGTACATGATTTAAAAAAAAAGTCACTTTGGATGAGGGAAGAATAATACAATGTAAAGTTCTTGATCAGAAGATTTAATACTGAATTGCATGAATGACAAGGCAGGCAACAACCCAAGTTTAACAGTGATTTATAGGCTATGATTTTCCAGCATATTTTACCTCCAAAGAAACAGGCCACTATGAAAATCTGTGGTGTCTAGAATTCCCCAAATTCTCTGTTCGATCTCACATCACATCATACTATAAGAGATCCATAATTGGTCATAAAATGCAAAGCAGCAACCCACAAAGTCATAAGTTTTCCACATAAGATAAGGTAACTACATTAACTCTTTCCTCGCCATTGACGGGACCTTCCATCATTTACAACACAACGCTTCTCCGGCATACGTTTTGCGCAACAAACTTCTGTATTCAATAAAAAGGGTTGCATTGCTCACGTTTCAGGTCTTTTGTATGTGTTTTGTTAGCCGTTTTAACCAAAATGCCTTTGCAAAGATCTGCATAACCGATGTCCATCGCATATGCAGATTGATATCTAAGTTTTTTTTCTTATTCTCACTAACAAAGATATTTAAATTGAATATAAAACACCAAGCTTAGCTAGGTTAGCTTATTACCATAAAAGTCCATAGATATTGCCATCAGTTCTTATTGTCGTTAACATTTCCGACAAGGGGATGCAATGAGTCCTGTTTCCATGTTTTTACTGTTATATCATAGGGGGCGCTATTACTCATCTTCTGAAAGAGTACAGAATCTCTGAATCAAAACACAGGCAAAGAAGAAGCAGAAACAAGCGATAGAAGCATTGCTTACACCTATATTAACACGATCATCAATTATTAAACAGCATATTAATCAAAACATTACCGAATGAAATGTCGACCAATGACTGTGAAGCTTTGGGGGTGTTGCTGGACTCGATCTACTCCATCTACAGTACATTATGATTTTTGTTCTGAATCTTTTCTTTTTTTCATTTTGGGATTAAATGTGAGTCTTCATGAGATTTACCCCAATGGCTGAAGCTGAATGATTTTGACTTCTTTCTCTCCACCAGAATCGACCACTATCAACAGAGGCTCCAGTCTCTTTTCTTCAAAAAGAAGTTTGCAGAGCGTCTAGCAGAGACAAAGCCCAAGGTTGAAGGTTGGTAGGTTTAGCTGGATGCTACTGGAGGTGTTTTTTTTTGCAAATTAACGTAGACTTATTATTCAAGTGATAGAGGCCAGAGACTGTACTGTAAATGTGAAGCGAAAGAATTGGATATGAGAGCACGAGTCAGGTCTGGTATGTTTGTGAGTGTGTGGCTCTTATACTTGAATTTATCTCCAGTTCAAATAAAGAACACTGTTTCCACGGAGGCTGTTTTGGAAAGCTGGCACATGTTGAGAGAGGAGAGTCGTTCACATAAACACTGCTTTTTTTCTTCAAAGAGCTTCAAGCTTTTCATGAAAGAGTTGTGGCGTGCATGTGCTTGCAAAGTACTTTGGATGAACATAAGCCGGCCCAAATTCTGGTTCAAGACCTCTCTTTTTTAGCTAAACTTAAAGGGACAGCTAACCACAAAACAAATATGTTGTCATCATTTAATCGCTCTCATGTCATTCTCTGTGGAACACAGGAGATGTTTTGAAGAATGTTCACACTTTCCATATTGTGATACACAGCCACACAATAGCTTTGTGTGAGAAAAAGACCTAAATTTAGGTTGAATTGATATTTACTGAAAAGATCACTTAAAATATCAGTTGTCTTCAAATTTATCAGGACACACACTGTGTATACTGATACCCACTATGTGTACTGATACATTTGTATGAAGTTTAAATGAATCATGCAAGGTGATTTACTAAGGTTTGTGCTTGTCAATTTACTGGTATTTGCACCGTTAATACCGCCCAAAAAAAGCATGTCGTAAACCAGACACTAATTTGCACTGCTCTCGGTAGACTGCATCGGTCCTTATGGAAATGATCCGGCTGTGTCTGTGTTCTTTAATTTGCACGTCGTCAGTAGATCACATGCAGAACTTTCCACTAGCATTTTTGCTGTTTTGGAATTGTGCTCTCACGCTAATTTGCCCTGTTGAGTAAATCTGGCCCTTAGGATACTAAAATGTCATAGTTTCCCAAACTTGACAATGTCATGCCATGTCTACAGTTATAAATACAAAACACAAGCAACAAGACTAAGTTAATAGCAGTGTCTAATTAAGCTTTATAGAGCAGAGAGATTGGGTACCATCCACACAGACAAAACAAATAAAGGACCTCTCTGACCCATCCTTACACATTAAATTGTGTTAACAGGAAGGCATTTTGAATGTTTTAACATCCAGGCAAAGGAAGTCTAACTTTGGCTAAGATCCTCCGGGAAAACTTTTTTTTTTTTTTGTGGGAAATTGGCGGCGGGAAAATTGTGGACAAGCATCAAAGTTGCATGCTCTTTCTTGTTCCCTCTGGAGTGACTGCAGTAATGCAGCTCTATGATGGGAATTGTGAGGGAAAACTGGAGTTGAAACTAGTTCGCACACACAAAAACAGTGAGGTTAAACATCAGTTTAGTACCAGTAATGTTCAACAATTTGGACTTTATGAAAAACATAGAGTTTCACACTGGGCTGCGTATGGATTTAGTGAGAAAAGCAAGAGGTAGAGTTAGATTCTCTTCAAAAGCGGCTTTGTTGATTCATACTGACATTACCATGGGTTTTGATCTTGTATAATGAATCGCAATGAATCTTAGATGATTCCATCTTTCAGCTCATTACTAGGCCCAGACGGAACCTGCTGACTTTTTTCCGCATTTTCTGCACTTTCTGTGGAATGGAATTATATGTGGTCAAATGTGTTTAACAGAGTTGAGGGTATCTCATTCTTATTGGTAGTTGAAAGCATAATCAAATTAGCCAAAATATTTAAGAAACAAAAACACATAGGTTGGGGAATGTGTCAAACTAGTTGAATGACAGACGTTCCAATTCTGCGCAAATCTGCTGAGCTTTCATGTGGGCCTGCTTATGACTTTAAAGGGATAGTAAACCTAAAAATGAAAAATATTTCATCATTTACTCATCCTCAGGTTGTTCCAAACCTGTATGAATTTCTTTTTTTCTGCTGAACACAAAATAAGATGTTATGAACAGTTGATGGAACCCTTTTGACTTCCATAGTATTTTTTTTCCATAGAAGTCAGTGGGGTTCATCAACTGTTTGGTTACTGATATTCTTCAAAATATCTTCTTTTGTGTTCAGCAGAAGACAGGTTTGGAACACCTTGAGGGTGAGTAAATGATGACAGAATTTTTAATTACAGAATATTTTCTTAATGATGCACCAAATTCTAGTTAGGTCTGTGAAAGAAACTGATGGTGTCCATACTGCCTGAAAGTAAATATTTTAGAAATATGTATACATCAGTTACATTTTTTTTTTTTTATACCTTTCTTCATTTCATTTCCAGCTATTCTGTGTGCGTCGCGTGATGTGATGAGAAGCAAGCGTCTGACACAGGTTCTGGAAGTGGTTTTGGCATTCGGGAACTTCATGAACAAAGGACAGAGGGGCAATGCATATGGTTTCAAAGTGTCCAGCCTCAACAAGATCGTAGACACCAAGTCAAGTATAGACAGGTCAGAGGTCAATGAAGAGGTTCTTCTTTTTTTTTGCTTGTTCAACTTGTTCAGCTTTTTCAATCAAAGCAATCTGGCCTTTTCACTGCTACCATTTAGAATTAATTTTACTGAACTGATATAATTGGACAGCTTGTCTCTATAAATTGTTTATTTTAGTCCTCACTTAATGTTCAAGGAGGCATTATGGCCTGGTTTCACAGATAGGGCTTAGACTAAGCCAAGATTAGGCCTTAGTTCAATTAGCTTTTATAAACGTAACTAAGAAAAAAACATTACTGGTGTGCATTTTGAGACAAAACAATGGTACTGACGTATTTTAAGATATGGCAGTACAAGTTGCTTTCAGTTAAAACAACTCAAACATGCATTTTAGTCTAGGACCTAGCTTAAGCCTTGTCTGTGAAACTGGCGGTATATCAATTTTTTTTTATTATTCTTGTCCTTTTTTTTAATAAAATGTTTCATTGTAGTTGTTTTCCATTCAGTTATAATTATAAATTGCATTTGTGATTTGATGTGAATGGATTAATTAAATTGAAATAAATTTTCAACAGGAACATCACCATGTTGCATTACCTGATCATGATCTTTGAGAAGAATTATCCTGATATCCTCAATATTCAACAGGATTTGGTCAGTGTACCAGAAGCTGCCAAAGTCAAGTGAGTCCTACTTTGCATACTGACAAGCATGAATATGTATTCATTATTAATAGCTGTTTGTGGTGGGCATAAGCTGTTTTATGTATCAGTTGGTTAGAGACAGTTTTTGTCTTACTGTTACTTTCACACAGTCTGGCTGAGCTGGAGAAGGAAGTGTTCAGCATCAGGAGTGGCCTGAAAGCTCTGGAGGCGGTGAGTCATCCATCATTTATTCCTTTGAATGTTCTCATCTGAGACACCCCTCAAACATCGCAGACGCACTCTTTATTTTATTATTATTATTTCGCAATACTCTTTGACAGTGGTTCATGTTAGCTACCTAATTTTTTCTGCTAGTGAAGAAGCTTCTAGACATGGTAAAATATGATGCTCAAAACACTCTACTTTTATTTTGTGTAATGTTAATGAAGAATTGTGTTTGTCAAAGAAAATTACTAATTTTGCTGGTTTATGACCTAACTGCATTGAAGTTACAACTACACACCTAATACACAAACTGTGTTTGTCTAGAAATATTAAGGAAATATTACCTCATGAATAAGTTAAATACAAATATTCTGTAGTAAAATGAATGGTCCCACTTTATATTAATTGGCCTTAACTACTATATACTTACATTTAAATGAATCATTTGATACAATGCACTTATTGTGTACATGCATGTTTTTACATTGTACTTATATTTTAAAAATACCTGCATGTAATTACATCTGTAATTAATTTCTGTAATTACATTTATAATTACACTGTTGACCCATCCCTTACACCTTACCCCTACTCTTAAACCTACCCATACCACCAAAGCTTTCCCTAACCTTACCCATATCTCCCCTCAAAAGCAGCAAAAGTGTTTTGCAATTCAATATGAACCCAATAAGTACTTATTTTTTGATGTAAGTACATAGTAGTTAAGGCCACTTAATATAAAGTGGGACCAAATTCATTTAGGAGGAACAAAGAATTTAAAAATATTAATTTCACTTGAATGTAATATTTATTGTGTTTACATCAGGAGTTACGATACCAGCAGAGCCAAGCATGTGACCGGGGAGACAAGTTTGTCCCAGTGGTCAGTGACTTTATCACGGTCGCTAGCTTCAGCTTCTCTGAACTTGAAGAACTACTCAATGAAGCCAAAGATAAGGTAACATCATCTCTTAATTATTCAGTCACACAATAATTGCCTCACTTTTTAACCTCCAACCTTAAATATCCAAGCTAATAATGCTATTCCTCATCTCCATTCCAAAAGAAAAAGTTTCATTTCAGTCAGATACAGTCGTACAAAGGAGTTCCTTGGCAGAGAGAGAGAGAGAGAGAAAACAAAAGGCCTGGATTTTCCCTCAATGCCTAAGGCTGAAAATGTTTTCTCCAACATGAGCTCAGAGTTATTGTTGAGGACAGAACAGGGTCTTTGAGTGGGTCACAGGAGAGGGTTGTAGAGTGGAGCTTGGCTTTTTCAGAGAAGCATGGAAGTATGGGCCCAGCAGGCCTTCCCAACCCCCTTCTCCATCGTTTAGAGCCCTGCCAACCCTGTGCATGGACCGGGGCCTGATATCTTAGAAGGATGAAGGAACAGGCAGTGAGAGAGAAAGAAAGAAAAAGATGAAGAGAAAAGAGAAGGCTTTGTATACCATTCCTGGCTCGGCATGATGACTTAAACATCCCGGGGAATCCCGGCAGCCAGTCCTAAATTTCTCAGGGCTTTTTCTCTAGGGTTTGAAGAGATTTATTTCTTTTGAAATGTGGCTTGGTCTTAACCCCTCCCCCACTATGGTATGTCCCCAACTCTCAAATACATGAAAGAGAAGCATTCTGAAAACCATTGGGAATACTTTTAAGATTTGTGCATGTGTGTTTGTGAGTGTGTTAGCAGTCTATTTTGTGGTGGTGGAAAGTGTGAGTAGGGATGTGTTTTGGTCACTGGGCAGACTGACATCCAAACTCCATTCCCCATAACAGAACTGTCGCTTTAACCCTTTCCACCATCGTCCAAATTATTTATTTAGTAACGCCATAAAGGTTTGGAGAGACTTCATGAGAAATGGCTGACCCTGAAGCTCTATGAGCTGTGAGGACACAAAGGCCTCCCTGTGCTTTCCAGACAGATCTACCTCTTCCTGCTACCCCCCTAAGGGTCAGAATTCAGTCTCCTGTAAGAAATTCTTGCCCCTGAGGTGGGTTAAAATTAACACAAACATTACAGCTGAGAACAAGGGCAGAGTATTGTGAACACTAAGATGCTGAAGATCTCTGCACTTGATAGCTTGCGCAGGAGTTGTTGGGACTGTCGCCACCTGAAGCTTGAAATGTACAGTATATGAAGTAAAGTTATTACTACAAGTTTCTTTCCATAGTCTCTTACAGGACTGCAGATGCTGACAGCCCTCAAAATGATAGACTGACCGCAAAATGGTCTTAATGGTTAAAAGCTCAGGTGGAAACCAGAATTATTCATTCAGTTTCACGATAAAGTCAAGTCACATTCATTTATATGTTGTTTTATACAATATAGATTGTTTCAAAGCAGCTAACAACCTAATAAAATGGAGAATAAAATGTTGTAAAAATTCAATTTCAGCTGTAAAGCAGCTCTACAGAAGGTAATAGTGATTAATTCTGCTCAGTTTAGTAGAATGTTGTCAGTTCTGTTCAAAAACTATTCCTTAATTATGAAATACGTTCAGTTTAGCTATATGTGACTCTACAGAAGGAAGTAGAGTCATTATTCAGCTCAGTTCAGTTCAATGTTGATTCAATTCAGTTTAATAACAGTGTTAATGTTGCAGTTAGCGTCATTATCCAGCTCAATTAGGTTTAAATTTTGTTCTCGCAGTTAAATAAGTAATATTACTAAATATTAATTGTCCCCATAAAAGAAGACTCGCTTCGACTTCACATGGAGTATCACTTAATTGGTGGCTTCATTGAGCCGAGGAGACGGAGACTTGGCCAGAATCACAATGAAAGAGATGCCAGTTAGAACTGAGACAAATGAGTCCCCATGGCACATCTACAGTGGATGAAGGCTTAGTATATACTTCCTTGGCAGACAGAACTTCAGATGGCTTTTAGAACAAGGACCTTTGACACCTTGGTATGCCAAACCACACTATTTTTGGGCATGTACATTTAGTTCTCCACAAATGTTTAGCCACAGCATCTGTGTGCAATTCAATTATGTAGCTCAAGCAGTCGCTTACTAAGTCAAGATTGAAACAGCTTTGGAAAGTTTGTTCAAAAAGACTAAAGAGTCTTAATGACTACTGTATCAGTTCTGAACTGCTAGCTTAGGCCCAAGGCAATTATTTTGAAATGACTTGGCACTCACAGTGAAGAGGATTTATCGTCCTCTCTTTGCAGCTATGTGTATGTTTTGGTGGCAAATTTGGAACGGATTGACAATGCATTGAAGATAGATAGAGCTTGGAGCCTATGTGATGTCTATGATACAAAAGCTATCACTGGGACTGTACCCTTTCATAAGGTACTAACTTGTACATTTAGGGACTAATATGTATGCTTTAGGAATTAATATGCACTCGTTACTACATTTTGAAAGGATGCTGCCCCACAGCTTTCATACCTTTTTTTTAAGAGTGTATATTACCCAGTTTTAGCCGTAAGCTATACCTTCTCAATGGTGGTGCACAGTGAATTCTCAGTAATTCTCCAGTTCACAGGTTGCCCCATATGTTGCATTTGTTTTCCTCTTCATGCCTTTCCACTCATGTTTTTTTTTGGTGTTGTTTCTCAGCCATACTTATCCTTATTTGGTTATCACTCTCCTCTATTTCCTCTTCACTCCAGTTTTCCAAGTCTCTGAAGCATTTTGGAGAGGAGGAAGGTCGCATGCAGCCGGATGAGTTCTTTGGAATCTTTGACATCTTTCTGCAGTCGTTCAGCGAGGCCCGACACGACCTGGAGAACATGCAGCGACGCAAGGAGGAGGAAGAGAGGAGAATACGCATGGAGGCCATGGTACAATACACATTTACTGAAACGGCAATACACAAAATACACACAAGGATGCTAACAGTATCCATAGATATGGTTCATCTGTTCATCTGGATAATTTCACACTTGCTTGGAGGCCCTTCTGTCTTTGCCTCTAATCTAAAACAGCTGGTTTTCTTGAGCTGTAATATGCCTTTTTTTATTATTTTATGTTCCTTATGGTTTACTTATATTGCTGGTAAAGCTTTTTGCACAAAAAGGGATAGTTCACCCAAAAATTATCCCATGATTTACTCACCTTAAAGCCATCCTAGGTGTATATGACTTTCTTCTTTCAGATGAACACAATCAGCGATATATTTAAAAATATCCTGGCTCTTCCGAACTTTATAATGGTAGAGAATGGCGCTTCTGATTTTCAAGACCAAAAAAGTGCATCATCCTTCATAAAAGTAATTCTTACGGCTCCAGGGGGTTAATAAAGGACTTCTGAAGTGAAGTGAAGGCATTTTGTAAGAAAAATATCCATATTTAAAACTCCATTAACTAAAATAACTAACTTCCGGCAGACGGCTTATGCAAATAGAGTAACTTCTGATGCAATGTATGATGTAGGATGTGGGAGCCGTGTGGATCCATCATCTTTTATGATGGATGGATGCATTATTTTTTGGACTTCAAAATCATGAGAACCATTCACACCCATTATAAAGCTTGGAAGAGCTAGGATATTTTATAATATAATTCAGATTGTGTTCATCTGAAAGAAGATAATCATATACACCTAGAATGGCTTGAAAATCATGGGATAAGTTTCATTTTTGGGGGAAATTTGCATAGAAAAAAGTATCAACGAATGTCACATCCAGTATAGTTACCATTGCTTAATCTTTCAACAGTTTCTTTGCAATCCCTGAATTGCCTTGATTAAGTTCCAAATCAATCTGCAGTGAAATGCTCCAACCATACATATAATCCTCTGACACTATCCAGGATGTTGTTAACTCTTTCCCCACCATTGGTGCAATTTTCTGTCATTTACGAGACAACACTTCCCTGCAATCCATGTTTTCAGTCTAAACTGGACGTGTGAAAGCCAGCGTTCCAAAAAGATAAGCTCCTCCTTCAGAAGTTGCTCAAGCACCTGGAATGAGTCAGAAATAGTCATTGATTATAATGCTTTCTATTTGTTTTTGACTTGACTCTCACACCCAGTGTTGGCAGCCACAGCCATTGGCATGCAAGATGTTTTAACGGTACAATAACAAAAGTTCATATTATGCACAACATTTCTGCAGGGTTTTTTCTCCTTTTCCCTGACTTCTCAATTTTCAGCCTCATGTAAAACAACACACAAATCCATGTACATTATCTAATAAATCATAACTGTTAAGACATGAAAATGGGGCAGTCGTGGCCTAATGGATAGAGAGTCGGACTTGTAACCCAAAGGTCATGGGTTCGAGTCTCAGGTCCGGCAGGGATTGTCGGCGAGGGGAGTGAATATCCAGCGCTCTCCCTACCCTCAATACCACGACTGAGGTGAGACCCTTGAGCAAGGCACCGTACCCCCAACTGCTCCCCGGGCGCCGCAGCAATGGCTGCCCACTGCTCCGGGTGTGTGTTCACGGTGTGTGTGTGCACTTGGATGGGTTAAATGCAGAGCACAAATTCTGAGTATGGGTCACCATACTTGGCAACATGTCACTTCATGTCATGTCACTTCAAAATGCACAGCGTTGTCACTTTTACCATGGATATAAAGTATCATGCACTTCAACAAACACACATGCTGCATGAGAAAAACCATTTCAAATGTCATGACACTAGTGATGTATGCTGTAAGCCCTGGAGTAATTGGTAGCAGGACCACAGATGCTGATTTATTTATTTATTGTAGTCACTCATGAGACCATGAATCACCTCAGAACAGCTCTGCTAGGCCCCTTCTGTATCGTGATACTGTTTTGGTAGCACATTTTTCGGGATTGACCGCTATTCACTGATTTAGGATTTTTAGTTTGATCTAAAGCTTCTTCAAATCATTTTTACATTGGGCAGAGGAAATAATAACATCATCATATGTGTTTATATGTACTAAAAACAATATAATGCTGCTGCCCTGTATGATCACAGCTCTTTGACATTATCTCTGTTCATGTATCCATCCCAGCTGAAGGACCAGCGGGAACGAGAGAGACGAGCGAAGAAAAGCACCGGAGGCAGTGTGTCAGAGGAGGTGGGAGAGTTTGATGATCTTGTGTCGGCACTTCGCTCAGGTGAAGTCTTCGACAAGGACTCTAAACTTAAACGCAACCGCAAGCGCTCCGTCAACCAGCTGACGGATGGAGGGGGTCGTGAAAGACCAGTCACCAAGGTGAACTATTGACCCCAGTGAATACAGTCAAAAGGAGACCAGACTTTTTATATTCACAGACTGACGGGGAACTCTTTTGAAATGTTGTACACTGCCCTATATTTTACATTTTGCTCAGACCAGTAATAAGTGACAAGCTCAAAGATGGACAGGCTCACTGTAAAATAGTCTGGACCTACTATGTGAAGGATACCCTGCAATCTCTCGCCTCTTGTTTCTGCTTTTCGGTCTTCCTTCTTGTCATGTACTCTCAAACTGAGATCTTACTGTTGGTTTTTGTGGCCAACCAGACTTTCAGCCTGGAAGAACAGTTCAAGAAGAGCAGTCTGGCACTGCGAGGTCTCACGATACAAGAGGTGGACATGATAGGAGTCACTTGTAGAATCCATTTGGTTCATCCTTATTACCAGCCAAGATTATTATCCTTTCCCAGCCGCCTATTCCCTTGCTCTAACTTTGGGAGATTAAGAGAGAGCCCCATTTTTGGAAATCTAGTACCTCTAAACTTCGGATCCAACTGTGCTTTTTAATTTAAAGGATGCAGCTGGTGCTTCTTAAACATGAAAATGGAGATAAAAAAGGAAATATTATTATTCAAAGCTAGATTTGATATATGACACTGTGGATGCAGCCTTACAGGTTGGGATACTCCTTTCCCAAGTGCCTCTACAAGCATAACGGCATTCCGAGGACTACCTCCTGGATGGAGATACCGACAAAAGAATAATGCTTTTACAGAGAGACTCAGAGAATAATACAAAATATTATGAATGCAGAAATTCGAGTTCCTTTACATGCATTGTGTCAAACAGTTAAATGAACCCGTAGGATTGTCATGGCATTTAAATGTAGAAGCAGACCCACTCTCATATTTCACGTTCATTTTTGTTTAATGCCTTTTCTTTGAATGCTTTTGGACGCTTCAAGGTATACCAAAGTAACACGTTAATACATCTCCATCAGGTTGTTACTGGAATACTTTTGTGACCTTGTCTTATCTGTCCTCTACAACCGCACCTTTTATCTAAAACGCTCTTAGGTAGCTTTCTAGGAAGGAAGGGACAATGACATTTTGTTTAAAGAAGCAGTTAGCAATGAGCAAGTACTACCATGTGTCTTCATCACTTTTTCAGGTTAACATACTGAACCTTTGGGCCTTGATTATGTTAAACAAAACGATGCCTCACGTATATCTTAATGTTTATAAAGAAACACTAGGTACACACTGCTATTTGCCACAGTTGTCTCCTGAATCTCAGAGATTTCCACTGAATTTCAGACTTTGACCTTTTAACTCGAGGTCAACATTATGTAACCCACTTCGGTTTTCTTGTTTATTATATATTGTTCATATTTTCTTTTTTAAAACATGTATATTAAGTAGCTGTAGTCAGGACAAAGGTTGCAGATGTACATGCAATGACCTTGTAGTTGGCACGATATGACAGAGAAAATGGTGTTGAGACGAGAGGCCACTGATTTGGATACAGACACAGATGTGAAGGCAATGCTGAAGGATGAGTCCAGTGAGATTTTGATTGTTTTGAACCAAGAAAAAAGAAAAAAAAAGAATGCAGCTTTGTTTTTTTCTCAAGAGGCATCCTAGTTCAACATGTAGGCTAAGTTAAATTGGAGATTTGTAGGCCTCCTGTGTCATCTGTCCATATGGGGTCACAGTGGGAGTTCTTTTTAAGGTGATTGTGTTTATCTTTAAGAGATGATTAAATATGGTGCTACTTTTCCATTTTTGAGGGTACAGTTCTGTGCCTCCTGACCCTGCTTAAGGAACAAAAAGGGTTTGTCTGTATGAGAGCAGGAGCATTGGTATATCCATATTTCATTAAGCCAGTGGGATAATTTATTAACAGTCCAAAAACACACAAGTTTCAACGCTAAGCTTGCAAGTGCCATAACAAAGGGCCAGTGCAGTCATTCTCTCCTTTCTCACTTGCATCAGCTCATTATGTGTACTTATTTAGATTTAATGATTGAAAGGTGTATATTTATGTTTGTTCTGTTAATGGTGTACCTATATACCAAAAGTAGTAATTGCAGTTCCATCTGTTTTAGGTCACATGTTTTGTGACTAACGGCTTAGTATGAGTCAGTATGTTTTGTACAACAGACAGCAGTTGTGATTTAAAATTGTTTTGGTTTGACCTGAAAAGAGCACAGAGGCTTGTCTAGAACATTTAGAAAAAGACAATTATTGCCTATTTAAATCGGAACATTTCAATCAGCTTTAACTTGTCTGTAATTAGTTTAATTGCACTTCCTAAGGATTCCCCACGGAGGCTCTTATTAGATCTTATGGCAAAGTCCTAAAGCTTGAGCCGATTAAATTGAGATCACGCACAATTAGGAAATGTGGATTTGCACAATTTACTGTTCAGGGCGCACCGAAATGAATATGAAGGCATATATTTTGTCAGACAATTTTATAATCTTGCACCTGATTTAGTATCTAAAAATGATCCCCCTTGCCAAATTAAAATCGGGGTGTTTTGGGCTCTTTTATTTCCTTTTACATCTTTGTTCTTGTCGTGAGAGGAGTGGTTTTGCAGACATCTTGGTGTTCTGTGTTTCCAGTTCCACAGAGTATTAAAATCTTCAGTATTGTTATTTTTTTTTTTTTTTGTATATATATATTTGGTCATTGATTGTCCAAAACAGAAAGGAAAAGATGTAGCTATAGTTGCTTGATGCACTTTTTGTAGGACAAACTTTTCCTGCACCACAAACCTGAGGAGCCAAAGGCTGATAAAATATGAACATTTAAGTATATTTTTGTAGTTTCAGAAATCAGGCCTTCGTAAATAGGTGTAAATTTATCCATTATTCCAAGTTCCATTGTTTTTTGTATAACACTAACCTTTTGTTGGATTGAATATCGATAGATATGATATTGGCTGTGATATGAAGGGTAAAGAAAATTGTTTATCTTTGGTACATGTTACAACAAAGTAAATATACTGTATAAGACAGTCATTGTAATCAAACTGCATCTGAATACAGCAAGCAAAACTGCCTAAATGTATCGCTCACTTTTTTATCTAGATATTTTTGAAAGAGAATGTTTTGCCTCACACTTCTGCTTGGTCCAATAATGCACTTGATGTTTTCCCTATTGGCTCGAGTTGTGCATAGGTGTGGTTCTTTGATAATACCGGTGTATTATTGTCTGTGACATGAAACAAATCACATTCATGGAATGTTCCACCCGTGATTTCGACAGGTTGCGATTGTGCCTCGTGCACAATTCTAAAGGCTGATTTGACACATAATAGATGTATAGTTCTCAAATATTTTGTACACCATCATAAAAACAAGAAAGGGTAAAATTAAAGTCTGAGGAATGTGGAAATGATTTTGTTTTCCTGTAAATTGAACCTCTATTTATTTAGTTTGCTATATTTTGTATGTATACACAGCATTACGACAGAAATTGTATAATTATAACTATATAGTGATTGATATTTGTTGGATAGTTTGTATGAAAATGACAAGCCAGGGTTGGGCAACTTCAGTCCTTGAAGGCCACTGTCCTGTAGAGTTTAGATACAACCCTGATAATAACTCTCCTGCCTGCCTTTCTAGTAATCCTTAATTAGCTTGTTCAGGTGTGTTTAATTAGAATTGGAGCTAAACTCTGCAAGACATTGACCCTACTCAACAGAAGTTGCCCATTCCTGATTTATATATAATTGTTTGTTTATGGTTCGACCCTCAAACCCTCCACCTGACCCCTTTCCATGTGACATTTTGTAGGGTAAAAATAAACTTGTTTCACTGACATTTGCGTAAACTTTTTAATTTGGGTCACACTCCTGTACAGCTGGCTCTTAAATCACTTGTGTGTCTAATGTTGTGCTATGAATATCTCAGGCAGTCTTTCTTCCATTTAGTGATGGCAGTTCTTCTTACGGTTGAATAAGATGTTTCCACGGTGTAACAGTGCCCTCTTCTGATCACAGAAGGAACCAGAGTTGTAAATTTGACCAGTCAAACAGCAGTTCCTGGGTCCAACATAAAGTCCTAGCCAGTCACAGTTTTTAGGCATGACTTTACAGTAATAAAATGTTCAATCATTCTAGGTATCCATAACAATTGACCAAGACAGAAAAAAAATAAGTATACCAAACACATCTGGTGGATCTGTCATTCAAAATTGTATTATTGCAGTTAAGATATGGAGCAAATGATACATTGTAAACTTTATCAATTTGGTTAGAATATTATGATGAAGAGCATTCTGACAATTGCTGGCCCCACAGGAGGGAGCCGCAGGCCCTAGCTACACTTGTTTCATAAAGAAATGATCTTTGTTTGTGTTTCATGAAAGAGGCCATATGTAATCTAAAAGATGTTTATCATATGTATATTTATTAGAAAAGTCACAGTATTTTGGCCAAGTGCAAATTTTCAATGCAAGCCTTTTCTACAGCGATGAAGTACTTTTGTAGGCCAACACGGAAGTTCCCTCGACAAAACATAAGAGTTTTTCGTTAGCCTTTAGATTACTGCACAAAATAAGCTCTAAATACAACCGTCAGAAGTTAAACGGCTCCTAATGAACTACTGCGTTTACCTGGAGTCCCTTTAGCAAGAGTTTCTCCAACCCTGTTCCTGGTGTCATCCAGTACACATTTTGAATTTCTCCCATATCTGACCCCATCTATTTCTGGTCTTGGAGCCTCTACTAGGAGGAGCTGATGAGTTCAGTCAGGTGTTTTATTAGGAAGATTTCGAAAATGTGTACTGTTGCCTTTTCCAGACAAATACAAGCTACAAAAAAAAGAAGGTATAACTTATGTACTTTGTTATATGTGAAAACATTGTGAGCTTGTGTTAGTCACCATAAAAATATAAATTAAAAAATTATTTATTTAATTGGGGGGGGTCAAACCACAACAATCCAACAATTGAATCAACCCATGGACAAAATCAAGTCCTGCCCTACTTTTTTTTTTTTTCTCAAAAAGCAGTTTCACTTGTGTGTATCACAATAGAAAAGAAAACACTAGCACATCCTTTTCCTCTGTTTCATGCTGAGTTTAACCCCAAACCCATTCACTTCAGGTCGATGGAACCGGAAGTGCTAAAATGATAACTTGTTACCGGGTTTTGACATTGTCAGGTCATTGTATTTTGCTTTAAATGGCTAGTTTCATCATTTACTCAACCCTTGTGTTGTTCCAATCCTGCATGCACTTTTTTTCTTCATATATTTTGAAGAACACGGGGGGTCCAAACAATACTACACCCCACTGACTTTCATTATATGGGGAAAAAAAAAACACTGACCACTGCGACATTTTTCAAAACATCTTTTTTAAGAGGAAACATTCCTTTGAATGAAATGAATAACCTGACTACAGTTTGTTTTGGTTCAGGTATGCAAACACTTTTCAGAGCAAAGGAATCCTCATAGACCTTAACTGGTTTAACTGGCTTACCAAATACTGCTCAACATCATTATCAAAATAAATCTAGACCAAAATAATGTATTCTTTTGTATAAAGTAAATGATTACTCGAATAAATCACATTTCATGCTGGTTATAAACATAGGAACAGTTCAAATAGCAATTAGTGGATCAGCTAGAGGCATCTGAAGGCACATTTTGTTAGAGATCACTCTAGTGAATTAAGCTACATTCAAACAGGTAAGATTTGTGCGTTCTTTAGGAGTCGGGCCAGCGATGGAAATCACCTCTCTGCCCACCCGTTTTGCTAAGCAACTTGATGTCAGTAATAACAATGTCATGGCTGACTGACTTGCACATGTCGTAGAGGGTCAGCGAGGCCACCGTAACGGCGGTCAGGGCCTCCATCTCCACTCCTGTGCGGCCCGTGGTTTGGCAGGTTGCCTTTACGATGACAGCATGTCCTTCTTCTAGTAGCTCTATGGTAACAGAAACGTGGTCAAGAGGAAGTGGATGACAGAGGGGAATGAGGGATGAGGTCTGCTTGGCACCCATGATGCCTGCTAGCTGCGCTACCGCTAGGGCATCGCCCTTGGCGAGCTGGTTGACACACACCAGATGAAAAGCTTTTGGGCCCAGGATGACTTTGCCACAAGCTGTGGCTGTGCGACAAGTTACCGCCTTAAAGCCCACATTGACCATGGAGGCTTTACCCTGTGCATCAGTGTGGGTCAACTGATCAGAAGTTCCATCAAAGCTGGACGATCGTGCGTCTGTATGTGGTATTTTCAAATCGAATCCACATTCAGGAGTTTTTCTGTGGCAGTGGCGTGCAAACTGCAGAGCTGAATCTCTAAATGTGGATGTCGACAGTAGTGCACTACGAAAGGGCACAGGAGCCAATGTTTTGGATTGTAGCTGTGGTGGGTGAGACCCCCAACGCAAAATAGGTGTAGGAAAGGTTACAGCTGTAGGGGTTTTTGAGGCACCAACATTCACCTGATGACAAGATTCAGTCATCGCGTCACTGCAAAGCGCCACTGAGGCTGCACAGATGTGTCTTAGATTGTTAATGCTCATAATGGGATTAAACCTTAGTCGATTATTATTTCTATGAAAATTAGTCAAACCTTGTGCGTCATTATCAAAAGTGCTTGTGTAGTCCTGATGCACATTACTACAAAAGTGTTTACAGTAATTTGGTAATGACTGGGTTGTAGCAGAGGCTGCTGAGTCCATGCAGTGGATGAGAGAAAGAGCCGGTCTCTGACTGCCTCTGAATGGAGGCACTGGCAGCAGCCAACTGCAATCCCTACCTGTAAACAAGGACAAACATATTCAACAATGCTGTATTTCAACAATAGTTTCTAAATGTCAATCCTCAACTGCTGGAAATCTGGGAAATGTATACATGTTTACCTGAGTGCAAAGGGATGGGTAATATACAAAACAATACATATCTGAAAAATGTTGTTGTTGATAGGGGTGTGAGATATGTATTATCATCGATAAACAGTTTTTTTTTTTTTTTAAGCAGATATTGATCTTTTATGGTCCTGTCCCAAATGGCACACATCATATGCACTTTTTCGGTCAAATAACGACTTTATTCAACAATATCTAGTGATGGGCGATTTCAAAACAACGCTTCATGAATCTTCGAAGCTTTACGAATCTTTTGTTTCAAATCAGTGGTTCAGAGTGTATATCAAACTGCCAAAGTTGCGCCCCCCAGTGGTGAACCATTGAAATTTTGAAACACTTATGACTTAACAAAACCTTGTTTACTGAAATCACATTCCGCACGTTCCAAACCACTGATTTCTTAACAAAAGATTTGTTTAGCTTCAAAGCTTCATGAAGCAGTGATTTGAAATCGCCCATCACTAGATATTGTTGAATAAAGTCGTTATTTGTTTTTTTTTTGGTGCACAAAAAGTATTCTCGTCACTTCATAACATTAAGGTTGAACCACTGTAGTCACATGAACTGTTTTAAATATGTCTTTAGCAGCTTTTTGAGCATTGAAAGTGTTAATTGTCTTGTTGGCAATGCAGGCCTCACTGAGCCATTGGATTTCATCAAAAATATCTTAATTTGTGTTCCGAAGATGAACGAGGGTCTTATGGGTGTGGAACGACATGAGGGTGAGTAATTAATTTTTGTTTTGGGTGAACTAATCCTTTAAAGATGGTAAATATCACCCCTTAATGAAAAAGTTAATTTCTGTATTTCAATATCACACACCCCTAGTTGATATACAATCACAAAAAACTTTTTACTTTTGCAAACATTTTTCACTGTTTTTGAAAAATTTCTATTGGTATATCACCCAACCCTATGAGTGAAAACAGAGAAGCAGAGAAGGACAGAAACAGAGCGAGTGAGATGGGAAGTGTATTACGTACAGCCATGTCACCCACCAATGAGGATCATCGGCCTGTTCTTCATCTGAGATATATTGAACATCCCTGAAGAAAAGAGAGAAAGTTATATTCAGTTCAGATACAAAAGTACATGAAGTAGACATGACCTAACTGAATGACTGAATTTTAAATTATATTCTTTTGCTGCACAGTTGATGTGTTGTGCCAGAGAGTGTGTGTGTTTTTACCTGCATGCTGTTTCTTCTTTCTCCCGACTGCTGCCCCTATGATGTGCAGTAGTTCCTCTTCAGGTGCTCCGGAGCGCAGAAAATCCCTCAAAGACACCTCTGAATTCCCAAACAAACAAACCTAATAGCATGCCAACACAGACACAATAAAACTTAAAGTAACAGAGCAGACAGCTAGTTGAAAATCCTAAGGGTATTTAGGGAACATCAAACACACATGTACCTTAAGGTTGCCATCGGCCGTGATGCGCAGGCGGTTACAGGAACCACAGAAATTGTCTGACATGGAGCTAATGAAGCCCAGCTGGCCCTGAAATCCTGGTACTCTAAACGCCTGTGAGCGCACAACACAGAAATACACACACGAGGGCTTATCCGCTGATAGTTCATGATTCAGGATTTCAAAAGGAATGTTTTGATAGAAGTTTTTTGGCCTATTAATAACATGAGAAAGTTTCGAAACATTTACAAACCAATGTATAATAACTGCACAGTAACGCTGCAAAATAAAACTGACCCTCAGAAATGAGCCAAAACAAAAATATTTTCAAATTAGCTCCACCATGAGAATTTAACATTGAGAATGATTCATGGCCAATGATTTATTTAGCAGTCTGGAGCTGAGCTGACCTTGGCTGTGTCTGTTTCCTCTCCGGGCACAGGTTCCAGATTGGGCCATTTTTGCTTTATACAGTCCAGCATCTCCTGATAGCTCACCATCATCTTGAAGTTCCATCTGTTACCTACAGAGACAGCCAATGTGTAAAAAGTTGCTTAAACAACATTCAACTGCTTTACATTTTTGTATGTAGAAATTATTTCTCCAAACATGTATTAAATGGCACATTATGTCATACATACATACATACCAAATATTGAATGTCATGGATGTGTATTTTCCAAGTAATACACTATTTTGTAGAGGGGTGTCAAAATGAGAATTTTCACCTAGAGCCAAATTGCATTTTTACCCCTGCTCCAAATCTCAGGTGAAAATGGTCATTTTGACCCCCCTCCACAAAATAGATAAAATATTCTAGATTCCCTACATGTAAAGTAAAACATTTCAAAAGTTTTTTTATTTTTTTATTTTGATGATTAGAGCATACAGCTCATGAAAGTCCAAAATCCAGTATATCAAAATATTAGAATATTTCCTAAGATCAATCAAAAAATGGATTTGCAAAACAGAAAAGTTCAAGTTCTTTAAAGTATGTTCATTTGTACACTCAATACTTGGTCGGCAGCACATAATACAGCAAATGACTTGCTCCTAGCACAAATTACAGCATCAGTGAAGTGTGGCATGGAAGTGATCAGCCTGTGGCACTGCTGAGGCACTATTGAGCCTTCAGATCATCTGTATATTGTTGGATCGACTGTTTCTCATCTTTCTCTTGAAAATATCCCATAGATTCAGGGGTCAGGCATGTTGGCTGGCCAATAAAACACAGTAATATCATGGTCAGCAAACCACTTGGAAGTGGTTTTTGCACTGTGGGCAGGTGCTAAAGTCCTGCTGGAAAAGGAAATCAGCATCTCCAAAAAGCTTGTCAGCAGATGGAAGCATAAAGTGCTCCAAAATCTCCTAGAAGATGGCTGCATTGACTTTGCACTTGATAAAACACAATGGACCAACACCAGCAGACGTCACGCCTCCCCAAATCATTACTAACTTCAGAAACTTCCAACTAGACTTCAAGCAGCTTGGATTCTGTACCTCTCCAGTCTTCCTTCAGACTCTGGGACCATGATTTCAACAAAATTTACTTTTATCTGAAAAGAGGACTTTCGACCACTGTTCACTGTCCAGTTCTTTTTCCCCTTAGCCCAGGTAAGATGCTTCTGACGTTGTTTCTGTTTCAGAAGTGGCTTGATATTCTTTTCCTGAAGATGTCCGAGTGTGGTGACTCTTGATGCACTGACTCCGGCTTCATTTGACTCATTGTGAAGCTCTCCCGAGTGTTTGAATCGGCTTTACTTGACAGTATTCTCAAGCTTGCGGTCATCCCTGTTGCTTGTGCACCTTTGCCTACCCAATTTCTTCCTTCCAGTCAACTTTGCATTTAATATGATTTGATACATCACTCTGTAAACAGCCACCCCATTCAGTAATGACCTTCTGTGACTTACTCTCTTTGTGGAGGGTGTCAATGATTGTCTCCTGGACCAATGCCAAGTTAGCAGTCTTCCCCATTAGTGTGGTTTCAAAGACCAAGAGATACCTGGAATTTATACTGTAGGGATGGTCATTTAATGCAACTCAAATGTAAATATTCTAATATTTTGACATACTGGATTTTGGACTTTCATGAGCTGTACGCTCTAATCAACAAATTTAAAAAAATAAACTTTTGAAATGTTTTACTTTACATGTAGGGAATCAAGAATATATGAAAGTTTCATTTTTTTAAATAATTTACAATAAAAAATGAACTTTTTCACGATATTCTAATTATATGACCAGCACCTGTATGTTTGTTTCAGAAAAAAAAAATGAACAAAATCAAAAATATGAGCCAGGGAATTTTCCAAAATTTTGTTGATTTGACACGGAATGACCCTGTATTTAAAAGGCATCACTTGTAAAGAGATTTTAATACAGTATTTAACGCAAATTCTACACTACAATTCAGAGATGCAAACTTGTCACCTTTCAGCGAAATTTGCCATTTTGGATCCAAAATAGGTCATTATTGTGATTCGTCTAGATACGAGGACTACAGTTTGTGACATTGCTGACTTTTTTCCAGTGCTTATTTCAACCTTACTAAACCTTAAACTATGAAAAAGTGATAATACAATAGTTTAAAACAAGGTTTTTGTTGCTTAAGTTAGAGACTGTTTAATATTCTTTAAAGAAATCCTGTAGTCATTAATAGTTTCACTTTGTGTCGGGTGAAGTATGGTTTGATGAGTCATTGTTTGCACACCTCACAAACGGCTCCACTGATCACAGTATCTAATCAGTTGCTATTGGAGTGATTGCTGTAGTATTGACCCCCAGGGCAAGAACCTCTAACAGTGACTGCAAAACAGCTCCTGCTACTGGCTCAAGAGAATCAATCTCTCTTCCCGGCTCACAAAGACAAATCTATGGAATTTGTCTCAAATCTCTTCATTGTCATTGAAACTTGTCTCTGCACACTGTTAAACCAATTTAGTAGTGAAAGAATAGGACTTAAATGGTTCTTGACCTAAAACATCACCAGAATGTGAACTGTGTTACATGTGTTATGAAAATAAATCCTGAGGAAAACAAAGTCTCACTGACCTGGAAAGAGAATAATCTGCACTGATAATACGATTAGAGAACTGGGGCAGAAACTGCAACCTTTACAACGTGCCAATTATACTACAACCTGTAACAGGGGCTAACAAGTGCACAATGTAGATTTCTCTGACTTTAGTTAACATAATCTTACCATCAAAAGGCATGTACTCAATGAATCTCATATCCAATGGTTTCGTCTCTGTCAGTGACACAAAGTCAATCAACTCGTCTTCATTCAGACCTCTCATGACCACACAGTTCACCTGAGAACAGAGTTATAAAGTTAAATAGTACTATTTGTTTCCATACTTTGGAAGTCAATGGGTTCCATCAACTGTTTGGTTACACATATTCTTCAAAATATTCTTTTGTGTTCAGCAGAAGAAAGAAATTCATACAGGTTTGGAGCAACATGAGGGTGAGTAAATGATGACAAAATCTGGGTGAACTATTAATTTAAGAAAATGAATATTAACAAACTTTTTCAGGTGTTGCTAAAAAGGTGGTGATAAACGCTCTGAAGTGGGTTTAAGGGCTCCAGCATTTGGTTACTTTTGTCAATAACAGTTTTTAACACTGTTTTCTAGTACTTTTGCATCTTTCTGAAACCAAAACCTTCTTAGAGATGGACCATTTCACACATCAAATGGGATTATAAACATGATGTTTTGAGAAAGGTGCATTACCTTGACTGGATTGTAGCCCATTTCAACAGCCTTTTCAATGCCTTCCATCACTTTATGAAACCCTGCACATGGTACCAATATTAAGCATCAGTTAGAAAGTATTGCAGGCAAGACCATTTAAAATAATAGTTGCAAATATGTGACTTTCACAGCTGAAGCTAAATTCTGTAATCTTTTAAATTTCAATTTATTTTCTAGTAAGAACATGGAGTCCAATAGTCTCTAGAAAGTTTGCTACCATAGTTTTGTCAGTTAATTTTCACAATACAGCTATTATACAGCTTAAATACTTGGCATTACAAGATAATAGTCGGTGTTGACAGTGCTTTCAGTGTTCAGCCGCAACCTCAGTTACGTCACTTATCCACCACAGCACCGTCCTCACCGTCGTTTTGATTTTTTATAGTAATAAAAATAATTTGGTTCAGTTAGAAAACAGACACTACAATTAAAAACTGAACGCATCTGCTCAATGCAACATGAGCCGAATGAAAGTCACAGCACAGATCAGCAGCAGGAGTCAGATTTTTGGACTTTTGCAGTATTATGGATTTAAACCCAGTGCTAATAGGGAACCTGCAAAGGATTAGTTGTTTTTTTCATTAAATATAATAATGAACCCAAAATTCAAGCAATTGTCGCCCCCAAATTGGAAAAGTAAAATGCTCACGGCCATACAAAATTTGACACAATAATGTAACAATACTCGGTTAGATTTACGTAAGAAACTCTACAGATGGAAGTTACATAGTACAGGGTTTACACTTTTGATCTTCTGCAATGTGTTTTTTCTACATTATTTTTCACTTGTTATATATGTCTTTAATGAGTGACTGATCAACAGCAAATTGCACCTTTTCGTCTAGCGATGAACTCAAATTTGGCAGGGACCAGGGTGTCTAGGCTGATGTTGAGTAGATCCACTCCAGCTTTTTTCAAACCGGGCAACAGCCTGGTCAAATTCATGCCATTTGTAGTGACTGCAATGGTTTTCAGACCCTCCAACTTCCTCAATTCCCCTTTCAGAAAAAAAAAAAGGGGAAACGGTCAAATATTCATGGCTGCAAAATCATTTGTCATGCTTGTTTTTCAGAATATTAGCCAATAAGCAGGAAACACGCAGCACATGATCAGAGACCAACAAAATTATTATCAGTGCTAGTCTCACCGTAACATTGACTTAAAATGACATGCACTGAAATAAACTGAACACAGAAAAATCTGTTCACTCTTTAGTTCTAACCTTAGTCTCTTAGTTAAAATATCCACTGTACTGTACATTAAAAGTATGAACTGATTGTCATTTCGTAATTGCAGACATTCCGACATGCAACATGAGATGCAGTCTATATAACTACTGTGTTATGATTCAAAGTTAAAAAGCATTTACAAAACTAATAAAAGGTGTAAAAATTACCTATTATATGCAGAACGTCTGGGCGAATGAGAGGTTCTCCTCCAGTCAGCCGTATTTTGTTCACCCCCTCTCGTACGAAGAGTCTGGCTAACGTCAGTAACTCCTCTGTTGTTAGGAGCTGAGAGCGAGGGCTGAGTTTTACCCCTTCTTGTGGCATACAGTATTGACCTGAGAAATAGAAAAACAAATCACTATTGATTCTCAATTTTTGTCTTGAAGGGACAGTATGTAAGTTTAGCCGCTAGAGATCACTTATTCAAAACAATAGCAAAGATTATTATTAGCTTGATGAGGCCGTGAAGGGGCATGGAATCATGAGAGTTGACGTCTTCATTTCCATTGCCGATGGAAATCAATCCTGACGGGACTCAGGCAGAAATCTGAATATTCATGAAGCTGAAGTGTTTCAATAAAAGCATACAGTATATGAGAAACTTACAGCGAAGGTTACATTTCTCGGTAAGGGAAATGCGTAGGTAATTATGTCTCCGTCCAAAGGAGTCTGTAAGGAATGCTGAGAAAGGCAGAACATCCTTCAGAACTCGCTTATGACCACCTGGAACCACAAGCTCTTGGACCTGCTGAGAACAACAAACAGGGCACGATCAGATGACATATCAGCAGAACAAAATAGTTTTTATTTACAGCTATATTACATAGTACAGTACATGGAGAACATAAGAACTAATCAGGTAAATAATTATGTGTGGCAGACAGGAAAAGCTCAAGGCCAATAAAATCAGCACAGTAACTTTCTCTTATTTTTGACAGCATTTTAAAGGTGCCATAGAATGCTTTTTCACAAGATGTAATATAAGTCTAAGGTGTCCCCTGAATGTGTCTGTGAAGTTTCAGCTTAAAATACCCCATAGATTTTTTTAATTCAGTTTTTTAACTGCCTATTTTGGGGCATCATTATAAATGTGCCGATTCAGCGTGCGTCCCCTTTAAATGCTCGTGCTCCCCGCCCCCATGCTCGTAACTCTATAATACATTGCATAAACAAAGTTCACACAGCTAATATAACCCTCAAAATGGATCTTTACAAAGTGTTCATCATGCAGCATGTCAGATCATGTAAGTATAGTATTTATTTAGATGTTTACATTTGATTCTGAATGAGTTTGATAGTGCTCCGTGGCTAAAGCTAACGCTACACACTGTTGGAGAGATTTATAAAGAATGAAGATGTGTTTATGAATTATACAGACTGCAAGTGTTTAATAATGAAAATAACGACGACTCTTGTCTCCATGAATACAGTAAGAAACAATGGTAACTTTAACCACATTTAACAGTACATTAGCAACATGCTAACGAAACATTTAGAAAGACAGTTTAGAAATATCACTAAAAATATCATGATATCATGGATCAAGTCAGTTAATATTGCTCCATCTGCCACTTTTCGGCATTGTCCTAGCTTGCTTACCTGCATAACGTCTGTTGATTTGGCTGTGCACAGATCTAAATGTTAATACTGGCTTGTCTAATGCCTTGAACATAGGCTGGCATATGCAAAATTTGGGGGCGTATATATTAATGATCCCGACAGTTGCAACACAGTCAGTGTTATGTTGTTCTTCAGAGGTCTTTTGCACAAATCAAATTTACATAAGAAGGAGGAAACAATGGTGTTTGAGACTCACTGTATGTCATTTCCATGTACTGAACTCTTGTTATTCAACTATGCCGAGGTAAATTCAATTTTCAATTCTAGGGCACCTTTAAGGTTATCAATAATGTGATGTTCTTACTTTTAAATGTTATCTGCTCTTAATTTGTGAGCAAATAAAATATAGTCAATTATTTTTATAGCACTTTTCACAATACAGTTTCAAAGCAGCTTTACAGAATGTTAACGTTTATAATATCTTAATATATCTTATAGTGATTTATGCTTAAAATGGCCACCATAAATGTAAGGATTTGGTCACATCACTTAAGATGAGTGCAAGAGTGTCAGGTGACATTCTTCTCCCTTTTCCTCAGGGTACCAGCTAAGGAATCTTGCCTTAACAATAAAATAATCTTTTTCATTTATTCAACAATCATTTTATGTTCATTGGATGGTCATATGTTTGTCATCTGAAAAATTTGAAGGATCTGTGAGATATCGTTAACTTGTATGTAGAGCCTCTTCTACATTATTAACACAAGTGTAATAAAATAAATGTTAACAAAAAGATAAACAAGAGTAAATCAACAAAACTACAAAATGAATACCAAGAATGATACAGGAATAAAGTGCATAAGATGCATACAATACAAGTGATGAAAGCTATGGAAGAGTTACGTGATCTTATGGAAAGATAAATTGTTTCTCTGAAACTAATAAGGTGAAGAACCTTATTATACATCAAACAAATGAATGAAAGATTATATATTAACTAGCATCAGTTATATTTCCTCTAATGTAAATGAGAAAATCACATATAGATAACATAAAGGTCAAGGTCTCTGGACTTTGGCAAAGTAATATTTATGTTCCACATGGTTGAGTGAGCAGTCCGATGAAGGTTACGTCTTCCACTGATTGTGCTGGGTGACAATGTAGTCGGGAGAGGAGCCGGAATCCGTTTCAACAGCCTTGAACAAGAAGCTCTGTGGGATGCTGATCTCCTGGAGCACCAAAAAGGGTCCTAAAATCTGGAACACACGGAGGCCCTGAAGTAGGTGCAAAAGGTACACGCAGATGATGGTACCTTGAAGTGAAGGTTTGTTCTCCTGAGCTTAACCTTGTTGCAAATGTGTCTGTATGTCTTCTGCTTCTGGGCCAGGTGCTCAGGACTTGGTCAATCCACTTTTGTCCCTCTAGCATGGAGACTTGGGACGTGCCTCTTGTCTCTTTCCTCATAGACTGGAAGCTCAGAACGTGATCGTATCTGTTTCTGCCTCACAAGCTGTCGACTCAAAGTATGGAATTTGTTGCTGTCTCACCTTTGCAGGCTGGAGGACGGCATATCTGTTAGTATCTCACCAGATGGGAGACTCAGAACCTGAATGTAATGTATCTGTTGCAGCCTTTTTTAATGTTATGAACTGGAGGCTCAGAACAAGTATGTATCTGTTAGCATCTAACCAGACGGGAGACTCAGAACATGAGCGTTTCTGTTAATGTCTCACTGTTTGAGTGTCTGTTGAATGGGCACATTTATCCCTTTCCTATGAGGAGGAGACTGCAATTTGGCAATTCTCTATTCCAGTGCTGTGATTGGCTGCAGGCATCAGAGGGGACACACACACACAGGGTGGCCCACCGTTTTTTTCCAATGTAGAACTCATTAGCATAATCTAAAGCACACAGTTAGAGCAGTGTCTTTAAAGTTTTATCAATGCATTTCTCACTTTCCAAACCATCACCAGAACACCTTTGGCAATATTCATAACAAATAGAGTCCAAACATGATGGGAAAAGCTTGAGCAGTCATGCATGCATTCATATGTATATTAACTTAAAGATGTTGCACTACAACGAGCTGTCACTGAGAATACTTTTATCTGTGAATAAGTATGAAATGGATGTATGTGGATTACATCAGTTTTAAAGTTTTTAAAAATAGTTATGACTGGACTGGATGGATCATTGTGGCCTCCCTTTGTTTCAGCCACTGCTCTTGCATCCTAAAAGTCCTAAAGAATTATGGCGGTTAGCTTAAACCTAGGGATTAGTCTCAAGATGGCTGCAGGGCAGAAACTGCCTGTGTGGACCAGTGAGAAGTCCTGTCCTTCCTGCATTTAAGGTGTCTGTCAGTTTTCCTAGCTTCCTTATCTGATGGTCTTGGACATTTGTTTGTGCTAGTCCACCAAGATCCAGTTGAAATGTAGCAAATCTTTCACCTCTGTTGCAGTAAGAGAGGGGCCCTGCCATAAAACTGGGCCCTAGAATGTGCTGTTCCCTACACATTTACATTTATTATCACCCAGCTCTAATCTGATATGGTTTACATTTTCCGAACATACAAGCAATTGAGCAGTTGAGATATGCTGTATAGTATATATCACTGACCCTACACCAGTTTACTGTATGTATAGAGATCAAATTTGGTATACTTAAATATCCAACTTTATTTGAAGGCCAAAAAGATTATTTGGGATATAAATTAAAGATGAATGCCGTTACTTTGCTGCACAAACAAAGTGTTTCTATTTCTGAACTTTTATATTTATAATGAAACTCAGTATTGAGAATTAAAAGAACCATTCAGCTTATTAAAGGGTTAGTTCACCCAAAAATGAAAAATTCTGTCATTTATTACTCACCCTCATGCTGTTCCACACCCATAAGACCTTTGCTAATCTTCGGAACACAAATTAAGATATTTTTGTTGAAATCCAATGACTCAGTGAGGCCTCCGTAGCCAGCAATGACACTTCCTCTCTCAAGATCCTTTAATGTACTAAAAACATATTTAAACCAGTTCATGTGAGTACAGTGGTTCAATATTAATATTATAAAGCAACAATAATATTTTTGGTTGCGGCAAAAAACAAAATAACGACTTATTTAGTGATGGCCGATTTCAAAACACTGCTTCAGGAAGCTTCGGAGTGCCAAAGTCATGTGATTTCAGCAGTTTGGCGGTTTGACATGCGTTCCAAATCATGATTCGATACGCTGAATCCGAAGCTTCCTGAAGCAGTGTTTTGAAATCGGCCATCACTAAATAAGTCGGGTTTTGTTTTTTTTTGGCACACCAAAAATATTCTCGTCGCTTTATAATATTAATATTGAACCACTGTACTCAAATGAACTGATTTAAATATGTTTTTAGTACCTTTATGGATCTTGAGAGAGGAAATGTCATTGCTCCCTATGCGGGTCACATGGAGCCATCGGATTTCAACAAAAATATCTTAATTTGTGTTCCGAAGATTAATGAACGTCTTACGGGTGTGGAACGGCATGAGGGTGAGTAATATATGACAGAATTTTCATTTTTGGGTGAACTAACCCTTTAAGCTTTCTTTTAACCTCAGCTTGACAAACTGCCCGGCTTGCTTTTCCAAAGTCCATATTAAGGGAAATTTTTGTTATAAATTATATTGTACGAATATGATATTTCGATTTAATTTACATCATTTTGTAGGCTATTGACCAGTTTGTGGTAAACACTTTGATGGCAAAAGAGAATGCATAACAGTTTGTCATGTTATATATCACGTGCATCCATGACTGATAGGTCTGGTTTGGTACTTTAGTGAGGGTCTTATGACTTAACTGTTGTAAAGAAGGAACCATTTATAATTTGTCACACTTTAAAACCATTATGTTCAGCACCCATTCTTTAATGAAGCATAAATGAGACCTTGTGCGTGTATTACTACTTTGACAGTATCTTTAAATGTTGCTTATGTTTCCAAATACTTTTTTGTGGCTCATGTTTTTTTTTTGAGGCTACTTTTTACACAGAATGACTACTATTCACTACATAACCATAGTATTTATATGTTGCAATGTATTGAAGAAAAAAAAAAAAATGTTACAGAAAAATAAATTGCCGTGTTTTATTGTTTGGCTGCATCAACCAACTCCTAATACTTACATTATATATAACAGTATCATCATTTATGACGTAAAATCATCACGTGCATTTTTAAGATAGGCTATTTATCTTACCTGTGCAGTTCTGACAGATGTACAGGAAGTGTCTGGCTCCAGTCTGTTCTCTTCATGCGTGATACTGGAATACCACCGACACACTCTATATCTCCCACATGTCTGTCGAACTGCCCGCTTTGCGCAGGCCTCAGCCGCGGTGTGTGCCCCTAAGATAAGGCGGCTGAATGCGCTGCAGTTGAATGCCATCGTGAAAGCAAAAATAACTGTCCGTGCTGAAAGTGGCACATTATCTGCTCGTGTTGAAGCTGCGTTAAACTTGACAGGCAGCTCGCCTTGAACATGCACGAGGGGGTGTGTCTTTGCGCAACCAATCAACGTCGATGAAAATGTACAGGAGTTCTGGGCAATATAGTTTCTCGATTGTGAACTACAAATAACAAAAATGTACAAGGGATTTCGACACGAGTCGAAAGTCGAGTGAAACTTTAACTTAACTAAGCAATGTTACACACATACCAAAAGCCACCAAAAATCTTAGCGATGTTTTTCTTGTACTCCACACCATGCTCAACAACTGTGTCTTGGATGTGGTAAGCATCTGTAATAAAGTGTTGTTAATCATTTCATAGTGCTCAGGAGTATGGAGTTTGAACTCACATGATGGAGCTCAATATTGTGTTGTTCACATGCAGCTGCACAAATCCTCAAGAGAAAACCAAGCAAACCTAGTCTAAAATGGACAAATCACTAATATTTTGGAGTGGACTGAGATTTTATTTAATTAGGCCTAGTCAAGCAAATTATACCAAAAGACAAACCAAAAGAGTTTTATAGCATCTATAGTAAATTTAGAAAAGGAAAAAAAATAACAAACTTAACTTGTTAAAAGCTGATGAACCGATTTTCTCCTCCTACTGTATGTTCTTCCCCGCAAGTAATTTACGTTCCCAGAAAATTCTCAGAACGTCCCCACTGGTAAGGATGTTGCCTAGTAACGTTCCCAGTAAGTTCAGAGACGGTCACGATGTGGAGTTCTTTTAAAGGTGCTAAAGAGGATGTTTTGTTTTATACATTTTTGCAATATTGCTTGAAACTGTCTTTACTAACTGATAAAAGACTATTTATTAGGTGCACTGAAAGTAATAATATTAATATACATCATCTGTGCACGAGGTAGGGCCTTAAAAGCATCAGCCAATCGTGTAAACGATTGGCCCTCTGGCTTGTCAATCACTGCCGTGACGTTCTTTGTGAGAGACGAGCTCGGCTGCACGCTCCAGTAACTTTCCACACTCCACAGGCGCCGCATGCAATGTTTTTGTCAGGAGACAGGAGTAACAACTGCAGATTATGAGTTACCTGCGGTGAGTCCGACATAATGAATCCAAAAAACACGACATAGCGAATGCCGGTGGTAAACACTCGTTTTCCAATACTCGTGCACGAGTTTTGGGAGGCGTTCCTTTGAAATGAGCTGTGAAGGAGGGGGGTTGTTCTTACGCACTCATTTCAAAAACTCACTGACAGTCTTTGGATTCTCAGTCGACAAAAAAATCATCTCTATCACCTTTAAGGTTTGGGGGACGTTATTCGGCGGACCTTCACAGAACATTCAAGACGTTCTCTGAACGTTTAGGGAACCATACCTTATTTGGAAATGTTCTCAGCACATCTCTGCTGCCCTTGTCAAAAAATTTTATTGAAAATTAGAGCTAATTTGACTAACAAAAGCAGCTGTTCATCAAATGTCTTAAAAAAAAAAGCTCTTTAAGTCAAGTCACCTTTATTTATATAGCGCTTTTTACAATGCAGATTGTGTCAAAGCAGCTTTACATTGATAACTGGTAAATAAATTATGGCTGCACAGCAGCTCTTAAAGAATAGTGGGGAGACAGGTATTTCCTGTATTAATATTATGAAACCTTTTCTTTAAAATGCAAATCTCTTGCAATAAGTCTTTAACTGACAACAGCACATGTATGAACTAATGTAACTACTGTATCACTGCATCAACAATTACACAGTTACTATCTTCAAATAAAGCAACATCCAACATAACATCAGTGTTTCTGGATCATCATTGACTGAAGCACAGGCGCTACTCTCCAGCACAATGGTGACCTCACAAAACCCAGAAAACAGAAACAACATTAAACACTAACAGATCTCTCTAGATCTCTGCATCTTCACTTATTACAAAAAACTCTGACTGTTTCTTTCATACAAATCTTCTTAATGAGGTGTTGATATTTTATTAAAATTGTCACCGTTACGGAGGTAAGCGCTTGCTTTAGATGGGCTCCTGACCCCTGACATTTTGACTTTATTTTTTTCTCCCAATTGTTGTAATTGTGTATTTCTAAAACACATTTAATACAAAAAAAGTTTGTGAGAAAAAAAAAATTATCAAATAACATTGGTAGCTCTTTGTTGATGAATATATCATCATGCAGTGGTCTTATTCAATCACTTATCTCTGAGAATTGTATTTTTTTTTTATGTTGTAGTCCTATGATAAGGCATAAATTCCTGTCTTGCTTTGACATTTTGAAAGTTTTTATCATTATGCAAAAATTATTCAGACAGCATCATGTAGACTCACACAGACATCAAGATTCTGCATACGATCCTCAACAATGGTGACAACATTTTCAGATAAACAGAAACAAGCTAAAAAAACAAGTTACCAAAACTACTAAAGCTACTAAAACAAGCTACTAAAACAAGCTACTAAAGTCACAAAAAATATTTTTGTTTATTGTCACCATTGTTGAGGTTCTTAGCTGATTCATGATGTCTGTGTGAGTCTATTAAACACTGCCCAAAACTCTTGTCTGTAAAATGAACTTAAAAAAGTTAATGTTAATTAGTTAATTAGTTAATGCAAAATTAACATACAATCATAGTTTAGACTCTGGTGATGATCAGTGAACCAGGTCACTCCATGATGATTGAATCATCAGCACTAAACAACCCAATTCATCTGATCAGACTTTCTCCTGTATTTTTTTGCTATAACAAACATATCTTGAAAACACAGTTAAAGCAGCCAAAGAAAATCTAATGTTAAAATGGCAAGAATCAAGAGCCCATCTAAAGCAAACGCTCACCTCAATAACGGTGAACTTTATTATTGTCTATAAAACACCCACGCAGAAGCCGACGTTCTCGTGACCTTGCGCAACTTTGCCTAAATTAAAAGTTCTCTAAAAGTGACAAAAATTCTGAAATTTTAAAAAACATTTGGGCCATAAAATGTCCTCTTTTGGTAATGAAAGTGCTGCAGTTCATTTTAGTTGATTTTTAGGGGACATCACAATTTGGTTAATTACCAAATTAGTTACAATGAGGATATTTGGGACATTAACTGAATGTTGCCACATGGTCCTCTGTTGGTTATTTAATAATGTTCCCGATATGAGTTTAGGGGGACGTTCTATTTTGGTTATTTCATGGTCGTGCGAGAACGTTACAAAGAGGACATTTGGGAAGTTAACAGAACGTCCTATAGTAGTAGTCCCCTAAACATTCCCAGAACGTCCTGAATGTTCCCTGCAGGTCCACCAAATAACGTTCCCCAAACCTTAAAAGAACTAGACAACGTCCTTAATACCAGTGGACTGAGAGTGGACTTAATACCAGAGAGTTCTGAGAATGTTCTGGGGACGTATAAATTCTAGCGGGGTAACCTGTCACGATGTGGAGTTCTTTTAAGGTTTGGGGAACGTTCAGGACATTCTGGGAATGTTTAGGGGACTACTACTATAGGAAGTTCTGTTAACTTCCCAAATGTCCTCTTTGTAACGTTCTTGCATGACCATAAAATAACCAAAATAGAACATCCCCCTAAACTCATATCGGGAACATTATTATTATGACCAACAGAGGACTATGTGGGAATGTTCTGTTAATGTCCCAAATGTCCTCTTTGTAACGTTCTTTTTTGACCATAAAATAACAAAAATGGAACATCCCCCTAAAGTCATATAAGGAAACTTGAACTGCAGCACTTTCACTACCAAAAGAGGACGTTTTAGGAACGTCCCGTAAGTTCTGTAAAGGTTCGGAATTTTCGTCATCTTTTGAGAACTTTTAGGGAACGTTTCACAAGGTCCTGAGAATGTTGCCTTCTATGTGGGTTAACCTTATAAAGTCTGACATATGAAATAATAGTCAGAAAAATGTATTTAGATTTTTTTTAAATGTATTATGTATTATTATAATGTATAATGTATTATGTGTTTTTTGTTTAGTATCAGGTCTTTATGTTATATGATATGATAGTGTGAGCAGAGGTGAGTAATCCAGGGGTCAGAGAGTAAAAGTCCTGCCATATTTTTATTCCACCCACTGAAGCATTAAAGGTCCCGTTCTTCGTGATCCCATGTTTCAAACTTTAGTTAGTGTGTAATGTTGTTGTTAGAGTATAAATAAAATCTGTAAAATTTTAAAGCTCAAAGTTCAATGCCAAGCGAGATATATTATTTAACAGAAGTCGCCTACATCGAACGGCCAGTTTGGACTACATCCCTCTACTTCCTTCTTTAATGACGTCACTAAAACAGTTTTTTGACTAACCTCCGCTCACAGGAATACACAAAAAAGGGGGCGTGGTCTTGTTGCGCTCCCACAGAGAAGAGCAAGAGTTGCGTTTGTAGAGTGTGTTTGTCGCCATGTCGTCGAAACGCTGTTATTTTCATCCCGCAGTCCAATCACCTTTGTTTGGCCTTCCCAGGGACGCTGTACTTAGAGATCAATGGTTACAATTTATGTTTAACTCTGTTCCCGAAAATTATAATTGTGGTATCCTTACTGCAATAGTTAATGTTGGAATGCAGTGCACATAATGGCCACACGAGGGGACTATGTTTATGTATATTGCTGTTTTCCGTATGAAGTACTCTTCTGAGTGAGTGCTAACGTTGTACATTTTCTGTCGCTGCTTGTGGAGATTAAAGAGTTCAGTCTCTCAGGAATTATTGTCTTTTGTGTTCATTCGGCACAACACCACAATAATCCACATGTAAAACTATGTGCAGCACACGTTATGGTAAGAGGCCTGACCTTTCCGGGCAAGATGCGCTAAGCTGCTGTCGAATCACAACACAGGAACCGCTGGCACAATCAGAATTCGTTACGTATTTCTGCAGGAGGGACTTCATAGAACAAGGAAGTCATCAGCCCGTTTTTATGACAGTGGAAACAGCGGTATACAGATAAGTAATTTAAATGTGAAAAATACTGTGTTTTTTACACGCGAAACATGAACACATGTTATATTGCACACTATAAACACAATCAAAGCTTAAAAAAAACACGAAAAACGGGACCTTTAATGAGATAAATAAGTGATTAATTGAGTGATGATTGAGAATAATTGAAGACACCTGATGATAACAAGCAGAATCACCAAAGGAGAAAATCACAATTTTTAAGTTACCATCATTGAGGTCAGGGTTTGTTTTAGTTGAGCTCTTGACCCTTGACTTTTTAATATTATATTTTATTTGGGCAGTTTTAACTGCATTAAAACCAACCAGACCAGCAAAGTTAAAAGATTATGATATTGGTTTTGTTTTTACTTAATCATTATTTGATCTGAATCACTGAACTAATTTAGAGCCCAATCTCTGAGTTAGCTTTATGTTATTGATTACAGCAGCACTGTGATTCTACAGCAGAAGATCAGCTTATACAATACAGATTTTTTAAAAAGTTGTCCTTATCACAAAAAAAGGTTGTTTTAGGCACATACAGACATCAAGAATCAGCCTGTGAATCTCAACAACGGTGACAAGAAACAAATTCTGATAAACAGATCAACTCTGAACATTAGAAAACAAGCTACTAAAAAGTCACAGAAAAACAGCAAAATATTAATAGTGATAATAAAGAAAATTACTAAGACAATTCAGCTCATAATTTATTCATGCAGCAATTCATGATGGGAGGCATGGATGAATTTTGATTGGTGGCACCCAGAATGCATTGCAACATGCTTTATTATTCTCACCATTGTTGAGATTCACAGACTGATTCTTGATGTCTCTGTGTTTAAAAATTGTTTTTTTTAATCAGAGCTTTAAAAAAATTTGCATTGATAAAGCTGATCTTCTTCTGTAGAATCACAGTGCTGCTGTAATCAATAATGTCAATCTAACCCAGAGATTGGGCTCTAAATGAGTTCAGTGATTCAGATCAAATAATGATTATGTGAAAACATAACCAACACCACCTGATCATCTTTTAACTTTGCTTGGCTGGTTACTTTTAATGCTGTTAAAACTGCCCAAACTAAATCTAACATTAAAAAGTCAAGGGTCAAGAGCTCAACTAAAACAAACCCTGACCTCGATGATGGTAACTTAAAAATTGTGATTTTCTCCTTTGGTGATTCTGCTTGTTATCATCAGGTGTCTTCAATAATGCTCAATCATCACTCAATTAATCGTTTATTTATCTCATTAATGCTTTATTCCACCCACTTTCAGTGACGACCAGTTTTGTTCGGTTACAAAATCTCAATGTCGGTCGGTTTGGTTCCTTTGTTCTTTTACGATATTTCAATGACAATAAGTTTCCAGTGTCAAACTTTTTTTTTCATCACAAGATTTCAATGCTGGTCAGTTTGGTTCTGTTATGAGATTTCAATGACGGTCGGTTTTATTCGGTAATGACATCTCAATGATGGTAGGTTTTGTTCCTTTGTTCTGTTACGAGACTTCATTTAGGCCATCCTTAAAAATATTTTGGTTTGCAGTAACAGTAAAAAAAAAAAAAAAAAAAAAAAAAAAAAGGGTCGGTAGGTCGGTCTAAAAAAAAAAAGTACAATTGATGGTGATGGTGATGGTGATTACGTAGGTATGAATTTAAACAAATTAGCATATCGTGACGTCACTGACTGGGTCTTTCAACCCGTGCCTTCGGGCGCAGCCGTGTTTCCACTGTCGGGCCTAAAGTGGTCGTGCTAGTGCGTGCCAGGGCCAGTCGCGTTTCCATTGTCACTTCCGGGGCTTGATCGTGCCTCATCGGGGCTTCCTCGGGGCCAACGGCCCGGGTTTTTCGGCCCGCCGAATAACTTGGTCCAAAGCGGGCCAGCTCGGGCTTGAGGAGGGAGTGGTTACGAGCAAAGGCGGAGTTTATCCGTGTGTGGAGACGGAGGCGCCGATGATTACATGTAGGTTACCAGCTAACACCAGCATTAAAGACTTTTAAAATCATTTTAGCTCAAAACTCACTTTCAGACAGCAGCAAGTGTTTTAAATAACTTATGTTTGTGATCCGATGTGGATTCTGATCACCAAGACTATGCGCGCTATTACCATAGTAAACATGGTAAATACGACGGCTTGAAGAAATCAGAGAAATATACGTAGGCTATCACAATCATGTAATAATTTTATCTGTCAGCACGTCTCGTCTCTCAACGGGTTGAGACGAAGTGAACGCACCGGCCATAGTGTGACATCCGTTAACTAATAATGTAAACATAGATGACGGTTTTTTTATTTAAAAGAAAGAACGTAGCCTTTGTTAGTATGTAGGCCTGGGCTATTTATACATTTACAATACTTACTAAAATATAATTATTATTTTATTGCTTTTGTATTAGTTGTTTGAAGAGTAAAAAAAAAAAAAAAAATTGGTCAAAATGTACCTTATTTATTTTGTTAGCTCAAATTGCTAGTTTTTGTGGTGAACAATTCATCCGTGAAAGTCAATCCACACAAAAAAATTGTTTGGCTTCGTAATATTTAATCAAAATCTGAAAATGCTCCTCCCCTCTGCAACGGTGCCCCTTCTCAGATGACATCAGTTTGACGGCTTGGGCTGAAATCACTTAAACCACTCCCCTCCGACCGTTAGTCTGCTATGAGCGAGAGGTGGAGAGGAGGAGCGCTAAAATAAAACTCTGCCCTCTATTCAATATTCCATTTCACTTGGAAATACGTCACAGCACTGGAGAAAAGTCATTTGCAACTTCCGGTTCATGCAGACTTTAACGCAAATTTACAACCGGCATGTCGGTCGGACTTAAAGCAAAAAAAAAATACAATTAAAAGTCGGTCCTAAAGTTAGATTGACATTATTGATTACAGCAGCACTGTGATTCTACAGAAGAAGATCAGCTTTATCAATACAATTTTTTTTAAAGTTCTGATTTAAAAAAAAAAAAAAAAAAACATAACTCATTTAAACACACAGACATCAAGAATCAGTCTGTGAATCTCAACAATGGTGAGAATAATAAAGCATGTTGCAATGCATTCTGGGTGCATGAATAAATTATGAGCTGAATTGTCTTAGTAATTTTCTTTATTCTCTCTATTAATATTTTGCTGTTTTTCTGTGACTTTTTAGTAGCTTGTTTTCTAATGTTCAGAGTTGATCTGTTTATCAGAATTTGTTGCTTGTCACCGTTGTTGAGATTCACAGGCTGATTCTTGATGTCTGTGTGTGCCTAAAATAACTTATTTTTGTGATAAGGACAACTTTAAAAAAAAAAAAAAAAAATCTGTATTGTATAAGCTGATCTTCTGCTGTAGAATCACAGTGCTGCTGTAATCAATAACATAAAGCTAACTCTAAAATCTCAATGGCGGTCGGTTTTTTGTTTCTTTGTTCTTTTTCAAAATTTCAATGACGGTAAGTTTCCATTGTCAAACTTTTTTTTCATCACAAGATTTCAATGACGGTCGGTTTCATTCGGTCATGAGATCTCAATGACGGTAGGTTTTCAGTGTTGAACGTTTTAGTTTTCATTACGAGATTTCAGTGATGATCAGTTTTATTCTGTTATGAGATTTCAATGATGGTCAATTTTGTTTTGTTACGAGATTTCAATGACGTTGTGTGTTATTCGGTAATGACATCTCAACGATGGTAGGTTTAGTTCCTTTGTTCTGTAACGAGACTTAAGTTATGGCCGTTTTTTTTTGTTTTTTTTTTCGTTTACGAGATCTTAATGACCGTAGGTCTTCAGTGTCGATTTTTTTTTTCCATTATGAGATTTCAGTGATGGTCAGTTTTGTTCTGTTAGGAGATTTCAATGAAGGTTGGTTTTGTTCTGTTAGGAGATTTCAATGAAGGTCAGTTTTGTTCTGTTACAAGATTTCAATGACGTTTGGTTTGATTCAGTTATGACATCTCGATTATGGTAAGATTTCAGTGTCAAAAGTTTTTTTTTTCGTTACGAGCTTTCAATGATGGTCAGTTTTGTTCTGTTAAGAGATTTCAATGACTGTTGGTTTTATTCGGTTATGAGAACTCAATGACATTAGTTTTCAGTGTCAAATGTGTTTTTTCATTACTATATTTCAATGATGGTCATTTTTATTCGGTTATGAGATCTTAATGACTTTAGGTTCTCAGAGTCAAGCGTTTTTGTTTTTGTTACGAGATTTCAGTGATGGTCGGTTTTGTTCTGTTACAAGATTTCAATGACGGTTGGTTTTGTTCTGTGACGAGATTTCAATGACGTTCTGTTTTATATGGTTATGACATTTCAATGACATTAAGTTTTGTTCCTTTGTTCTGTTACAAGATTTCAATGACGGTCAGTTTTGTTCTTTTATGAAATTTAATTGATGGTCGTTTTTACAGCATGACATGTGGCATTGCTATAGCCTGCTTGTGGCTCAGATCTGGCAAACAATCATTCATAGTGGCTGAAATTCAGGAGCTCACCGATTGACTTTCATGGCGATATGCTGACTCAGCGAACAATCCTGCGGACAAACCTATTTACACTGTCTCCAGAGCTGGACCAGACTGACAAACTCATTAAGGTCGTGGAAGATTGCGAAGACTTGGACCCAGCTGCTGTGCATCCCATCATCTTGGATCATCATCCTGCCACTAAGCTTCTGATTCAAAACTATGATTCCAGACTCTGCCACCCTGGCCCTGAGAAAGTGTTTGCAGAAATCCACCGCAAGTTTTGGATCTTATGAGGTCGAGAAGCCGTTAGCCGGAATCAACATACTTCCACAGAGTGTCGTCGAAGGAAAGCAAGCCCTCAAGTCCCGAAGATGTCAGGCCTACCTGTAGCACACCTACACCTTTATAAACCAGCGTTCTACTCGAAAGGGATGGACTGCTTCGGCCCCTTTATAGTAAAGGTGGGTAGGCGCACCGAGGAGAGGTGGGGAATGGTTTTCAAGTGCCTTACAACAAGATGTGTACATCTAGGGATTCTCACCAATATGGATACTGACTCCTCCTTGATGGCCTTGAGGACCCCGCTAGAAATTTTATGTTTCCAAAACATTCTCAGAATGTCCCCACTGGTGTTAAGGACGTCATCTAGTAATGTTACCAGTACGTTCAGAGACATTCATGAAGTGGAGTTCTTTTATATATTTAATATTTCACCTATAGAAAAATTTTAGGGAACATTGTGCAAGGTCACGAGAACGTCGCCTTCTACGTGGGTGTTTTATAGAAAATAATAAAGTTTGAAGTCACCGTTATTGAGGTGAGCATTTGTTTTAGATGGGCTCTTGATTCTTATTTTAACAGTACATTTTCTTTGGCTGTTTTAACTGTGTTTTTCAAAACATGTTCATTATAGCAAAAAATGCAAGAGAAAGTCTGATAAGAGGATTTTGGTTGTTTAATGATGGTGATTCAATCGTTATGGAGTGTCCTGACTCACTGATCCTCTCCAGAGTCTAAACTCTGTGTGTTTACTGTTATTGTTTTTTTATTTTACAAGTTAAATTTTTTTAAATTAATTATGCTGACAGAGTTTCAAGTGGTCTCATTCAGACTCACACAGACATCATGAATCAGCGTATGAACCTCAACAATGGTGACAACAAACAAAAATCTTTTTTTGTGACTTTAGCTTGTTTTGTGATGCTCAGAGTTAATCTGTTTTTCTGAAAATTTTGTCACCATTGTTGTGGTTCATATGCAGAATCTTGATGTCTAGATGATCCTGTTTGACTAATTTTTGCACAATGATAAAAACTTTCTAAATATCAAAGCAGGATAGGATGCAGTATTACTATAGGGCTACAATAAAATGAAAGGAATACAACATTCAGAGGTCATTGATCAAGGCCATTGTATGATGAAGTCATCAACAATGAGCAACCAAATTCATTTGATCAGATTTTTTTTTCTTTTTTCAATTTTTTTTTTTTGTACTAAATGTGCTTTAGAAATACACAGTTACAACAATAGGAAAAAAATTAAAGTTAAAACGTCAAGGGTCAGGAGCCCAACTAAAGCAAGCGCTTACCTCCATAACGTGACTTCAAACTTTATTATTTTCAATAAAACATCAACACTACATTAAGAAGTTTTGAATGAAAGAAATAAAGTCAAACTGTTTTGTAATAAGTGAAGATGCAGAGATCTAGAGAGATCTGTTAGTGTTTAATGTTCTGTTTCTGTTTTCTGGGTTTTGTGAGGTCACCATTGTGCTGGAGAGTAGCGCCTGTGCTTCAGTCAATGATGATCCAGAAACACTGATGTCATGCTGTATGTTGTTTTGTTTAAAGACAGTAACTGTGTAATTGTTGATGCAGTGATACAGTAGTTACATTAGCTCATACATGTGCTGTTGTCAGTTAAAGACTTACTGCAAGAGATTTGCATTTTAAAGAAAAGGTTTCATAATAATAATCCAGGAAATACCTGTAAAGTGCTTTTTTTTTTGAGAAAAATTAGTTTTTGTTTGAACAGCCACTTTTGTTAGTCAATTTAGCTCTATTTTTCAATTCAGTTTTTTTAAGGGCAACAGGCATGTGGGAACATTAAAATATGGTTCCCTAAACATTCTGAGAACGTTCTGAATGTTCCCTGAAGGTCCGCCAAATAATGTCCCCCAACCCTTAAAAGAACACATCGTGACCGTCTCTGAACGTTCTGGGAACGTTACTAGGCAACGTCCTTAACACCAGTGGGGATGTTCTGAGAATGTTCTGGGAATGTAAAATTTCTAGTGGTGAAGCAAAAATGGTTCAGAAATGGTTTGAGGAGCACAACAACAAGTTTGAGGTGTTGACTTGGCCTCCAATTTCCCCATATCTCAATCCAATCGAGCATCTGTGGGATGTGCTGAACAAACAAGTCCGATCCACGGAGGCTCCACCTCACAATTTACAGAACTTAAAGGATCTGCTGCTAAGAACTTGGTGCCAGATACCACAGCACACCTTCAGGGGCCTAGGGGAGTCCATGCCCTGATGGGTCAGGGCTGGTTTGGCAGCAAAAGGGGGACCCAACACAATATTAGGAAGGTGGTCATAATGGTTATGCCTGATCGGTGTAGCCTATATTGTGGATTATATAGTTTTGTGGAGTGTAATAAGTGAGGAGACAGGAGACAGATGTACGTCGAGTCAGTTTTACTCTCCACTTCAATACAACACAACAGCGGTACAGTGGTACAGCGGTAGAGCGAGAGATGTAAACCAAATAATCCCACAACGTTAACCCGGAAACCTATATCCCGCAACCCGCTCCCTTAAAGGGGCAGTCTCTGGGTGAATGTCTCTATATGTTCAACTTGTGGGCACCACAGTTTGATGTTTGGAATCTTCTGAGTAGTTATATTCAGTATAATCTATTGCACGTGTATTATCGGCAGTCATGTTTATGTACATGTGACACCACCTAGAGGCAGTTCGTATGTAAGTTCGTTTATAGTTAATTTCTTCTGTTACTGTTTAGCTATCGGAATTAATGTATATGGATATTTATTCATAATTGTTATTTGTTTGACATGGCATGAACAGGCAGGTAGGACATCCTATTATTGCATTCGGCCCGAATTCAACATTGAACCTGTATAACAAAAAGTATTTATGAAAAAACATTAGCCTGTCTAAAACAGTGAACCTGAAGAGTTAGAACCTGAAACATTTCTAGCCCAGCCCTTTAACCACTGACTACATCTACACAAGAGTCAGTTAGGATGTCTTTAAAGAAATCCTTCTGGCAGAACATAAGAAACAACTCATGTTATGGGTATTACTTCTGCTTTCCTTACGTTTTCTTAGAAGAAATGTAAGATTTAATATTTCGAATGAACCTTATATCTTTCATTCCTAATCAGTTAATAATAATTTTAGTATAATTACATTTTTTATAGGCCTATTTTAACTTAAATGTGTTGATTTTAAACTGGAATGTTGAAAAAAGAAAAACGTAAAATGTCATAAACCTATATGTAGCACTCTTTAACCACTAAGTGGCAGTATAACTCCATTGTGTCGTGTGCCATTTTTGCCTTTTGACTGTTAATACATTTCAAATACAACCATTTATTGTCCTTAAGTGCAACAGATAGATAGATAGATAGATAGATAGATAGATAGATAGATAGATAGATAGATAGATAGATAGATAGATAGATAGATAGATAGATAGATAGATAGATAGATAGATAGATAGATAGATAGATAGATAGATAGATAGATAATGTTATATATGTTATTCTATCAGTAAACTATTTTATTTTATTTTCAGTAATTTTAGCAGTGAATCTTCTGAAAACCATTTGAAAGAGCATAATTCTTAACGTTTGATGTAATTTCCCGACAAGTATGTGTTGGGGCAGTCAACCATTCATTCAAGACAGGATGTGCTTATAAGGCAAACATAAACAAATAATATTTTAATAGTCCCTTTCCAATGGATTTTGCAAGCGTCTTGTAAGGCATAAAAAAAATTCTGTATGTCTGTCTGTCTATCTATCTATTGCACTTAAGGACAACAAAATGGTTGTATTTGAAATGCATTAACAGTCAAAAGGCAAAATATAGCACACTATGTGGTTAAAGAGTGCTACATAATTATAGGTTTATGAGATTTTACATTTTTCTATTTTCAACATTATTTAAAATCAACACATTTAATTTAAAGTAGGTCTATATAAAAATGTAATTATACTAAAATTATTATTAACAGATTAGGAATGAAAGATATAAGGTTCATTCGAAATACGAAAGCTTATATTTCTTCTAAGAAATCATAAGGAAAGCAGAAATAATATTCATAACGTGAGAGTTGTTTCTTATGTTCTGCCAGAAGGATTTCTTTAAAGACATCCTAACTGACTCTTGTGTAGATGTAGTCAGTGGTTAAAGGGCTGGGCTAGAAATGTTTCAGTTAACTCTTCAGGTTCACTGTTTTAGTTAAGCTAAAGGTAATGTTTTTTCATAAATACTTTTTGTTATACTGGTTCAATGTTGAATTCGGGCCAAATGCAATAATAGGATGTCCTAAATGTATCACCAGTCAACAGGCAAAATATGGCACACTACACAATGGAGTTATATTGCCACTTAGTGGTTAAAGTGTGCTACAAATAGGTTTATGACATTATTTTACATTTTCTATTTTCAGCGTTGCTGTTTAAAATCAACACATTTAAGTTAATGGTCGGCCTATATAAAAATGTAATTATGCTGAAATTATTATAAACAGATTAGGAATGAAATAAATACAGTGCTTCCCCGCCATCGACGGGATTTTCTGGCTTTCCGTGTTTTTACTGTTATAGAGTAGGGGGCGCTATTACGCATCTTCTGAAAGATTAGAGAATCTAAGGAACAAAACAGGAAAAATGGAGTAGAAACAAGCGATAAATAATTTCTAATGCACGTTGTGTTTTCACAGCTTTTTGTTGAAACTGTTGATTTTTTAATGAAACTTAACCACATTTAAGTGCTGTGATATATTGTATCTGAAATTATTTTATATATATATATATATATATATATATATTTATATATATATATATATATATATATATATATATATATATATATAATTTCATCACGATTGCTTGTCATAATAGTTTATAATGTGCAATAATTCTGTACACAGAATACACATCTCAGAATTTAAAACCGAAATATTTATTTCAAAATAAAAGATTTCCACACATACACATGAATTTGGCCTAAAGCTCAACACACAACTGCAAAACAGCCATTTATGTTTTTAATGGACTCACTTCTTACCAAAATCTCAAACTTGGCAAATCATTTTCAACCTCATACATAATCAATACAAAACTTGATCAGGTGAAATGAGACAATGGGTCATCCATTCATAATAATGCAAGATAATGAATGCACCTTGAACCAAAACATCAGTCTGGACATTTGAAATGTATGTGTATAGAGTGATTCTTCAAGTGAAAGTAAACCTCCAGTAAAGCATATGGTCAAATTAGTATCCTAACATACAAATTTATTTATTTTTTACATAAAGTGCAGCTCGCTAAATCTTGATATTCAGAACTACAGAAGCATCGATGACCTACGAACAGGAAGTATTGTACATAAAAATGTACATACGAATGTACATCTTATTTTGCTCATTGTTTCCTTTACTTCTTCATCCCCATTTATGAAATAGTGATTTTATGTATTTATCAAAACAAATATTATCGATGTCTTATATTGACATTAACATCATTTACTGCTACGGATAAAGCAAAGCTGTCTATCAAAGTTAGGATGAATAAATCTGCATCTTTGATTACGTGCAGAAATTAAGAGATGAATGAGTAACTGATGCATAAAGCAGGTGCATTCAACCATCTTGTGATCGGTTGAACACAGAAGCACCACATTGCAACAATGAGATATCCAACAAACCCAAAACACTGTGCACAAATAAATAAATGCACAAGCAAAATACGACTATCCAAAAAATACCACTTTGGAAATGTTTTTATTATCATTATAATAAATTTAAATTACCAAATGAACAAACACTGCTTTACATATTGCTGTTTTTGTAGGTTGTTTTCTGTCTTTCAACAGTTAAAGCAATAAAAAAGAGAGAGAGAGAGAGAAATACAGACCGATAAGCAGGACATGTGCAGAAAGCTGTACAGATGGCTTGCTCAAAATTACACAGGGGTCAAAGACTGACAGAGAACAGTTTACAGCACACTGTCCATAAACATCTTTCTTGTTTTTTTTTTTGTTTTGTTTTTTTCTTTTCTTTTTTTTGGTATTAAATTGGTTTTTGCAACTAGAAACGCTCATACTTGATTTAACAAACACTGAAATCGTCTCTTAGATCCTTGAAAGCTCCTGACATAAATAAGCAACAAAGTCCTTCAAATAGAAGCCACATTTGTCTTGTTTCTGTTTGCTGCATACTGTACAACAAAATACTCCCATTCACCCTCAGTTATTATGACTGTGGCAACAGTAACCTTGAGAGCTCTCTGAAATTTAGCCTCCATTTCCAAGGAATGTTTTAAAAGAAATATTGCAATTTGTATCTTTTCTTCAGTATCTGATGCACAACTCACCTTTCGCATCAAACTTTCCAAATCATTCTGCATTCCATTTAATCCATTGTAAGGAATGGTGTTTTATTCGATTGCAAGGTTGCTGACAAAGTGCATCAAAGCCAACCAGTGTTTCAGGGAGAAGTGCTCATATGGCTGATGTATTTAATTCAAACTGTACCCTGAAAAAAGGGCCAGCCAAGACATAAAAGTACATATTATAAAAGTAATACATAGTTTGCTTCTTTCTTTCTTTTTTTATTCGAAAACCACAGTGTGCGCCAATACAAAAGCGGTATTGCCATGTCAGGGTTAGAGGCAGAGCCTAATATGGCTGGAGTTTCCCTCATGTACACCGTTATATTGTGTTCTGTGTGCAATTGCTTCTAGTAATGCTTGTATGGCTCACTGACACAAGACAAAAATCCCTGACAGTAGATTCGCTGATGCTATAAAGTGTTTTTTCCTGTTTACTTTACATAACAAAAGCTATGTAAATTTGGCAATTTATCTTAGTGCTTGTGCCGCATATACAAAATATCAACAAAGGTCAGCATTTTATTATACAAGATGGTTCTTTCGACACTCAGCAGTCGGGCTCATCCAGTGAACCCTAAATATTATAAACAGCAAGACACAAAATACAATGGGACAATATTCACACGTCACAAATACAAGGATAATGACGTTCTGAGGGCGTAGTGTCCAATGTCTGATTCTGTACCTATCAAGAATTCGATTTTCAAGCGATTCCCCTCTCTTTTTAGTCAGCAGGAAATACCAAGCGGTCTCGCTCTTCTGAACAGATGCAATCTTTCCTCCAACTTTTTTCGTCTTCATTACAAATTCGCACGTACATTTAAACAACGACGACAAAAACTCTCTTCTGAAACGTTTAAATAAAACGAGCAAATTAGCCCTTGAGGGTTCTCAGCGTGGTTGAGGTGAAGTCCCCACTCAAATCCCAGCTGAGCGTGCTCTGGAGATCCACAACAATGACAAAAGTCGAATTTTCCTTCAAAGCGCCAACAGGGTGGGAGAATTCAGGGAATCTGATGATTGGTCACCGCTGCTGCTGCTCCGGCGGTGGGCTTTGGAGCAGGACTCCGATGAGGGCGATGGGCTCTCGGGCTCGAGCATGCTGGGGTACGTGAAGATGAGGCTCGGGTTGTTCGGGGTGGACACCGGGGTGGAAGCAGCCACGACGGGCGTGTTGAGGCTGTCTCCGTCAGAGCAATACATGCCGCCACCTAGGCAGATGGGCTTGATGACCGAATGCTGGGCTTTTGCTTCGTCCTCATCGTCGTCATCATCTTCCAAAGGCTCCTGTTTAACCACCACTGGGTTGAGAGTGCTCATCGGCCCCCGGGGACCCAGGTTGGATCGCATGGTCAGAGAAAGGGGCGCACACTGCTGGGAGTGCAAACTCTGATGACGTTCTTCAAGGGGCAGTTTGCACACAGGGTTGTGGGCCACCAACATAAACTCCAACTTGTCCTTTTCCTTCTGCAGGGTCTCGATTTCTTTCTGCAGGTCAGCCTTCTCTTCCTCTAACTTCTCAGTTTCCTTGAATGAAAAAAAGAAATACAAAGGATGATTATGCTGCATTTTGCCTGATACACTTTTGGCTTGTGACTGTCATCAGGGTGTTGTTATGTAGTGGTGGTTTCTTACTGGGTTTAGTCAAAAGACCTCACCCCCAAATGTCTATATATGATATTCTGGTCTTTAAATGTTACCGTTGTTTTGTTTTTTTCGCATAAATTATATTTGACTGAAATTCTTGTATTGAAATATTTGGTAACACTTCAGTATAAGGAACACATATTCACCATTACCTACAACTTCTGTCTCTCCTAAACTCCTAATTTACTGCTTATTAATGGTTAGTAAGGTAGTTTTTGTAGCATTTAAATTTAGGTACTAGGTAGGATTAAGGGATGTAGAATAATGCATTAATATGTGCGTTATAACTACTAATAAACAACCAAGTAATATGCAAGCTAATAAGAAACTAGTTAAAAATGAGAATTGAACCCTAAAATAAAGGGTTACCAAATATTTTATATTCCACCAATGATAAAACTGCACTAGATGTTAAAGGGTTAGTTCACACAAAAATGAAATTTCTGTCACTAATTACTCACCCTCATGTCGTTCCACACCCGCAAGACCATCGTTCATTTTCAGAACACAAATTAAGATACTTTTTATAAAATCCTAGAGTTTTTTTTTTTTTATCTCCCAACAAAATTACCACATTCAAGGTCCAGAAAAGTAGTAAAGACGTTAATAGTCAACGTGACTACAGTGGTTTAACCTTAATGTCATGAAGCGACAAGAAAACAAAATAACGACTTTATTCAACTATTTTAACAATGTCTTTAATACTTCTCTGAACCTTGAATGTGGTAAATTCATGGCTTTCTATGGGAGATAAAAAAAAAAAACTCTTGGATTTCATCAAAAGTATCTTAATTTGTGTTCCGAAAAATAACGAAGGTCTTGTTTGTGTGGAACGGGTGAATACTTAATGACAGAAATTTAATTTCTGGGTGAACTAAACCTTTAAGTTTCATGATCACTACATGTTTTGATATTTGGGATATGGTTATTGGGTTATTTTTGACTGGCCATCGGGATAGTTTTGTTATGGAGACCTGGCAACCATGGCCTTCATATATAAAATATATATGTATATATAGGCATCGCAATTTGCAACATCGCAAATGTTGTCCCGAACCTTTCCCTGATTGAACTCTCAGAGCACTTTAGCACTATTAGCACTATTAAAGACATGCCCACAAATAGTTTTAAGCTGTTCACATTCCTTTGCTGAATGCTTGACACAAAACAAAGTGTTTTGAAACAACCATCCAAGCCTCCAGAAAGTTCAAAGACTGACATAACAATGTGACTAGTCAAAGATAAACTGTAGCTGTCTTTGCCTCATTAATTTGTCTATGAGGAAGAAGGAAACTAAAATGAAAACAAATGCTGAATTTACAAAGAAAGAAACACATTAGAAGAAAGAGTCTAGTTATTGTCACAGGGGATGCAGTTCCTTATTTGGTGAGGAATGAAGCAGAGAGTGGGGGGAAGGGAAGAGAGAAGATAGTGTGTGGGGTTTGATGGTTAGCTGCGGTTTCCTCCTCGAACAATATCAGATGTTTGCTTCCCTCCAACCCCCTGTAGCACATTCCTCCTTCATGTTTCAGGTCTGACAGCCTGAGAGATGCCATTATAAAGCTAAGTAGTTCAGTTACAGCCAGCATTGTCTGGGACTCGGGGCATTCCCAAGACTGCCAGACAACACTGGTCTTCTGTGGTTGTAAAACTTGTCTTTTTTAGGGTCCCTTCAGATTTTAACCACTGAGAATTGCATGGAAATAAATATAATATTTTATAGGCATGTCATTTGGGGTATTTGGTAAACATGTTTTCCATGCTAGTAATTTTAGAAAATGCTTGTTTCTCTGTAACGGCCATTAGAAAACTCACCCCTTGCAGCATCTCGGTCAGTTCTCTTCTGCGGTTCCGACATTTTGCTGCAGCTAGTTTGTTTCTTTCTCGCCTGACTCTCCGTTTTTCTTCTTCCTCTGGGGTGAGCTGCAGATAAAACTATGAGTGAGATTTTACAGTTGTTTGTCAGAAATCATTGTGAAAAATCAATCCTTGCATCTTGGAAAAAATGTTTTGTTTCTGTGCCTCAAAGCCGAAAACGCAACACTAACCTGTTCGTCTCGCTTACGTCGACCGCGGGCGTCGCCGATGGACCGGATGACCCCGGGCCGCGTGAGAGCTGTGTGGCTGAGGAGGCCCGGGCCGCTAGACACAGACAGGCCGTACGGGTGAGGCCGGGAGTACGGATTAGACATGGATGTGATTACTGTGGGCTGAACCATCCACTGCAAGTCCTGACTGGTCGTTATGGCATTAATTGTTGGAATAAAGGCACTACTAGAACCAGGCATGTCTATTCTGTACTTCTGTGGAGAAAAAAAAGAAAGAAAAGTATTAAGATTAAGTGGAAGAAACTCCGGATTAAGAAGACTCTGACTTTCACCGTACATTAAACACTGTATGATTCATTTTTGGTCTTTGTTACTGCAGTCCCCCGAGCCACCCACTTTTTAGCCATTTTACAAATTCCCATCATCGCAGACTAATGAATCATTCCACAAGCTACCTCGCTCTGCGCCCTCTTGACTGCTTGACCCCTTGAGCGACAGGGTGACACACTCACGGTGAATCATGGGAAAGCCCACAACCCACCCCGACAGAAGCCGACCAGGGTTAGATAATAGCCGCTGTGATGCAATGGGCAACAGATTTACTGCTGTGTGGGTATACAACAGATTTTTGTTTTTTTAGAAACAAACCACGTCTTACAAGAAGTGTCTATGACTTCTAAGAAGAACACATTGTTCATAAGACGGTTCAAATAAAATTTTGACTCAAAATCGCATGTCTTGTTTGTCTTTAATGCCAGCTGTCTTTTAACTTTTGAGGTTGTCTGTAAACTTAGAAATGTGCAAATATTAGATTAAGTTTAATAAAATAAACTACTTTTTTCTTGCTGTTGCTGAACAGATTTCCATGCAATAATCTAATCACATGCAACAATTTGCACAAGAATATTATACTATACATATAAGAAACTTTTGTTTTTAATGTTATTTAATAAAATAAATAACTAAGTATTTAATTGCTAAATAACATTCATTACCATTACTAATATTAATGAATGTTCAGTTTTAAATAATGCTAGAATGTTTAATACCAATTTAGAAAAGCATAATATCATGAAACCTTGTTCATTTATAAATATGTTGTACTTATGATCTGTAAGAGTGATAGTTAATGACTTACAAACAAGCATTACCCAAATATTCGTTGAAAATACACTTTTTTACATATGTAATCTGACAAATGCTGAATCAGGTTATGAGACTGCTCTTCTGTTCCACTCAGCCGGGAAGCTGAACTGGGATCCCATGCCAGCACATTCCATCCACCAAATTCCATTCCATTCACACATTTCTGGTGGGATTTTAACGGGAAACTGACTTCATGTGACGGACAAAGTTTACCGCAAATCATTTGGAGGCGAATGAATTACGGGAAATACCAGCAATCATTACGTGTATGAAAAACAACATTATTTTACAACATAAAAGCTGAGGGTCATTGTTCGTAGGACTCACTTTAGAGTTTTATTTTCACTAAAAGTAACAAGGTAGTAGAGAATAGTTTTCCACAGCAAAGTATTGCGAAAGACTAACTACCAGGAACTGTTGCGTTTGCTTCCCACTGAATCCATGACGAAAGACCGGGAAGATCAACATAAAAACATATCACTGAATCATTCTCTGTTGTGTTGCGAAATGAGCTCTTCTCTTGAAATGTAGGCTACCCGAATTCCCTCCACTTGATTTTCCCCCGAAGGTGTCAAAACAAAATGCTGGAATCGAAAGGGGGCAGTTTATTCCACGAGCTCAGTAGCTAAAACAGCAGCCATATACAAGACGATGATGCTAGGGAATTTCTGACAGGAGCTGTTAAACGTTCCAGTTGTGATTAAAATACCAGCGTCTGGGGAACAAGTTGCCAAATTGACCCGGTACACAGGCTCTTATTCATTCGCACTGAGAACCAGTTCGGGAAAACTTAGTCTAAACACTTCATGAAAAAGAGATGCTGGTAGCACTTTACTTGAAACATTATGTAGGCTTCTCTTGGTAGATATACACATGTAGCTAATTATTATAATACTGTGGTTGGCTGTGGTTAACATTATCTACGAGTTGTGAGACCATTATTAAGCATCATTTAAATAAAGTGTTTTTTTATAACTACTTTTTTTCAGCATGGACCATTTTGCGAGTTTGTCCATGCACTATATATTAAAACATGCGTTTTGAAATATAATTAGTGAATTGAATGTTATCAAATAGGAAGACCCTGGGGTGCCATTTCATTGAATTCAACATATTAGTTCATAAAAACGTACAAGCCCAAAGTTTGTGTAAAGTGTCTTCATTTTCTAGCTAGGCTGCAAGCTTTCATCCTTTTTTAAATACTTTTGCCATGTACGCGATATCTGGCTTTCTTTTCTGGATTCTAAACTTTTAAGTTCAACTACTGTAAATACTAAAACAAAATCTGAAAGGTATTTTCAGATAAACAGATGATAATTAAACATGTTCTGAAGGTTAGTAAAATGCAGTCGCTCTGTGGAAGTTCCGGAAGTGTGGCATTCTGTGGCCACTACGTGCGCACTCTCCGTGGGTTTATTTCACATTACGCACAACACCCACGCCACTGCTGCCCTTATCTGACTCGATGCCTAATTCCACGGAAACATAATGTTATGAGTGCAAACATGTGCACTATCTTAAAATAATAGACTGCAAGAAGAGAAAAGAAAAAAAAATCTCTTCTGGAAATCATTTATTAAGCGAGAGAGACGGATTCCTCGGAGATGATTTTACGCAGATGCGTATAAGCTGTGTCCTCCATGCACTTTCTTTTGACAATAATGATCAGATACGATTTTAAAACAGCAATAAAAAAACAGTTATGCATAAAAAAATGTGGCAAGCACACAGGTAACCTATACCTTATATAGGTTACTTATGGCACACATCGTCCGTCTGTTCTCCCCATATGCAATAATCGAATGTCCAGTTTGCACAACACTTGTATTGCTCTTCAAAACAAGTATGCAAAGCCGCTGAATCTAGTTTAATTTACAAAATGAAAACGACAACCAATGACCCTGACTGCAAGTCCTCGATGTATAAAAAAGTTTGGTCTCATTTTACATCGCAGTTTAGGTATGACTTTAATGTGCTAATGTGTTATTATTTTGCGGAGCTGTTTGTAGGCTAATTACATATTGCTATTAATGTTTATTGTAATAAAATGTAGCCTAATGTAGTATGAGCACTGTAATGTATAAAGTCTCTGAAGAGGATAAGCTAAGTGCGCATTGTTACCTGTTAGTTTGGGATTAATTATGATAACATGGTAGGCCTATTTATGCAAACCCGACGAGCGTAAACATGTAAAGTGTAATCGGGAGACTCGGGCACCTGGTAGTTGGAGGCAGGGATGGGGCTGGTGTCCGGGTGCGCTGGTGAGCTGCTGCTGCCGCGGGAGGACGTGTCGTAAGTCCCGGTGTAATCCTGGTACATGATCCAGGGAAAGAGGAGGAAATTTCAGAAGGTTGATAATGAATTCCCACACGATCAGTGTCTTCAGTGGCAAAAAAGCACTTCCAAGCAAAGCGATTCCTCTATGCCTAATCTAAAAATGATATCCAAAATAGGCTACTTTAATGGTCAGTATGTTAAATCCAGGCATATCTTTGTAATATTCTATTATTAGAGAAGTCAGCGATCTCAAATTCTGTAGTCTCTTTAATAGTCCAATAAATTGATGTTTCCGTGTAAAACTAATATCTAATAATCATCGCTACTGAGATGTTCTGCTAGAACCAGATGAAAATGAAAAAAAAAAAAAAAAAAAAATCTGTGATGCACCTACTTTTCTTCAGTGAACTCGGTGCTCTTGTAGCTTTAGTCCTGTCCCTATAGCAGTGACTCACGGCAGTGATGAGTGTACCGCTGGACTTTGCTGAACTGATTTTGGCGACTAGGTGAACTTCAGTGCTACTTCTACAGGTCCCGTCGTTAGATGACTCACTTCAATGGCTCTACTCTACTTCGTTGCTCCGCTTATCAACGCCAACCTGCGTCTACGCGTCACAGCCTTCATAAGTCGCACAGCAAAATAGGGGTTTCAATGTGTACATTTTGCAGCAATATACCAGGCGTTGTTATTCACTGAAGAGTTTATGAAAAAATAGGGGTAAATGTTTAGTTATAAATTACGCATAGCAAAGTATCAATTGTTTAAGGTGTTTTAATTTGTTTTAAACTTGTTTGTTTGTACCGGCCACCCCCATTTCAAAGTTGGTTTCGACCATTGACGCATGTTTCCAAAAATGGGCAGTTGCGTCAGAGCACACGCGCATGGGTTTCCTTGGTAAAGGCACGGTAAAGACGCGTCAGGGATTCCCTCCCCTCTTTCCCCACCTTTAACTTGCTCTGGGTGGTCTGTGGACACATGCTCTCGGCTCCTAAGATCACGGAACACAGCAAGAGTGTGCAGAGGTGGTCGTGGGTTTAATAGAAAGTAGCCACAAAGCATAGTTTTGCGGTCCGGATGTTGCTTTCCGAACTATAGGCTGATGTGCGCTTTTTAAATTACAAGCATGTTTGTGCAATTGCTCTTACATTTCGCGTCTTCACCATGGAGTTTTAGGTTGTTTTTTTCCTCTCACTTTTTCGGCAGTTAAGAAACGGATTCTTTGATTAATTCAATATATTTTTCTGCAGGCCTATAACAAATCTTTGTTGCATCATAACTGTTTTTCAACCCAGTTATCACAAACCTTCTCTCTCTCTCTCTCCAGGCGGAATCAAACTCATCATTATAGACCAAAGAACAGATCTATCTATAGATGTCGCCAGTGGTACAATAAAGTTTATTGGGGGAGGGGAAGTATCAACAGAACACATAGAGTTGAGTTTTACAGTCCTAAGTGGGGGTCCAGCTTATTTAGTCTAAGTAATAGATTTTTTTTTTTTTAAATATATGAATAATTTTTAGTAATACAATTTTGTGGATTCATAACACTTGGTTTCGATGGCTTGATGGTGGATATAAGTAACTAAAATACCATTTTACAACAATACCAGTCGCAACCTATTGATATTTAGTTTGACATGTCGCCATAATGCAGTGATAAACAGAAAAAGTGGAAATATTTCAACATTTCACTGCAGTAACAATCTGTCTCAGAATGAGTTCATTTATTCCGAGTTGAGTAAAATGTATGAGTGAACATTGGTACACAGGAAATACCCATAATTAACCTGTTAGTAAAGATTCTAACCAGCGCTACAACCATAAACGGGTAGGCCATAATAATAATAATAATCAATCTACACTAGGATAAAACCAAATGCATAGGCTAGTTACTGTTTGTGCATTACACCTAATGCCTTTTGCCTTTATATCTGTCATTGGCTGTCGTATGAGTTTCTGCCATCTGATCTGATAGCTGAGCATTATGGAAAAGAACAAGAACAGGAGTGACGCGCGTTCCCAGTGATCGTGAACGTCACTCGTTGTCTGGCACAGTTCTGATCTCCTCTTAAGCAGGGAAAGAGAATTATAGCTGTTCGCAGGGTAAATTAGTGGTGCGATTTCTAGTCTCATACTAGCCTATCGATTATTGGAAAGAAGAAATCCCCTTGGTGCGCACATAAGATAAACTATTATCATGCGATTACTATGCACTTACAAAAAGTGGTAGATATCAGATGGTAGGCTATAACCATGGTATTTTGAATGATACATAATACTCCATCGCATATGTCCATAAACATAGCATTAGTCATAATGAAGACAACACAGAATGGATTAGCTCCTTAACCCAGATTTTATATGAGACGCATTCGTGTTAATCTGATAACGTCATAACCAGTGTATGCACGTGCTGATACTGTAATAGGTAAATACAACGAAGGCACATGACGTAGGCCTACTGCACGTGCCTATACTGTAATATGAGGTAAATACAAAGAAGGTACATGACGTAAGGATGCATTAACTTTAAGTAGCCTACTGATGGTTTATCACATAGGATATTTAACTTGCTACATTGGCTTGCACATCTTGTAAAATTTTATTTGTGATTTTGTGAAGTTTGTTATTGTTGTAGTATTGCCCACTTTCCATCACTTAAATGGTTGGTGATGAGCTAACCAGTTTGTGACTGTATGATGTAGCCAAATAACATATCCACCCGAATCCATCACCTACTTTTTTTACACCCGGTTTCACAGACTAGGCTTAAAGGATTAGTTCACCCAAAAATTAAAATTCTGTCAATATTTACTCACCCTCATGTCGTTCCAAACCCGTAACACTTTCGTTCATCTTGGGAACACAAATGAAGATCTTTTTGATGAAATCTGAGAGCTTTCTGTCCCTCCATAGACACCTCAGTGACTACCACTTTAATGCTTCAAAAAGTTCATAAAGAGATCGGAAAACTAATCCATATGAATTTAGTAGATAATTCCAATTTTGTTAGGCTCAATCGCTTTATATGATGAACAGATTTAATTTATTCACATCTAAACATTGATCAGCAAACATAAACAGGAGCTCAACCAAACCTGCTTCACATGCAAGAACAAACCTCTTCCGGAAGCTCAATTGTTCTGCGTAACACACAAGAATGAACCTCATTGGTTCTCACACGTGTCAAGCAAACATGCTTGAGCTTCTGTTAACCACAACTGATGTGTGAGTTGATGAATGTTTATATGTGAATGAAAGCCTAAATTCAAATTGTTCATCATATAAAGCGATTGAGTCTCTGCAGAAAATTTGGACTAAACCACTCAATTCAAATGGATTAGTTTTACGATCTCTTTATGAACTTTTTGAAGTGTCAAAGTGGTGGTCCCCTATGGAGGGATCTTAAGCTCTCAGATTTCATTAAAAAGATCTTCATTTGTGTTCTGTAGATGAACAAAAGTCTTACGGGTGTGGAACGACATGAGGGTGAGTAATTAATGACAGAATTTTCATTTTGGGGTGAACTAACCTAGTCACAGACTAAAATGCATGTTTGAGCTGTTTTATCTGAAAACAATTTGTACTGACATATCTTAAAATTCGTTTTTTGTAAGTAATGTTTTTTTTTTCTAAGGCACATTTATAAAAGCTACTTAAATGTTTAATTGAAATAACGCCTAATCCTGGCTTAATCTAAGTCCTGTCTGTGAAACCAGGCCTACATGACATAGCACACACTGGTTTGCACGTATTAATGCCAGAACATTATAGCTTCATCCTGGAATCTCCACAATTCTTGTACTTCAACACAAAGGGATTCTTATTTTATGCAGAGATCCAAGCTGTATTACGGAGTAGGTGGCACTGGGCGTCTAATTAAGGTCACGATCTGCCTGGGAGTCTCTTGGGCGGAGGCCAGTGAGCAACTGCTTTGTGGATTACAGACTAGTTAGAACACCTGATCTAGATTAGTGGTCCAATGATCTCTAGAAATTTTATTTGCAAGTTTCCCTGGCAACTACCAGTCTGAAACAGAACAGAGCCACAATGTGAACATTCCAGGCCTAGAGGGAATACGAAACTCAGAGGATAGAAAATGAATTCATGCTGGAATATTTCCACTGATTAAACCAATCACATTACAGTGAAGTAGAAAACCCAGTGGCCTGGGTTTGCCTATTATACATAATCTCCCTGGTGTATGAAAGACTTGCTCAAACAGTAAATGCAACACAATAATTCTCCAAGCAAAACCACAGCTGAGATACAAACATCTGCAATGGCACATAGTTTGTTGTTTCTTGCTTTCTTTACTAAGAAGTAACCCTTGTGCATCAATTTAAAAATGTTACTCTGAGGTCCCTAGAGGACAAAAATTCTGTCAAAAAATTGTCATAAAATTTGACTTATCAGACTTAAAGGTGCTAAAGAGGATGTTTTGTTTTATACATTTTTGCAATATCACTTGAAACTAACTTTACTAACTGATAAAAGACTATTTATTAGGTGCACTGAAAGGAATAATATTAATATACATCATCTGTGCACGAGGTAGGGCCTTAAAAACATCAGCCAATCGTTTACGAGATCATAAACGATTGGCCCTCTGGCTTGTCAATCACTGCCATGATGTTCCTTCTGAGAGACGAGCACGGCTGCGCGCTCCAGTAACTTTCCACCCTCCACAGACGCCGCATGCAATGTTTTTGTCAGGAGACAGGAGTAACAACTGCAGATTATGAGTTACCTGCAGTGAGTCCGACATAATGAATCCACTAACACTACACAGCAAATGCCGGTGGTAAACACTCGTGTTCCAATACTCGTGCACAGGTTTTGGGAGGCGTTCCCTCTAAATGAGCTGTGAAGGAGGGGGGTTGTTCTTACGCATGCACTCATTTCAAAAACTCAGTAACAGACTTTGGTTTCTCAGTCGACGAAAAGATCCTCTTTAGCACCTTTAAAATCCTTGGCAGATTATTGTTGAAGTAAAAAAAAAAGTTTAAAAAGTGAAACAAATAAAAAGCTATAGAGGTTTAAGTTTATGACAAAGATTATTTTATATAAAATTTATATTTTATAAAAGATGTTGAACTCAAAAACAGCTAGAAAACCAAAGCCATAAAACTAAACAAGTTGTGATCCAAATTTGGGGTTGATATATAAAAAAAAGAGCTTTCAGTAAGATTTTGTTTTGCCGAAGTATCAATTTTTTTCTAGTAGATGCCAGCAAAGCTCCATTGCTATAGACAGTGGTGGGATTTGGGATTTGCAGTACAGTAGAATTTTTCTCTCTCTCAAATATTACACGCACACACACATTTCTTTTAGTACACACATACACAACCCACCCAAACAATAATAGCTGCAAAATTTATTCAGTTGGCTCTGTAATACAAAGAAGCAGAAAATAGGGGAAAGAAGTGAGTATTTGCTTTATAGGCTAAACCTGACAAAATGGCACAATCTGGTAAATACAGTAAAAATTTTCATTTTGAAGCCTAGGCTGCATCATTTTATAATTCCATGGCCCTGGGATTAAAAATTGCACTTTTAATGGGTTTCAATGGGGACATTTTTATCCTTAAGGTCCTGAGTGTAATGATTTTGTGTTATTATATGATATCATTTTTGAACACACACCTCTGCCAGAATGTATGCAGTTGGCATTAACACAGGCTGATCAAAAAACTAAACTGAAAAATACAAAAAAAAAAAAAAAAAAAAGCACACACAAGACAACACATTATAGCAAAATTATCAAAAATATTCAAGATTTCATGATTACTTTGAGGAACATTTAGATGGTATACACAGAGAGCAGTATCTTCATAAATCACTAGGACAGCTGAGAACAATTAATGCTGTGTGAAGGCCCAAATTCTAGCTAGGCAACTTCACATTTATTTACTTGTTTATGTGTTTGTGAATGGATAAATCTTACAGACTTGTCTTCAACTGACTCGAGAGTTGTCACAGAATGAGGCGTTCTTTATTGACTTACATTTCCACCACCTTCTGTCTATAACCAAATGGACCAATTTCAGCTAGCAGGAATGTGATGTATGCAAGCATTCTTTTTCTTATCATGCCCTTCTCCCTGTTACTGAACAATGTTCTCCTTTTATAACACTAACAAGGACTGTTTATGCTAGCCGGTTGTCTTAAAAAACTGGTTTTGCTGGCAGTACGCTGAATTTACCCATACACAAACACAAACTGTGGCTTTGACCGTGGTTCTGAAAGAGTTATTACTACAAGAATCGGTTCCTGCTACAATGGAAGGAAATGCGTCACAAACGCGTGGCTGACTCAAAACAAAGAGTGACAAAAACGAAGTGATGGCCACTTAAAAACAGGGGGTTGGAAAGCAGGAGCGTATAGTGGAAGAACTTATCGAATGGAGAAGAAATAGGAGAGGTGGGGGGACTTTAACGAAGGACAGAAAGATTTATATTGGTCTTTACTGCGATAGGGTCTTCCCGTAAACCTTCGGTGTTTGGCCAAGGCAAATATGACCCATCACAGTGAGCATTTATTCCGAGAGGGCAGTAGAGGAAAGATGCAGAGGTATATCTGAGAGTTTTAACATCCTTTACCCCCTTGTTTTGCGAATTTTATCAGGTGTCTGCTTTCCGAGTGCTTTTCATCACAGACGCTGAACACAATGGGGAAAATGTTTCAGAACGGTAGTGGGCTTGCTCTTTTAGATTTACGAAAAGTATGAATGGGCATGGAGATGAGGAGCAAGCCTCTTGGAATGCTAATGTATTTGTTTAGAGCACAAGTGTGGACCCAGCGTTCGGCTGTCTGAGCTGATAAGGTTCCTGTAAACCTGTCTGCATGTCGTCACTGTGGCTGAGTGCTACAAACGCAGAATGTCACAGTACATAAATAGGACAAATACACTAATATGTAACAAGCCCAGGTGCGAGCTACACCACAAGCCTCACTGATAAAAAAAAGGAGGAATGTCTGAGCATTTGTGAGCTCTTTTGCAAAATTGCAACACTGGTTTACGGTCAAACATCTGAGAAAACTTTTGGTAAACATTGCCACAGAATCAAGTGAGCTTAATTGTTTGAGTCAAATTTGTTACATATTAATTGCAACTGTCCTTTGTTGAGGACGAGTTGAAAAACAAACATGTCCTCATTTTAAATGTAGATATACTTTATAATATAACTTTATAACTAGATATCAAGTTTCTACATTAATAATACAATATCTAAAACATTACACTTTTTGCGATTGTAATTCCAATGTAAACACATTTTTTCATTAAACAGTCACAGATTTATGAGGTATATATATATTCTGATTCAGATGTAGCTTGTGTGCCACATTTGCAGTGTAAAGACAGCATTAGTATTTGGTATGTTCCGCTTACTTTTTGCTTTAATGACAGTATTCACTCAAGCTGGCACACTCCTAGCAAAAAAGATTCAATGGTGGTCAACATACAGCAGAACTCTAGGGTTCTCGACTCTTCTTGACTCAACGGTTAGTTCCTGTCCTTGATTCTGATTGGTCAATAGCTGTGTTTTACCAAAGACTATAGAATAACACAAGACGTGTCACTCGTATTGTTTTGAATGGGAATAAGTGTAACGCGCAATATAGCGGAGTAAGTCCCGCCTTTTAAAGCCAAGAGCCAATCGCCGACTGGTAAAGTCATCGCGTCACTTCAGCGGCCGTTAGAATCACCGGTTTCAATAGAAACAGTCAGACGCGCGCCTCCGAAGAGACGTGCATTTAGGTATGCGCTTGCGCATTAGCTTGATCCAGCCTGAAAAAAATAGTTTTTGTGTCATGATTCGAGCGTTTAGAAACTAAATTTATGAGTCAGTTGTTGTTAGATTTCATTGGTGATTTCAAATATCAAATGTAATCGTAAGGTTGACGAACAGTTTTGGAGAATCTGATGTTTCCCCATTCAAAGAGATAGGAGCTACATGATGCCCAGGATGCCCGAGAGGCGTTTCAAAGATGGCCGCCGAGTGAAATGACTAGTCTTAAAGGGACTTTGGTTTTATTCATAATAAAACACGGCTATGACTGCTTTACCCAACGGTTCTGTGTATCACTACACAACACCCTTAGCAACCACTCTTAGCAACATAAACTGTTTGATCTCAATTGATATTGTTCATTGAAGCTTACTGTATTATGTAGAAGAGTATTGTGAGAAAGATCGAGTGAGCGAGTTTATTACCACCATTCAGATATAGCATTTTCCTTCAGGTCAATCTTATGTTCATAATAAAAAATCTGTTTTAAATGTCTGATGTATTATCTTGTCCTTTTAACAGTTAAGGGGTTTTCCCGTGACTGACAGCGCTAGTCAAAGCATTTGTCATTTGTGTCTTGTTCCGTGTTCACAACAATTCAGTCTTTTCAATTTAAAAGTCTTCATTACTGACTAACACACACAAAGACAGTCTTTGCCGCTATCTAATGGCATAATAATTTAACTTTTGTTGCTGTTCACGGTCAGGGGCTAACAACGCCCTTCAGCCGTGACAGCCTCTCGTACCTTATTGCTTACTTAAAGAACGCTTTACGCCAAAAAGGTTCTATACAAGGAAAAATGTATTAAATGATTGCATAATACTTTCATGCATTTTCTAGTAATTAAGTATGTTTACGAGCGGTTTAATTCATAAAATTAAAAAAATAAATAAATAAAATAAAAATGAGACTAAATTCATAAAATTATCCCATGATGGGAACCCCTAAAAGGTTCTATATATGAAGCCCCTGACATAACCATTTAAGGTTCCATATAGAACCTTTTCTTCTAAGAGTGGACAAGAGTAAGAGTAATGCCTGGCTCACACTACAGGAGTTTTAGGCCGATTTATGCCCGATTTTCCCCTCCCGAGAGTCTGAGAAAAAATCTTGTCCACGACCTCGATCGGTTCCGATGTTCGGTGCAGATTATCTGTTAATGTGAGACGTTCACAGATAAAATCTTGCACCTCCTGATCTGATCTCACACAAATCGGGCTCACCCCGATCATATCAAACATGTTTGATATTTATCGGGATGACCAAGATTGTAATAACATCAGTACTGTCACAATAGCCAATAGGAAACAAGTATGCGACGCGACGGAAGTGACAGACATTTCGAAATGGCGACCGCGAAACCAAGATCAAGGAATCTACAATGTAAAAGGTGACACTAGCGCTTTTGAACTACAGTAGGCAGGCAATATTATAACGATAAACATTCTAGCACACTACGATAGTAATAAATGGTAATTTTTACCTCCATTTCTCGCTGAAGGACAATCCACGTTGAGCCCGTCTCCTCAACCATTTTTTCATCCACACTCGTTTATTCTTCCGCTTTTGTGTTTTCTCACAACAAACGATTATTATTGCTACAGCAAGTTTCCTTGTTTCAGTAGCCTATCCATTTTGTTTACATCCACTTTCGATCTGCTGCGTAGATCACGTGACGCGCTTCCTCTGGCAGATAATCTTAATAATATTTTGTAGTGTGTGATGCTCCGTGAATTTCAAATCTTGTAGAGTGAGCATGTTTAAGATTTGAGGGAAGAAAATCTGCAAAGATTCTCCTGAAGTGTGTGCTGCAACCAGATTTTACAATTGGATTTAAGAATGTTGTGCTTCAGTGGAAAAAAGTAAATATGACATTTTATAGAAAGGAGTTACCAAGGTCAATGTTAAATATTTGCCTAGAAACAGGTAGCATAAGCTATTACTATATTGAGTGTTTTAGCACCAATGGAATCAGGCAATCAGCATCTAGGATTGGAACTCTGTTTTATCATTTCAGTGGATTTTAGAGTATGGGATTCCTCTTAAAGATCCGAGGCACGAGTCGGATGTGACCTTTGCATTGTACTACCCAAGCTGTGGTGCGGTAAAACGCATCATGAAGAGGTGATGCAATAAATAACTGATCATAATGTCTTATTTTCCGTTATTTCTTGCATCATCTCTTCATGATGTAAATCCCTGCTGTCAATCCTGAAGAGAACGATTCATGTTGACTCAGTGAGCAGCCGTCTATACGCGAATGACCTGTTGCTACACGAGTTGAACTTCACTTGTCTCCACCTGCCTTTGTATAACACCCAATAATAAGTCTAAAGAACAGGAGAGGTGAGACAGACAAAGCAAGTGACATTCTTTCCACCTTACAGAAATGGAAACAGACGATACATCGAGTGTTACCGTGACCCTGTCGAATTTCCTATAACACGAACATTTATTTCCCTCATATATAGCCATACACATAATTCTTAGGAAGGAGAATAGTCTGGGGGCAGAGTCCCTCTGTGGGGGTCTACTCCTTCGAAGCATCCATTCTGTCCGGTTGAATGAAAGCGTAATGTGAGTGTGGAAAAGTGGAAAATTTAATTAAGCAGCTAAGGGGGGTTTCAGGCACTCGGCACGAGCCTCCCCCATTATTCCGTTCACTCTACTCATTGAGTTTGCTGCCCACTGCCTGATCCCCTTCTGAAGCCCTGCAGGGCAGGATCTCTAAGTTCAAGGTCGCATTCAGAGGTAAACAGTTTACAGCTGTGCTGTAGTCACATTAAGCAGTAGTGATGCATTTAACTTCTGGATCAAAAATGAATTAAAAGAGGATGTTTTTTGGTCTAGCACACTACAGACAATTAATAGTCCCCATAACCATATTGAAAAAAATCATAATGGCTAAATTGAAAGATTAACACATTATACAGTTGAACTTGATCAATCACAAAATTGCTTAATTAAATAATAAAATGGGAAAGTGCATGTTTTTTAGGTTTAAATTAGATGTTGAATAACAGATTTACAGTGTGACACTACTGATCTCTACATGTGAACAGAGTTTGCACATCACTGACTCTATTTAGTTGAATATCTCCAAAATGTATGGCATTAAATTGATTTTTTTTCCCTCAAAGCTAAGCACAACAAATCCAGCAGAACAAACTGTAAGCTGTCACTCCATTGGACTTAGCTTGTGTGATATATGTCTTGATCTGCGTGTTTTCATGACTTGCGCAGTTTAATTCTCACACTTTACCAGTATTTATAGGTCCTAAATTAATAAAACAAGCTGTGTACTTGGAGGAATAATTACCTCAAAATTATATTTACATTTATCTAAATGAAGTACACCACTTTCGCTTTTGCTCACGTGTCAGCGATTGCCCCATTGGCACATGTGCCATAGGTTGCCGAACCCTGTTTTAAACTATTTGACTCATAGAGTTATTACAGGATGCAGCAACAACTCTGAATGCATCTTCTCCTTCAAGTCTGAACTATCTGTTTTATGAAATGTTCGATTTATGCACCAGCATTAAACAAATGTCTGAGATTCATGTAAATATTCTTTTAGAATACATAGAGGACTGTAGGGTTCAAAAAAACACCTAAAAAGATTCCTGCCTTTTGATCTGCAGTGTGCACCTGTCCGTGCGACTCTACCTTGAATTCATCACTCCTTCTGACAGGTCAATCAGCCAGACAGGCCATCAGAGCGCATCTTCCAGCCTGACAGCGGTCAACACTCAATCCAGCATGACAGTTGACCAGGTACTGCCGCCAGCCAGGCACTACCGCACATGGAGAGGAGGAGGAACGTGAGGAACGTGGAAGGGGATGAGTCTTTGGGGATGGAAAAGTAGTTAAGAGATCTGTAAGCATTCACAAAATGAGATTCCAAATCTCAAAAAGACTTGATCAAAAAAGTCAGACAATAATATGATTGTATCTTTAAAGTGAGGTCACATTAATAAAATGTCAGTTAAAATTCTGTGGGTAAAAAAGCTCTATTGTCTATTGTCAATAATGTAACGATGCACAGTTCAAACAGAGGCCGTTTTAGAACCAAGCAGCTTTCTGTTTTGTGAATTGACATGACCAACTTAAAAACGAGCAAGATCTGCATAGGGAACTTTTTTGCCCCAATCGCACAGAGTCCGCAGAGCAATGGTAAATGTATTTTAGGGGCTTTCGCACCAGGTCATTTTAAGAACTCAGTTATAGGAACTAGTCACCAGGGCGGTCCCCAGAAAATGAAATGTTCCCCTAGCTCCATTTTCGAGGTTGCATTCACACTGCCAGTAGGAACTCTGAAGTGACGTAAGCAGGCCGACAGCGACGCCATTTAAGCGCGGCATTCAACAACGTCAACAGCTGGAGGATGGAGGACTCCATGATCAGAGCTGTGTTTTTATTATCGTGTCGTGGGATTTGTGATAACGGAGATGGAATGCAGAAGTGTAAGTTATGCGATTAAAAAGAACAAAAAGGAGGGCTAAGAGACACAGGCTCAGTTTCAAAGACAAGGCTTAGATTAAGCCAGGATTAGGCCTTAGTTCAATTAGGACATTTAAGTAGCTTTCATAAACGTGCCTTAGAAAAAAACATTACTGGTGTTCATCTTGAGACAAAACAATGGCACTGACATATGTGACCCGTGCTGGCAAAATGAGTCAAAAAAAGTTTTCTGAAGGTTTCAAAATGAAATCACCTAGCAACCATACCTTAAAATCCCTCTTAATAACACCTAATTTGGCACACACCTCATCAAAACCAAATATATATACATAGGAAATGTATGTTTTGTTTACATCAGCATGGGTTTGAAAATCACATTTCAGTGCTATCAAAAATTCGATATGAATATTCTCGAAGTTGGAATGCTGCGCTTTAAAACCATACCAAACTTAGACTAATGAGGAAGTTGCTGTGGGGAAGCGAGCAGAGAAAAACTGTACTTTTCATGGACAAAGGAAAGGTACTCCTCTCAGACAATATACAAATAAAGATACTTTTAGATGTTTAATTGCTATTTGAAGCATTTGGATCATTAAATGAGGGCTTAATGAACTCATTTTTGTGAAAACCTCAAATTCAGTGCTATATATGATCAAGGCTGAGAAAAGTACACAATGATGCAGGCAAAGGTGACAGTGAATGCAGTTAACATTAGCTTTCTGTATGTTCGTGGACTTAGTTCATGTAAACTGTATGTGTTTACACAGCTTTTTAAAAATGGCGGGTGCCAGTGTTTCATATGGCATACGTTCAGCCAATCGACATACGTCACTGGTAGTTCCCGTTGTGCCCAGCTCTGAAATAGGAGCTATTTCAAAAAAAGCGTTCCAATAGCTAAAACTATTCCCAGTTCTTGAGGTGCGGACACGCCAAAATCGGGTACTTCTGCCAATAGTTATAGGAACTATGAAAAAGATCCTCCGGTGCGAAAGCCCCTTTAGTCACTGACAAATGTTCCATTCCAAATGGAATGTCAGTCCCTTTAATTCCATGTTAAATTGGGGAAAGCCAATAGCTCTGTGCCAGGGCTGAAGCACCTGAGGGGTTTGCTTCTATAAATCCATGACAGGTCTAAATCGAACGCTAACAATTTGCAGCCCAGAGGAAGATGGGACAAAATCTGCATTCATCTTGTCATCCCCCATCATAACCCAAAAGAAAATGGAAAAAAAATAAATAAATAAAGCAAGACCCAAAAATGTGAGGGGGAGACAACAGCAAAAACCAGCCAAAGCCAGAAACAGACCGTGTTTGATCCGCTTAGCATGGCTCTCTCCTGCCTTTTGATGCATGGCTAGGAGGAGAGTAATTAGCAATTAACAATCAGAGCTTAACGAGTGGAAGTTATTATCAAGCGAGAGTGAAAACATATCTTGCACGTTGACAAAGCAAAGCAAAAAGACTGTAATTCTCTCATTTCCATGACATCTCGGAGGCCATTTTTTTCCCTTGCAACAGATCAAACAGGCTCCAACAAAAGGCCTCAAATCTCCCCCACTCTTCCAAATTAGCTAAGCCTCTCAGCTCCATCATCCCAAACATGGCTCGCGTCAACAACCCCAGCCGCGTTCACGAGTGCCGCCACTGCTGAAATTCACAATCCTCAATCCCTGCCGCCCCCTCCTCTCCCCCACTAGAACAAGACGACGACGAAGAGGAGAATAAACTCTTACTAATGTCACTCTGAATTTGGAGACATCAGAACAGAACGTATCCCAGAGTTACCAGAACAGGAAACTTTGTCTCTCATTTTCCCCTGTCTCAAATGTTTGTTTTCAGTGACTTTCTTTTAATGATGTGTTTGGCTTTTGTTTTTCAGAGGAATGCATTAAATAACCATGATTGTGTATAAAATCGCTAGGCCTGACAGCTTGGGGAACTCCGCAGTGGTAAACAGGCAAAGGCGGCGGCCGCGTTTCTCTTAGCCTCGCTCTGACATATTCAGGCCTTCGTAATGTTCCTTATTTCGCTCCGATTACCTCTCATGTTTGCCGCTGCCCTGTCTTCTTAGCGTCTTGGGGGAGTGAGGTGATCTAAGATGGCAAATGGGATTTTCAATCATTTGCTTTCTCTTTTCTATCTTATTGTGGACATCAAAACACTATCCAATGCTGGAGTTTGCATTGCAGATGAAAGATGTTTTGGGAGGGTCAGAATGACTGGACTTGTCCCGCCTCTCTTTTTTTATCGTTTCTGGAGAAAGATGAGGCAAAGGTCACATCCGCTATCGGAGATTTGACCTAGAGATGTTAGCACATAGAGGACACTAGGGTTAGTTGTCAAATGGGGACGTTGTCTCTAAAGCTATATCTATAGTTATGGTTATCTAACACCAAGTTTAAAACTGTCACATGTACAATTAATTACATTACAGTCTGGAGTAACTTCTGTAATATGCTTCCGCAACCATTTTTGTTGTTTTCTCGCTTTTTATCTTTCAAGTAATCACCATTAGCATACTGGAAAAAAACCAGCAGGAAACTTGTTTTCATGTTGAAACATGAAACACGATTGTGGCCGGGATTCCTCTAAACCTGTTTAGAAATAATATGTATACACTCAGATTAACAGATGGTTTGAAGTCATTTTAAAATAGCCTGTACTTAAACAAACAACTGAAACTGTCAGCAGCAATTCCTTCAAAGGTTAACTTACCCGCTTGGAATGACAATACCGTTGCAATTGATGAATCTGAGCATCATTTAGATTGCCAAGCTTTTTATTTTCTGTGGCCTGCTGCCATCAAGATGGTTTAAATAAGGCAGGATTAGTGGATTTGGGGAATTAGCAGCAAAGTTGGCAGGCAAGACCCCGGCACTAAAAGTGGAGAGCAAAAAGAAAACAAGGTCTTTGAAAATAGGCTCATATACTACACCTCATTTACAGCTGTTTGTTCGTCTGCATCCCTATTACAACTCTATGATATAAACTACTGAAATAAAAAAGTATACTTTGATATATAAGTTGCTGACATATGCACGAAATACACTGGAGGAAGCACTTTGTTTTTTTACCCCAATCCATAATGCACTACACTTTACTGTTAATGCAGCACTAGAGATGATTGAGTGGGTGCTGAAAAAAGAAACAAATCTAAATGCTGTTTCGGCCTAAAGAGGCCATCAACTTTTCCTTTACCTCTCTCTCTCAACACCCCCTTAAATGGGGGTCCGCACACATTCTGACAGGGCCAGTTTAGCAGCAGTTCAGGAAAGGTTACAGTGCCAAGCGAGGACGGAAGGAAAACCGACAGAAAGAATCTTGTTATTAATTCTTTTATTAAGAGACTCGATTCTATTAAATGGCCTAAATACATTCATCCCATAGTTCCCAATTAGACATGACAGTTCCTACATTACCAACAATAAATATAGCAGAGGGCAGATCCCCAGGCCAACAAAGACCCCTGACAATGACCCTTGTGCTTAATGATGAAAACAAGCGCGCTCTCGCTCTTAGAGTCTCTCCCTCTCTCAGCTGTAGGTTCTCTCCCACACATCCCGTTCATGACTACACTCCCTTAACAAACACACACATACTGCTCACTCTGGTTCATATTTGAAACCCTGTTAAAAGCTTAAAAGTGATCAGGGTTGACAGTGACGACACGTCAAGACACTTTTCCATCAATGTGGGGCTTGAGCACAAGAAAACAACATATATATATATATATATATATATATATATATATATATATATATATATATATATATATATATATATATATGCAGATACACACACATACATAGATGCAAATAGGGACAAATTCTTCAAAATCCAGTGCACAGATGAACACATTCAACTACATTTTCCTTGGAAAGTTACAAGAATAAACAAAACAAGACGTTGACTACAATTACCAAATTTAGAAATAAAAGAGTGCTCATACTTTAGATGATTTTTTCAGTTCTGGGGAATAATTCAACTGAAAAAACCTAATGACCTTTTCTGACTTTTTCACACAAATTTACGGACTAGATATGATATGAATATGTATAGCTGTGCAATGCAACATACTGATACTGATCCAAAGTATTAAACTGCGTATTTTCAGATGTCATGATTTTATAGTACCTGTCAAAATCAAATGAAAAGTAAATGGTTAAAAAAGGGTAGATTAGATGGTAAGCAAACAATCAGTTCTCATAATCAAATTGTTGGATGTAGAAGAAATGGGCAGGAATGTTAAAGATATATAAGAATAATAAAAATCAGAGCAAATTTGACAAGGGCCAAATTGTTTTGGCAAGACCATTGGATCAGAGTATCTGTGAATAAAACGACAAGGCTTGTGGGTCACTCCTGGTCAGCAGTGCTGAGAATATACCAACAGAGGAGGGACAAACACAAACCACCGACAGGGTGTTGGGCGCTCAAGGCTCATTGATGCACGAGGGCAATGAAGGCTATCTCGTCTGGTCTGAACCAACAGAAGGTCTACTGTGACACAAGTCACACAAAGTTTTAATGATGGTTATGGGAGGAATGTCAAAACACTCTGCTGCATATGGGGCTGCATAGCCGCAGACCAATCGGAGTGCATATGATGAACCCTGTCCACCATTGAAAGCGCCTGGGATGGGCACGCAAGCATTGAAACTGGACCTTGGAACAGTGGAACCAGTCGACCAGTCGCCTGGTCTGAGGAGTCATGTTTTCTTTTTAAGTTTGACACGTGCCACCTGCCTAAACATTGATGCAGACCAGGTACACCCCTTCATGAAATTGGTGTTTCCTGGTGGAAGTAGCCTTATTCATCAGGATAATGCACCCTGCATATATTGTTCAGGAATGGTTTGAGGAACATGATGAAGAGCTCAAGGTGTTTTCCTGGCCTCCAAATTCCCCAGATTTCAATTTAATTGAGCATCTGTGGAATGTACTGGACCAACAAGTTCAATACATGACACAATCTACAGGACTTGAAGGATCTGCAGCTAATGTCGTGGTGCCAGATACCACAGGACACCTTCAGAGGTCTCGTAGAGTCCATGCCTCTGTGGGTCGGTGCTGTTTTGTCAGCACATGGAGGTCCAACGGCATATTAGCCAGGTCGTCATATTGTTTTGTCTCATTGGTGTATACAGCATTTAGGTCTTATGCTAACACTAGGAGAGCTACGAGTGACAATCACTCCAATCAAATCCAACATGTTCACATTCATCTAAGCATGTCCATATTGGACAGTAGATTTGGAGCTGATTTAACGGTAATACTTTAGTTAACATTAGTAAGTATTTTTCATAGTTAGCTGATATTGACTACTGCAGTTAACTAATGTTAAAAAGTCAAATGGATCCTTGCAGGCAAGTGTTACACTGGAGCTCAGCTAATTATTTTATTTGCCTAAAAAGGGCACAAAACAAAACAATTTGTGGATGAATTTGAAACCTAAAACACTTTTAAAATAAAAACAAAGAATACAACAAAAGAACAACAAAATCAGAAACTGAGGAAAGTAGCAACTTGATTTATTGTTGTAATTATATTCTTAAAGAATATGAGAAAAAAAACAAACAGCATATAAATTATTAAAAAAAATACACACAGCACATTTAAATGTACCAAATGACATTGCTTAAGGGCAGAAACATTAAAGAGGGCCAGTTGCGAAACTTGCGTCACAGGTTTCTTCAACAGACTCCTGTTTGACTCTGAGTACATGCTGTCTCCTGTACATCATGTCCACAGGCCCTCCATTCAACTCCAACTGTACAATCAGAGAACTCCTACTGTAAACCACACTGTAAATCTACAGTTTACCATTGGCAAAAGCCCCCTCCTGGAACTGAGGGATAAAGCTCTTGAAGTAGGCCCTGTGGGTGAGAGAGAAAACGAGAGTGAGAGAAACAGAAAAGAAAGAGAAAGGGACAGAAGTGTCATGTAGAAACTTAAATGTGAAATCACCCTGACCTCCTGACTGTTGAATAATTACTAGAAAAACAATGTTTTCATTATTGAAATACAAGAGTAGTAGATTTTTTCAATTATGAAATAAGTTCAATTCTGCTATAAAAACAGCTCTGGAGAAAACAGTGATGTCATCATGCAGCTCACTTCAGCTCTCATTCCAATATTATCAGTCAAATCATTAATACTGCCAAATATTAAGTGGTATCACAAAATTGGTATAAATAATAATGAATTTACTCTGACTACTGTCATTTTAGTATTATGACAACTAATAAATTATGTTCAAAAAGAGAGGAAACACAAACTACAACCAATAAGGTCAATAAGGTTACAGAAAAGATTAAATACATGTCCAATATGTGCTTGTAATCACAGCACCTACATTTTTAATCTCTGCTTGATTCAAGCCAAGCCAGAACGCCTAAAGAAAAGTTACCCGAACAGAGATAAGATACAGACCGAACACAAACAGAAGAAATTTATTATCTTTGACACTTATCACACACAGTACAAAGAGTGCTCTCCAGCTATGAGGTGTGGCTGGGAGAAAAGTCCAAAGGTGAATACTACACATTCCAGTAGCCTCTAGAAGACACACTTCAACTGCATCCAGGTCACCATTACATATGAAGTGGAACCAAATGAGAAAAATACCATTTCACAGGCAGAAAACTATATGTTGCTATTTGTTGGGAGGATTCATTATTCATTTGTACTTACTTAGCTCGTTTGGCCATCTCGTTGCCGTCCCAGCGTGGACTGTAAGGGTAAGTTTTCTGCACCTGAGAGTAGAGCTGCCCACTGCTGGTGAAGTGATAGATAGACTGAAACGTGAGGGTGGGTTGATCTCGAGGGAAGTACAAAGGCAGGTCCACTACAGGAAGACAGCATGGAGAACAGCTCAAATACAGATCATTCAGAACAGAAACAAGACACATGAAAGATACCACCATGAACCAGAGAGAGAAGTTTATGTTTTCATCACAGTATATAAAGGCAACACAGACTCGATGGAAATACGTGACTCTAGCAACATTTCTGCAAAACTGCAAAAACATACCTACCTATACATAAATTTATAATAAAACTGAACACGAGTCGCAGTAAAACACAAACAACTTTTGTTCTTTTTCACTTCAATTGTGATTAAGGGGGCAGATTATCTATTAATAAAGAGCTATTGATAGAGCGGCTCCTTGCGTAATATGCGTGATGCTATAAATGAACTAGTAGGGAGAGATGATCGGTTCACGAGCCGCTTGAACTGAGGCGCTACAGCAATCTGTCACGACACATTAAAGAGCCACAAAATGGTATTTGTTTAAATTTCTTAAAAAATGACAAAATTTGAAATTTGAAACTTTGTTTCATTTCAAAAGTAACCTGCTCTGTCTTGTTTGCCGGCGTGTTGTCAGTGTCCTCTTTGCTCCGCTATGTATTTTTCACTGCGTGAGAACACGATGTGTGGCGTGAGAGCGGCATGGCTTGTCTGACGTAGCAACAGTAACTAAAATTTGCAAATAGTCAATTGGCTTTTTAAAAAAAATAGGTTGTAGGAACTTAATGAAATTGTGTTGAGAGCTTTGGAAATTAGGCAGTGGATTTCTAGTTCCCAGCATGCTTTGCATAGGACTGGATGAGGAGAATAAGTGTTGAAATGAAGTGTTAATTTATTTGTTCTTAAGACCTTTTAGTGTTTAATGCTGTTATGTTTGATATTTAAAAGAGTTTCTGTAATGTTTAAGTTTTTGTGGTTACCATTGTGCTGAAGAGTAAATGTACATGCAAGTAAACACCATTGACTCTATAAGCGATGACTGCGCTAATGCCAGTGACAAGTAATGTCTTACTTGTTCAGTAAATATACATGTTAAATAAGTTATGCTAGCATGTTCTTTGATAGCTGTTGATTTGAACTGAAATAAGAGAAATAGATCAGATTAGGGGTGAATTTAGGTTGATTAGGACACTTTTTCCAAGTCATCTCAATGGCAAAAAGTGTCCCAATCACCCTGGACTGACCCTAATTGGTTCCAGAGCTACAATCCTGGTAGTTGGAGCTATTTAAAGTTTTTTTGAGTAATCAACTTAAAAATTTCTGTTTATGCTACAAATTATTAAGTTATATAAGTTCCTCATTGTAGTTTGAACGTAAATTCACTCAAAGTTGTCATAACTCAAAATAAAAATTGACGCAAACTGTTGCGTTAATTTTTTGTTGTTGAGCCAACACATTATTTTTTAGAATGTACTAAAATGTTTCCAGAGTCACGTTTAACTGTTTCAGAAAACTGTTACAGAAAACTGAACACACTATTTAGTGCCAGTCTCTGGACATTTCACTTTAAAACTGCCATTATACAAGCAACAAAAAATGTACACACAGGCATGTTTTTTCATGACACTGGTCTGTTTAATAAACCCGCATCTACAATGAAAAAAAAAAAAAAAAATTCTTATAGTGCCTCTCGTGGATGTGTCACCTAAAATGTACAGTGAAATGTACAGTACCTCGAGCAATGCATTTCAGGTTCTACAGTAATGTAGCCAGATTCACATATTTCCAATGAGTCTGGATTGCATAAAGGTGTACAAGTAAAGGAAACATGTCTGTGTATCTCACCATGGACCAGGAAGCAAAAGTCTTTCCACATAAGCAGAAGGGTGAGCTTGGTGAACCCAACAGCATCATACTCTACCACCCCCCTGTGTATTCAAAATAGAGATATTTTCACACTTAAGAATACAGTTGGATAAAATATGAAATCTTGGCATAGCCATATCATAATGCCATTATTTGCGGCTAGGTAGTGGGACAATCCTTCGTGACTCGTTCGCAATCAGTCGTCATTTCCATCAAAAAGAAGACTAATGATCTATGCTTGCTTTCAATTTTATTTTGATATGAGGACATGATACAGCATTCAAACCGATGCAATACAGTCAACAGAAACACTATTCACCCTTTCCTTCCCTATCAAACAATCCACCATAGGAAATAATAAATGGCAAACGGAAGTGATCACCTGTACACACGTGACAGTAAATAACCAATACGAAATAACAAAGAATTAATGCTCCCACAGCCATCGTTGCCAGTATCTGCAGTTTTAAACTGCAATTTAATCAAGACTTAAAATTGATTTCAAACCCACTGCAAATGAATCAAATATACAGTGGCCCCAAAAGTATTTAAGTCACAGTTACAGTAAGCCAACATTAAAATTGTAATTATTTTGTCATCTAATGCAATGATATTCATACATTTTTAAGAGTACAAATACTTTTCTTCTGGGACAATTATAAAGCGAACACAACTGAAGAACCATTTATTCATGGATATGGTAAGAGATATGAATATTGTGTTGCCCTACTAAATCCCAAAAAGCAAGTTTCCGATAATAACCTTCATTAATACCACTTTAATAAATCAACGTGTTAGGTTGTGCCTCTTGCCAGACTGCCTTGTCTGACAATGTATTAAGGTGTGTTAATAAACCGGAGACATCTTGGTGCCTTGTGTATTACAGCCTATTATAAAGTGACTGCCTGTACTTGTTTATGAGATTAGAAGCAGAACTACGAAGTAATTAAGAAAAAAAAAAAGGAATTAGTGTTGGTAACTAATTTCTCATGATCACATGGGTGTGGTGAGTAGCTATACTGGTTACCACTACAGGTCTGGACTTGTAGTTTTATTTATTCAGTGTCTCGATTTGAAGGGTTCTGTGTCTCAAGATTATCACATCACTCATTGCTTTCTATAAGGCTAGACATTTACATAGAAAAACCTCTGTCAGAGAATATGAACGTGTCCCATTTCTAGTTTACTACTGAAATAAGTAATAACACTCCTTCTACGATACATAGCTTCTCATTTTTAGGTCATTTTTACTCCAAGTTTACTCCAAATGCCACAGAGATGAATCAAGTAGTCTTTAAGGGGTAAAAACAGACTCACATTCCAAAGTGACTGAGAAAGGCAGCAATGTATTCTCTCCTCTTGTGATATCCTTGAATGACATACTGAACCTGAGATAAGAAAAACATCAGAATTAAATGACAGTGTATTGATGAAAAAGATCAAAACGCATACGGCTGAAAGAATGAAGTTGCAAATTTTGACATTGTGTGAAGAAAATATTAGCAGTGTTTGCTTGATCAAACAAAGTAAAGCATTCAAGATTCCAACTCGGATTGCTTGATTAAGCATCACGATTCAATCTGAAAGTGAAAGTGCATTAACCAGTAGGCCAGGGGTTATGTCAGGAATCACTTTTCAATTTCAACACTCAACACGTACTTTTGAAATGAATAAAAATTGTATTTCATAATCACACCGTGTAGTTATATATGGACCGCATATCTATGGCTCTACATTTCAAGCTTTTCAGCATCCAGAAATGGTGTTTGCCTAACCAGTGTTTGTTTTCCTGCATGGCAGATGGATGGCTTGTGGCGGTCAGAGACAAAGCCATAGCTCTGACCCCCACTGGACGCAGGTGAGAGACCCTCAGGTCCTGCATGATGGTGACCTACACACGCTGACCTCTTAGATGTACTTATAAAATCCTGTTCAGGCAGACTGCAGTCCCCTAGCTTGTACCTTTTTTTTTTGTCACCACAAAACTCAAAATTCTGAAGGAAAAATGTAAAGAATCCTAAATCACTCTTCTGCTGATAAATGTTCTACGGAGTAAAATATATTCGAAAATGTGCAAGCTACTACTGAGGTGTATGCGCTTGTATGTCTTTGAATCACTTGCATTGCTGTATAAGAAACAACTCCCATGGATCTGGCCATGACTGCAACAAGGTGAGAATTTCTTTCAGATGGAAGACTGAAATATCTTACAGCACTGATCTATTAGATCAGATTAGATATAGTTGCTCATTGCAAAGTGAGTGACATTTTTTTTTACAGGTGAGATCAGGAGGAGAGCAGCTCAGATGTTGGTGTACAGTCAGTCAGACACCTTGAACATTTCATTCAGTAATACAGTTTATTCACTATAGTATAAAAAAATCAAGATCTCATTAGAGTTAAACTGTGTCACGAATTATGTCAGATAACACTTAAGCAAAACATGGTCAGGTCAAAACGTCTGAATAATTTTTGATTTTGATTTATTTTACTGGTAGTCCACTGTATGAAGAATTTTTGGGTATAATATGTCACAGTTTACTTTATTTTGCTATCCTCACTTACATAAATGAACTATAGTGTCCTGCACCCACTAGTAAAAATATATAAAACATCTCTGAATAATTTTGATTTGACTGTATATGATGTGTGATGTAAGAATCAATCTCTGTTTCATGACTCAGAGTGTGTTCAGAGAAGACCCACATCTGGAAGAAACATTATGCTGATCAATGAAAAAGTCACTCACATGAACACACACACTTGCTCTTTTTGTTTCCCTAAGCCTTGTTTGTTAAGAGGAGGTGTGTCAGGAACTTTGGATCAGTGAACTCTACACCCACACAGGGAGCGTGGGAGAAGCTGACAGGTGAGATCACTGCTAAAACCTGCTCTATTACAAAAGTTCAAAGTCCAGCTTCCAGTGTCTGTGTGCTCATTCTGAAATAGAAAATACCATTCATAACTAGTTTTACTGACAGACATGTAATCTGTTAAAATAGTGTCACTTTCACAAACATAATGTGCTGTAGGTCATGAAACATGGTATAATCCTCTGTCATGGTATACCTGATCTGAGAGCAGTAGCAGAGTTGAAGAATATCAGTGAATAATGATTTCAATTTTGGTCTGTCTGTCTTCACGCAAACTATAGAGCGCTGTAGTGATAATATAGTTTTGTAGGCTAACCCAGAAGTCTGCATCACCCTGGTTCCCTTGACAAAAACCCAATTGGATTTTTCCAGTGCCTTTTGAATTATTATAACCTTTATGATTATTTGTTCAACATGATAATCTCCACAAACGAACACAACTTTTATGAATTGTTAAGTCTAAATACATCTGCCAGAAGTACAAAGTAAACATAGGCTATAAACAAACTACTTTCAGTCTTTATTGAAAATTTGAGTCAGAATAATTTTCAAGAGTGCGATTATAAACACAATATGGCTGTGAAAGCAGACTAGAGAGTAAACAAGTTTGTGGGTTTTGTGTGATGACGTGATGATGAAATGTTATTTTGGTCATTCTGAAATGCTTTAGCCATGAGGGTGAGTAAGCGAAGACAGAATTTTTATTCTTCTAATTATTTACAACACTAAATTTGAGTCGGTAGGCTAGACTTCAAGCAACGAAATAGATATTAGGCATCTAAAAAAACACATGAACCACTAATCTATATGAATCTGATTTAATATTAACATAAACTGGGGGCAAGAAAATTTCTCTGTTGTCAATTTTTATCATTTTTGACCCAAGTTCAGGTGAGTGTGTCCTGAGGAGGTGGTGGCCACTGAAGGGGCATGAAATGGAAGATTGGAAGGGTTGATTATTCATGCTGTCTGTGTGGATATGAGGAGCGGGGCTGAATAGAAGGAGAGATGTCAGGGGAAAGGAATGTCAGTGACTCCTCAGGCCAGTGACGGTCACATTTTCTCCATCTTATTTCCACTTGTCATATGGCCTTGTCTAAACTGACCAGAGATGTACATAAATAAATAAAAACCACATGCATGCAATTCATACAAACACAAGAACTTGCTTAGCACGTGTTCATGAACTTACCAGCACATCATTGCGTACTAAACCCACACTTTACTGGTAGTGTAACCTGATCGATTCTGTGATCACAGTAATTAAATGAAGGAACACTCAACCATAAAGTAAGGATTGTTCTTTACCTTGTTTGTGAGTAACTGGCACACTTGAGGCACGTAGTCAATGAGGCAGCCTCCACCGGGGAATGCTGGGATATGTAATGCAGAAGACCCTCCAAGTGCACTGAGAGAGGAAGAGATAAAAGTATACAAAACATTTTAATTCCTCCTTACATGCCACTTATTTATAGGAAAAACAATGAGACTTGTTCAGCAAAATTCGTTTTTGCTAACATGTGTTTAGGGAGTGTTTCTGTGTTTCTGAAGGTCAGCATTCGGTGAAACCCTAAAGCTGCTGATTGTCTAGCATCACTCCCTAAACACTCCTCTACATTTATTTGGAGTACTTCATTAGTGTGCAGAACATGAAACAGTATTTGCAACCCATTTCTGTAACTTGACACAAACTATCTCACCTACTAATTCATTATAATTACTATTTTTCACATTTTATAATAATATTACAGTCTGAAAATTAAGAAATAACAAATGGAAATATGGGAATTACTGTGACCAAAACTTAAAAGTAGTCATTTGAAGAAGATTACAGCTCTGCACACTCTGTGTGTTTCTCAAACACTTTCATGACAACAATTTCTTCTGGCACGCTTTTCCAACAGTGTTAGAGTTCCCATGTGTGCTGGGAATTTGCTTGCTGTTTTTTATTTACTAGTCGATCCAAGTCATCTATTAAAATCAAAAGCTTTTTTGACTATAGTTTTATGAAGAACTTCACATGTACTGTAGTTTTTATTTGTATATAAAACCAATTGCAAGCATTATACATCAAAAGGCTGTTGATGTTATATAAAAAACAGAGGTTCAATCAATTAAATAAAATTAAATTTTTTTAAATTTCTCCAAGACCTTGTGATCGAAATAATTTGCATGTCACAATATCATTGCAAAAAGATTTACATTTAGTCATTTGGAAAATGTTTTTATCTAAAACAACTTACAATTAAACCACAACGGTGGTTTATCTTTTTTGAAAAATTCTACATACAGCATTCACATGGATTCACAAAAATGACAAAAAAAAAAACCTAAACAAAAAATGCTGTATTATGCATGCCAGGCCAGTAGTTGGCAATGTCACTTTGTTGTTTTGGTTGTCAATTATTTGTGCGTACCTACACCTAATACGCATGACATTAACATTCTCACAAATTTGTGTTTTTGTAGTTTACAGAGACAATAACGGTGTTGTTTTTAAAAACGTGCACTTTGAAACCGTTTTGAAAACGTGTACTTTGAAACCGGTTTTTAAAAATTTGCAATTTCAGGCCCCCATAATGCCGTTGTCATGTAAATTAATCGCCAAAATGTTTTTAGTTTCCATTTTTAGTTGTAAACAATGTCATGTAAACACCCCCTTAAGGACCTGAAACACCAAGCCTGCGATCAGTTGTCGGCCAACATCGAGTCATTGTTGAGTGTCAGCCGGCCCAGTTTTTGCCGTGCGTTCCCCACCATTGGCACTAATTGGACCCTTCGGGGGGGCTATTTGGCCAATTAAACATGTTGAATAGCTGTCAGTGAGAGACAGAACTCTGATTGGCTGTTCAGCTTAGCGAACGAGTCATTGCAAGAGAAAAAAGCGGAAGTGATGAAAATGAGCAAATAAGTCAAGACTGAAGACAGAAGGCTGTTCCAATTTTACGTCATCTTACCTAAGCATTCCAATGCATGTTATTTTCATAACAACATGAGCTGCCTGGAATGAAGAAAGTGATCAGCATGATTGATTTGTTTATGGTTTTTATATCTGCAGTCCTAGTTTCAGTTTCCCTTTTGTAATGACGAATATAGACTATTGTTACCTGCTGATATAGACAGCTATTTCCTTACACGCAGGCGCAGAACACATAAGTTGACAGTTGCCTGTAGTCTTTTTGGTGTGTTCAAGTACAACTTTTTGGCCCAGATTCAGCCGAAGTGAGGCGAAATCACAGTCAGCTTTTGTCACTGCTAGTTCTTTTATGTCGGCTTGGTGTCACGGCCTTGTGCATTCTAGAATTTTTTTTCCTCCCCAGACATGGACTTTGCTGGTCTGGTCTGCACTGCATCTGTATCTTAGAAATCTAAACCATACGTTCTGCCCCTGCTTTACACATGATCAGATGAGTGTTTTGCTATACAGCAGACAGGAAGAGAGAACACAAAAAACCCAACAAATAGAAAGGATTCTAAGAGAACACTTGAACTCGCCAGTTCAATGAAGGGTGAGAAGATGTGAGAGGTTCATAAAAAGTATGATGTAGACGTGAAAAAGAGAAGCTCCATTAGTGGCTCTGACGTTGGAGGTTTGGTTATTAGATGCTTATTTTGGTTAGAGGGTCCTTTTAGCAACAGCTGAAAAAAAAAGGGAGAACATCTTTTAATAGAACATGAAGGAAGATTATAATATACTTACTTATTAACAAAAGAAACATTTCAGATATTCTGCAACTATTCTTTGAATATATGAAGAATAGCAACTAGAATCCTCTGTCAATTGGGTTTAGATCAACAATGCCCTTGACTGACAGAAAGATTACCTTTTGCTGAAACAGTCTTTGGCAATATACAAGCTTGGAAATGTCATTCACATCCATCAAGCTCCTGAAGTAAATTCATGGGCTGTTTAAAGATGTTAATGCAAAGACATGTTATTTATCAACTGCAGAAACAGGAAATGATGAGGGACGCCACTCAAACGCTATTCAGCTGTCAATTCTACATCGGGCTCAGTCATAACACAATGTTGTTGCTGTGTTACAATGACAATAGAGCAGCATCTCCATGGAGATACGGCTTGATTCTGATGTGAGTGATGCCTGCCTGTGTAAATGTTGTTTCTAGGGTGTTCGGTGTTGCTGCCATTGTGTTGCTATGTGGTTACTAGTGCTTTCGGGGTGGTTGCTAGGTCGTTAGTAACTGCCCATTCTAGTGGGTCCCTAGATATCGCAAGTTATGCATCGATGTTTAATACTAAGGTTTTGAGATCTGCATCTGCAGGTTGTGTGCAGGCATAACGCCAGCAGTCATAAGCAGCCCAGAGTAGATGAGAATTTGTCTGTCGGGATAGGATAGGCTTATGGAGGGGGATATTTGTTTAATAGCTATTTGAGGCAACCAAGAAAAATCTCAGCAGGCGATATTTTTAGGGAAGATTATGGAATTACAACCTTGAACTGAAGTTGTCTAAGAATATTCTGTTCCGACTTAAGCAGATATTACAGGGATTCACAGAAGCCAACAGACAGAAATATTCAACAAGCTATGTGAAATAAATGGTATGAGAATGGTATAATATCTTGGATATCATTGTCAGTCAGCCAAAAAATGCTTTAAGGCACCGATGAACAACTCGGGTCTTGGAAGGCCAGTGTCCTGCAAGGTTTAGCTCCATCCCAAACACCTGGAAAATCCAACCAACATCTCCAGAATTAATTGAAAATGGGTTCTGATTAAAACTGGAGCTAAACTCTGCAGGACAGTGGCCCTTCAGGTTTAAAATTGCTCATCTCTGTTCGTGAACGCCTTACGGGGGGCTCAGGGTTAGGGTGTGGTTTCCTTCTCAGGACATTCTCGTTCACCACCGGCCCCCTAAAGCTTGGATCGCAGTGCAGTCGCATACTGTTGCGGCGCCCTAAGGACAGCCCTGGTGCCATCTTCAGTCTTCAGTGTCACATGATACTTCAGAAATCATTGTAATATGCTGATTTAATGCTGAAGATTTCTGATTGTGATTAATGCTGAAAAAAGTTTTTGCTGCTTAATATTTCTGAGGAAACCATGATTTTTTTAAATGAATATTTTAATTATTTTTATTTATCACTAATTATTATTACTTATTTAAAAAAAAAACAGTTTTCATAATTGAAAATAATAAGAAACATTATTAATAAATGAGTACCAATAATAATTTATTATCAGCATATTAGAATGATTTCGGAAGAATCGTGTAACACTGACAAGACTGGAATAATGGCTGCTGGAAATTCGGTTATGCCAGGGATCATTTTAAAATATATTAAAATAGTTAAAACCGTTATTTTAAATTGTAATAATATTTTACAATATTACTATTTGCATGTATTTTAATTAAATAAGTGTAGCCTTGATGAGCATAAGAGAAAAACCTTAATTATTCCAAACTTTTGACCAGTAGAGTAAATGCAGATATATCACTTCTCAAGTGTAAAAAATACATTTCAGGTTTCTTTTGTGCTTTTCAGAATGTTATTAGGCCATAGTGAACAGAACTGCAAGGAGAAAACAGTTTTACAAACACAAGAACAAAGAACAGGACAGAATAAATAACAACCAGAGACAAATGAGAAAACATACAAACAAACTGCACAATAAAACAAAGCATAACCATGAAATAGCTGTCTAAGAAACGCAATCAAAAACTGGATCGAGAAAGAAGGGTGCAAATAGGAAAAAAAAGTGTTCGGCGCTCTGTCAAACTATAGAATGTGTAGGAGTTGATCTCGCACCATCGCATGTTGAAGGAGATGTGAAGTCCACTGTCAAACTCAGTGAGCACTTCACAGTCATAATAACACAGCCTGCTGTGTGGGAGTAGAGAGTGGCCATCACTGCAAGAGCGATACGCTGGGTAAACCTGGATGTGTGGATTCAGAGAGAGAGAGAGAGAGAGACAGAGAGACAGAGAGACAGAGATAGAGGGAAGGATTCCTGGGAGGGTTTTATTTCACTCAGCTCAGGCAGGCTGAGAGCGACCTCTCTCTTGCTCTTCTCTTTCAAGTCCCACTCACTCTCTCTCTGGTTCTGTGACGGGGCCGCAGGGACGGCCGTATGACTGGCTGGCTGGAGGGGATGCTTTCTGTGCCAGCCTGGATGAGAGCTGAAGCAGGGGATTCCTCATATGTGCTGGGTTTGTTTAAAAAAATAGTTCATCCAACATGAAAATTCTGTCACTCTCACGTTGGTCCAAACTTGTACAGTAGGTACAGAAAGTATTCAGACCCCCTTACATTTTTTACTTTTTGTTATATTGCAGCCATTTGCTAAAATCATTTAAGTTAATTTTTTTCCTCATTAATGTACACACAGCAGCCAATATTGACAGAAAAACACAGAATTGTTGACATTTTTGCAGATTTATTAAAAAAGAAAAACTGTTTTTCACACCTGGATTTGGGGATCCTCTGCCATTCCTCCTTGCAGACCCTCTCCAGTTCTGTCAGGTTGGATGGTAAACGTTGTTGGACAGCCATTTTTAGGTCTCTCCAGAGATGCTCAATTGGGTTTAAGTCAGGGCTCTGGCTGGGCCATTCAAGAACAGTCACAGAGTTGTTGTGAAGCCACTCCTTCGTTATTTTAGCTGTGTGCTTAGGGTCATTGTCTTGTTGGAAGGTAAACCTTCGGCCCAGTCTGAGGTCCTGAGCACTCTGGAGAAGGTTTTCATCCATTATATCCCTGTACTTGGCTGCATTCATCTTTCCCTCAATTTCAACCAGTCGTCCTGTCCCTGCAGCTGAAAAATACCCCCACAGCATGATGCTGCCACCACCATGCTTCACTGTTGGGACTGTATTGGACAGGTGATGAGCAGTGCCTGGTTTTCTCCACACATACCGCTTAGAATTAAGGCCAAAAAGTTCTATCTTGGTCTCATCAGATCAGAGAATCTTATTTCTCACCATCTTGGCAAACTCCATGCGGGCTTTCATGTGTCTTGCACTGAGGAGAGGCTTCCGTCAGGCCACTCTGCCATAAAGCCCCGACTGGTGGAGGGCTGCAGTGATGGTTGACTTTCTATAACTTTCTCCCATCTCCCGACTGCTTCTCTGGAGCGCAACCATAGTGATCTTTGGGTTCTTCTTTACCTCTCTCACCAAGGCTCTTCTCCCCCGATAGCTCAGTTTGGCCGGACGGCCAGCTCTAGGAAGGTTTTCTGGTCATCCCAAACATCTTCCATTTAAGGATTATGGAGGCCACTGTGCTCTTAGGAACCTTAAGTGCAGCAGAATTTTTTTTGTAACCTTGGCCAGATCTGTGACTTGCCACAATTCTGTCTCTGAGCTCTTCAGGCAGTTCTTTTGACCTCATGATTCTCATTTGCTCTGACATGCACTGTGAGCTGTAAGGTCTTATAGAGACAGGTGTGTGGCTTTCCTAATCAAGTCCGAATAAGTATAATCAAACACAGCTGAACTCAAATGAAGGTGTAGAACCATCTCAATGATGATCAGAAGAACAGCACCTGAGTTAAATTGTCACAGCAAAGGGTCTGAATACTTAGGACCATGTGATTTCAGTTTTTCTTTTTTAATAAATCTGCAAAAATGTCAACAATTCTATTTTTTTCTCTCAATATGCGGTGCTGTGTGTACATTAATGAGGAAAATGAAAATGAACTTGCTAACTAAAATGATTTTAGCAAATGGCTGCAATATAACAAAGAGTGAAAAATTTAAGGGGGTCTGAATACTTTCCGTACCCACTGTATGTGACTTTCTTTGTTCTGTGGAACACCAAAGTAGATCTTTAGCTAAATGTCCTGGCTCCAGCTTATCATGCTCCAAAAACTGAACACTAAGTAAAGTAATCTATATGTCTTCTGCTTTACATTTAAAATTTTCTTTGAAGCCATATGATAGCTCTGTGTGAGGAAACCAAGAACTTGGTGTTTTTTTCTAAAAAATTATTTTGCGCAATCAAACTTGCCAATATTGTCATTGGTCATGTCACATGAAAACCAATGCAGATCCAACATAAATGCATGACAATTCGTAGCTATTTAAATTTTAGGCAAATTGTTCGGTAAATTGTATGAATTCGTATGATCTTAAGGTTGAACCACTGCAGTCACGTCGACGGTTTTAACAATGTCTTTACTACATTTCTGGACCTTGAAAGTGTCGATTAAATTGCTGTCTATGGACGAGCCATATACCTCTCGGATTTCATCAAAAATATCTTAATTTGTGTTCTGAAGATGAACGTAGGTCTTACGGGTGTGGAACGACATGAGGGTGGGTATATGACAGAATTTTTATTTTTGGGTGAACTTGCTCTTTAACAATTTATATTTCAAGCTATCATTACAAAAGAATTGAAATATAGATGCAATGCTTTTATTGTATGAAAAAGAGCAGCATGAACATTCTGCCTTTCCTTTTGCTTTCCACAGAGAACAAAAGGTTCTTTTCTAGCAACTTCCATAATACTCCAGTACATTCCAGTACTAATACTTCCATTGTGCTGAAGTTTAGCCAACAGAACATGAACATCAGCACCAAATGGTAAAACGATAGAACAGAGCTGGCGGCACAGGACATGTGTACACACACACACACAGAAAACTATCATCAGCACAACAGAAGCCTGATACAAATTCAAGTCAAATCAGGTACAAGTCTGATAAACATCCACCCACACATGAAAAAAGTCTGTTTACAAGTTTGTGTGTTGTATGAGCATTTGTATCTACGTGAAAAGTTCAAATCACAGACAGAAAAGTGGGCTTCAAAAACACTGTGCCGCTGTTCTAGCATTCATTATTTTTCAGGTATGTCCTCAGGAGCCCAGTTTCCACATTCCCAGCATTGCTTTGTCCCCCTGGCTGTACCTTTGTTAAAAAAAAAAAAAAAACACCCACAGACACACACATATACGCCCACCCGCCTGTCCCTTCTCCTAAGTCGCCCTAGTCTGAGCTGTTAACGTGCATGCGTGGAGGCAAGGTCAACCCTATGTGGTCCTGGATTATCCAAACCCCCGTAATATAACGGGGTGGAGAGAGCGTGGCTGTGACAGATAGAAGCTGACATGGCTGGAGAGCAAACAAACGGGCTTGTTTGTGCTGATTTGAGTGGATGGAGGACAGCACAGAATGAAAGACAAAAAAAATTCATCAGGCACCCAGAGGCTGGCATTAGCAGACCTTGCCCATTGAGATCTATCTGTTGTGAAGTCACGCTGAAGTCTCCTCCATTCCTTCTGAGGAGTGACCTTGTGTTCCACTTAATGCAGAGGGCAGAGGGAAATGTCAGGCTAACTAGGGCAATTTTTGCAAATTTCATGGTTGACAAGATTGCAAGTTTATACTGCATATTTAGCTTCAATTATCAATCCAAATTTATTGATGAAGCCCCAGGATATACAGATCCAGCTTAAAAGCTCTGTATCATTTTTCCATAGAAAAATGGATTGCTAGTGAGAATGAATAAACCTTTTACTACAGACCTACTATGAGCTATGATGATGAAACTGAGAAAATAAATACATGAAAACAATTTCATTGGCACTCATTATATTGCTCTATGCATTCAGGGGCAAAGAACAGAAGACACAGTTCTCGTTCTACTATGGCAAGCATCTACAAATTGCTAAAAAGCTGAAGCAAGGTCACATGAAATGAATAAACCAGGAGTGGATGAGTATCACTATTTATGAACATCTTCCACTGCTCTTTTATTGTGCAAAACATAAAATTAATTCTAAGTATTGTAGAAAACTGAACAGGTGGAAAGAATTTTGTTTTGTATACTAAAACACAGACCGAAAACAGAGTCAGTAGCGTCACTCTCTGCAAGACACATCAATAACTGAGCACAAACCCTTTAATAACGGCTCTTTTTGTCCTTGCGTAAACAGAACATCTTTTTTACTGACCAATTCTCAATTCCTCCAGGATTTCAGGAAGTAAATAGCAGAAGAGGAAGTGCTGTCTTTAGTTCATTTACTCAAGTTGGCGGTTGGATAAGGTGTGTCATGAGTCAAGAGCTTGAATCTCTTAAATAACAGCGCACAGATCTGGAAAATAATTTGCACACTGTCTGTGTATTAATAACTCTTCAAGAAACACTGGATGTTTTGAATAATGCTCGTACATTAAAATGAAGCACATGTACTTTTTAGACAACATCTGTTAGATGTGAGGTATTCTATATGCTTGTGTACTTCTAAAAGAAATTTTATACTTTGATCTGTTATACAGTGCTCAGCGTAAATGAGTATACCCCCTTTGAAAAGTAACATTTTAAACAATCTCTCAATGAACACAAACACAATTTCCAAAATGTTGACAAGACTGTCAATGTTCCAGAATCTGTTTAACTTATGACATGAAATTAAGGTTAATGATATAACTTAGATTACACATTTTTCACATTTACTCAAATTAGGGTGATGCAAAAATGAGTACACCCCACAACAAAAACTACTACATTTAGTACTTTATTTTGCCTCCATGATTTGTAATGACAGCACCAAGTCTTCTAGGCATGGAATGAACAAGTTGGCAACATCTGTCTTTTTCCATTCTTCAAGAATGAGCTCTTTTAGAGACTGGATGTTGGATGGAGAGTGATGCTCAACTTGTCTCTTCAGAATTCCCCATAGGTGTTCGATTGGGTTCAGATCAGGAGCCACTGAATCACTTTCACCCTGTTCTTCTTCAGAAATCCAACATGTGTATTTAGGATCATTGTCATGTTGGAAAAGTGCATGACGCCCAAGGGCACGGGTTGATGGTAGCATGTTCTCTTTCAGTATAGAGCAGTACATCTGTGAATTCATGATGCCATCAATGAAATGCAGCTCCCTGACTCCAGCAGCACTCATGCAGCTCCACATAAGGACACTGATACCACCATGTTTCACTGTAGGCACCATGCATTTTTCTTTGTATTCCTCACCTTTGCGATGCCATCCAGTTTTGAAGCCATCAGTTCCAAAAACATTTATCTTGGTCTCATCACTCCAGAGTATAGAGTCCCAGTAGTCTTCATCTTTGTCTGCATGGGCCCTGGCAAACTCTAGGCGGGCTTTGTGCCTGGGCTTTAGGAAAGGCTTCTTTCGTGGACGGCACCCATGCATGTAATTCCTCTGCAGTGTATGCTGTATTGTGTCGCAGGAAATAGTCACCCCAGTTTGGCTTTCTACTTCTTTAGATAACTGCAGTGAACTTGCATGCCAATTTTCTTCAACCCTTCTCATCAGAAGACGCTCCTGTCGAGGTGTTAACTTCCATGGACAACCTGGACGTCTCTGTGAGATGGTAGCAGTTCCATCTTTTTTAAAGTTTTTGTACCACTTTGCTGATCTTCTTGTAGCCTTCAACTTTCTGGTGTAAAGAAATTGTTTTCTTTCTCAGGTTTTAGTGTCATTTCTCTTCCATGTGGTGCCATTGCTGACAGCATGAAATGGAAAGGGGTTTTAACACCCTTTTATAGTCAACTGTCTGCTGGACACCTGTGTAATGAATAATTAGACTAACCTGTGGTTGAATTCTTGTTAAATTAGACATTTGTAGTCTAAAATTTAGCTTTGCTCCAGAGACTTTCAGTGGGGTGTACTCATTTTTGCATCACCCTAATTTGAGTAAAACTGAAAATTTTGTTCTCCAAGTTAAACTATTAACCTTACTTTCATGTTATAAGTTAAACAGATGTTATATAAAACTTAGTCTTGTCAACATTTTGGAAATTGTTTTTGTGTTCATTGACATTGTCATTGTTTAAAATGTTACTTTTCAAAGGGGGTGTACTCATTTACGCTGAGAACTGTAATTTAAAGTCAGCATGAAATCAAAATGGAATTTTCTTATTTGTTTTATGGAATATTGCAATGTTTATTATAAATAATTTTTTCATGCACAACTAATTAAAAAGATTAAATTCTACTCCTCCTCGACTGGCGCACAATGTGTGATGATGTCTGAACCAGCACTAGGGCGGGACAATAATCCATCCTTTTAGCAGATTTACCTCCAGTTTCACAGCCAAGGCTTAAGCTAGTCCTAGACTAAAATGCAAGTTTAAGCTGTTTTAACTGAAAGCAACTTGCACCGACATATCTTAAAATAAGTCAAAGCCATTTTTTTTTGTCTCAAGATGCCCACCAGTAATGTTTTTTTTTCTTTTTCTAGTGAATGTTTATAAAAGCTACTTAAATGCCCTAATCGACCTAAGGCTTAATCCTGGTTTAGGCTAAGCCCTGTCTGTGAAACCAGGCCACAGACATTTAAAATGTATTCTTTTATTTCTGTGAAAATAGGCCCTACTTTTTAAGGAAATAAAATGCTAGAATAAGAATGTACATCCTTCGAAATGCTTTAATGTTCAAAAAACATAATTTTTCACACTGTACGTTGCAGCTCCCTATTCCAGCTCTGTCTGAAACACGGTGACTTCTATAAAGCCCCTCCTTTTGAAAAGCTCAGAGTGCTCTGATTGGTCAGCTGCCAGAAACCAACTTTGCAAGCACAACTTGAGCAGAACTCGTTTTCATGTAGACGTTTGAGGAAGTAATATCTAGACTTGGATCGAGGCATTTAGGCAGGTCTGGATCAGTAAATCCCTTTTTGGAAGACTATGCGGTTTGTAACTTTGCAGATCGTATACATACACAAACAGATCCATTACACACAAAAGGAAAAGGAAAACATTACAAAGCATCATATGACTCCAGCATCATATGTCCTGTCTCAATTTCCTAGGGTTCTTTAATATCACAATTCAGTTTGACCTAGGAGAAATAATTTTTGAATAGGATGAAGACACTCACTGCTCAATGCTGGGAGACAGGTAGAGTTTTGGAAAGACCTGTGTGGCTTCAGCATCTTCAAAGCTTACAGATAGAAGCGCCACGTCCTCTCCTGGATCCAGTGCTGTGTCCTGAGAGAGGAATAAAGGAAAATAAATATTTATAAATTGTTATATTATAGACTGTATAGACAATCAAATATGCGGTTGGCAAGATATTACAAAACAAGGCCATGAATGCTAATGCTAAACCTATTAATCGGTTCATATTTTGCCTTTTGAGATTATCAGTATTGGGCAACAACTGCGTCTGCTTGGCTGATAAACAGACGTCCAAACATCAGAATGCACTTTTTTTTCTTTTCTTTTTTTTTTTTAAATAATGTGTAAAATGAATTTGTCTCATAAAATAAGAAGTGCATTGACTACCCTGATCAGTATTTAACTGGTGGGTGGCAAATATTTGGTTTTATACAACAGATCCGATCCAAAATCATTCAAAGAGGGTATTGTACATGCATCAAAGCTTAGAACAGATAAAAGTCCTCGAGATTGCTACGACACGTTTTGATGTCCTTAGAAGGAACGCAGAAAATAAATATGTTTTAATGTTAGGTACTATCTTACGATGCTTGAGGATAAAGACTGTGATGCAAATTGGGAAACGTTGAAGGCCTTTAGCTGGCAGACAGACCAGCACGGCTGGTGCTGAGCAACTTCTCATCTGAAGGTGGTGTGAGATTTTGGCAGGAAAAGACTACAACCAGAATTCACGCTGAATTAGCTTTAGCTTCAGCTACGGCCACATCTGCCAATCTCAAGCTTATCACATCAGAAGTTTCCGCAGGGACTCTAGATGATACTTTCTGTTCCTATACAGTTTTCCTAGAGCTAGACCCTGATGCACGTCATTAGCACCATGGCGGTAACGAAGGGCTTTAATCAAATGTCTTTCAGTTGGTTTGAACTCATCCATTTGTGATAATTGCTGCCTGCCGTGTAAACTCTGCTCCCATTAGAGTGAGCCGCGTGTGTTGGATATGTGACGTTACCAGTTAGAGGGGACGTGTGCGGGATAAGCTAACGCATAACTCACTGAGGCACATTGAGGTCTGGGGAGAAACAGCGAGCTCAGCCTTGATATATGTGAATGGGACTCATATTCAGCAGCAGCGTGACAGTCTACTTGATGTTATATCAAAACGGTTCTCTCATCTCTAATACAATTGTACCGCTCTGGCTAGTCCAATTATGAGTGCCAACAGATTTATCTGCTACATTAGAAATACACAGAATACATTAAAATCCAAAAAACAACAAATGTTTCAATTTATTCTAATCACAGTTAATTCTAACACACACTACAAGTTTTTTGTTTGCTCTTGAGATGCTGGTGTGATGTTGGTGCTCCTTGCAGCAATGCTGGAATGCAACGTTGGCATTTTGAACACAACTGACAATGATGCATGAAGTCAAGTTTGTGTAGCTAGAATTGTTTCTGTTTATGTACTTGCATAGAATACTGTATGTTTCTGAATTAATATGTTTACGTTGATTAAAGAAGAAACCCTGAAAAAAAAAAAAAAAGATATAATGGTAATTTTCTGCCAGGACATTATCCATTACATTTACAGACATCTCCGTAAAACCCATAATCCTAAAACACAACACAATGCAGTGCATGATTCAAAATACAGGTAAAACACCTGTGAAAAATCATCATGGAAAGTTGTATTAACACATATTAACCTTACTATTAACACAGTATTTTGGACCCTATTTTTGAGGACTTTTTTTTTAAAGCACAGTGTAGGTTATCTTGTTGAGAGCTGCTCTGCACTGCACAAATGCGTGTGTCCCGTGTGTTGTGGGGTTTCGCTTTCATTAACGGAGATATGAGCTCTGTGTCATCTGAAGATTTTAGATCTGGTCACTGTTCTCATCAGTTTTGTGTTCTACACATGACACAAATGCTCCACTCTCCACCCAGATATAAAAGCTGCTTTTAGTTAAAAGGAATAGTTCACCAAAAAGTTTTTGAAGCACCAAAAAATGCATCCATCCATCATAAAATTAATCCATATGACACCAGGGGGTTAATAAATGCCTTCTGAAGCAAAGCGATGGGTTTTTGTAAGAAATATATCCATATTTAAAACATTATAAACTACAATCACTTTAAAATCACGTTAACGAGAGAGTTGAGTTATGGCAGAAGAGTGACCTCTGATCTGACGTATAACGTAGCTCCTCTTCTCTTATATCGAAATACTCCAACATTCTTTTTCAAAACTTCTAATTTTAGACACAATTTGTGACAGGCATTTTGTTATGCTCTATCCTCTGCCCTGCTGCATTCATCAATTCTTACCTGAGCTTACACTACACCTACGTCATACATCCTACATAAGGTATGAATTAAATGGTCTCTTCTTCACACCAATTGATGTTTTCCATCACCATTTGACACCATGTGACAAAGACAACACACCACACAAAAACAGGTTTTCAACCAGAATCCTAACTGTGAACACGAGAAATCTCGCAAAACCTGTCGATACTTCAGAATAAACATGGCGGACAATAGGCAGGAAGAAATTGCGATGATAGTTTTTGGAATGATTTTGACAGAAAATTCACAGGGAAAAAAAAGAAAAAGGTTTGGGTGAAGTTGTGGAGACAGCAGGAACATGGTCTTTACCTTGTGCTGTGCCATAACTGCACTTGTTATGCTTCCATATTCTGTCAGCCCGCTTTCTGACTGAATATTGTTCCGTTTCATGTGATAATCTCTAAAGCGTGTGCACATTTGTCCTCGGTGTTCTCCCCCACACATCAGGATTTCTGATCGATTTCTGTTTTCATATTGTGTTTTGTAAGCTCATTTTGTAAGCTTCTAGGAATGATACTGGAAACATCCAAACAGATGAGCTTCATAGCATTTAAAATCAAAGCATGTAAGCATTTAAAATTTGTGACTCACAAAGTTTTAGTTCATTAGTTCAAGACGATTTGAAAAATGTTCAAAATGTTTTACAAGCAGAACAGACCTTCTGGGGCTAGAAAATCTAATTTTCAATAATGAAAAGAAGGGTTTGTAATTCAGTCGGCGGAACGGGGCAGCTGTTGAAAAGCATCTATTTGATGAAGCTCTGAGGGCAAACGTGTGAATCTGTATGAACACAGGAGGAACAAAATGTCAAGCGCAAAGCTGATGGCTATACCCTTGTCGTCTGTCTCTTCTTGCTGTTCATCATCTGCTATCCTACAACATGGACCTGAGCTGGGTGGGGGGTTACGTCTACATCCCAAGGTGTTGCTTGATTTAATCAGCTTGCATCAGTACAGCATTATGGTATGACCCATGCTCCCAGAGACAAAATTCATTCTTGCTTATGGGCATTGGTGGGATTGTTGGCTTATGACTGCCACAAGAAGAAGGAGATGGAGCAGAGATATTCTTGCGTTTTGCATAAGACCAAACATTGAATATCATTTTGAAGATACAATGACTAGAATGGAACAAACATTTCTAATCAGTTTAATAAATTAATTAGCTATGAAAATCTGTGTATTACATTCACTTTCAATGAATACATTTTGAATGGTAAAATAATTCTTTGACAAGTAAGATAATGTATTGGTCATTTTACAACTTTGAATGTGGCTCAAACTAACTTTAAAAGACGTAATTATCCAAATTTGAGGATTCAACAACAACAAATGCAAAGGTCAATAAAATGTTGCAAACTTCAGTACATTTTATTACAATAAGAAGCAGTTCCAAAATATAACCAGGCAAAAAGTTCTCTGCTCCTTGTTTGACATCGCCAGTACAAATGAAAGTATCAAGAAAGCAGTAATGCTGTGATGAAAAGTCAATAACCTTGCGCACGGAAGCAGTCTATTGTCTTTAGCATCAAGTTACTTTTTTTGCTTATGAAACCCATTTGAGCACAATAAATGCACTTTCTTCTAACTTACTTTGGCAAGAAAGCATCTGCCAAAGCAAATTCATGTAAGTGTATAATCAATGCCGCTTTTGCTCCACACAAACATTGAGACAGCAGACAAAGGACTGGGTTGCAGGGTGTCAACTAGAGGTTCCTCCAAAAAAGTCAAAGAAAAAACACAGTCTTTTAAAGAAGTTGTCCTGCAAAAGGTCTATATTTTTTGTTAAAAGATTTGTGTTAATAATAGAATATTTGACAAAAAAATAACATCTAATAATGTTCATTAATAAAAAAAAAAATACTATATAAACAGTTTTACATATATTGTGACAATTATTATGACTTCGGTAACTGTAGTTGGCATAATCGTCTGAATAAATGTGCCATAAATGCTCTATTTCTATAATAAATCTTCAGTAGGTTACAAGAACACTTATTGAACTATATATGAAGAGCATGTGAACTGGGTATGTATGTGCTTCAGGCAAAATGCTGCTTAAATAAGAATATAAGCATCATTAAAACAAACTCTAAAAGGTTCTCTGTAAAGAACTAATGAAGCGGACAGTGATGACTAATGAGTGTTTCCAGTGACCCTTAGTCCAGGACAGAGAGAGAGGAAGTATTGTACATTCCCTACCTCCTCTTTAAACCAGTGAGTCAATGTCAAGGAGTCGGGGGTAGGGCACAGGGCTCAAGAGTGCCCCGGGTAAGACCCTCACGTGGGTGCCCACTCTGCTTTCTTTTATGACCTCCCCGTGGGTGCTTGCCATACTGCGTGCTGTGACATCGTAGAGATGTGACAGCTGTCTCCAAGCCGAGAGCTGTCTAAAATCAAAACTTGAGGTGAAGTTGATTTGTTTGGCCCCACTATAGGAAGAGATGGGCCTGAATTGCTCTGTGTTTTCAGTGCCATCTCATATGGAAAGACATAAGTGATCAGCTACAACCATGACCTTGAAGAGCAGGTGCTTTCCCATAAAACCACAACATTCAACATTATCTTAGAGTGCCAATTCATAACTATAATTTAGTCAAAATAGTGAATTTAAAACAGAGGGCGGCCCGGTGGCTCCTTTCTGTGTGGAATTTGCTCTCCCTGCGATTTGCTCTGGTTTCCCCCACACATTCGAAAGACATGCAGGTTAGGTGGATTGTATATGTCAAATTGGCCGTTGGAGCGTGTGTGAGTGGGTCGGGGTTGCGTCAGGAAGGGTATCCGGCGTAAAACCTATGCCAAATCCAATGTGTGTGCGGATAATTCCAATGAAGTGGACCTTGCAAATGAGTGGAACTAGCGATAGGAAAATATAGTCATTTTAAGACATGTTAATTTGTAAAGTGCTTTACAAAATGCATTATTTCAAACCCGTTTGACAGATTGGATCACTATGTTGTAATATGTATAAATATGTACCCCCCCAAAAAAATAAATAATACCCATATGAAGAACCAGGCGGGTTACCAAAGCAGCAAAGACATAAAGACAGCAAGATAAGACTGTTTTACGATCCAAAGGAATTTCAGAGAGAGTTTTACTCTCACTTCAGTTCATTCATTTTGAAATACACAAATAGACCCTTTAAATCCTATACATTACATTCTATCACCACATGTGTAAAGTATAAACATGTATCCAATTTTCCAATTTTTTTTCCCAAAAGTAATACTAAATCCAATTTCACATGCAGAACATCTTAAAGATAGAGCACTGTAAACTTTCCCTCCAAAAGTACATCTCCTTATCGGCTCGCTCACCTCCTGAGAGTGTGACATCTTCATGTTTTAAAAGATCACTGATCACAAAATCAGGCCACTTTTTCAAGAGAAAAATTCTGACTTGAAAATAATGCTGAGCTAGAAGTCTTTAAAGGACCCCTAATTTTGCGGCAGGCTATAGCCGTTCTAATCATGACCTTGTGCATCAACCTGGTTCTCTCTCTCATCAATATAAACTCAGCAAAGATCAACTGATGCCTCAACAAATTGCATTAGGACTCTTTCTTTCTCTTTCTTTCTTTCTTTCTTTCTTTCTTTCTTTCTTTCTTTCTTTCTTTCTTTCTTTCTTTCTTTCTTTCTTTCTTTCTTTCTAGTCCCTAATTATGCCAATCACAGCTACATGCTATTATAAAGCGTTGGATAAGTAATAAGATATTATTGTCTATGGCCAAAAGAGTATTATCCTACTATAATGTTCTCACTAAGCTTCGCTGGATGAGTGTTGTTGGGACGTCTAAGACTAATTCCAATGGGGAAACCCCCAAACAGCTATCTGATCCAAACACCTTTATATATCATGATAAATTAAACATATTTCCCTTTTTGGGGCTAATTTGCTACATTATATTTTAATGAATGTTTATGCAGATAATGTTCACTGATGAATTGTGCATAACAAGACCAGGAACATGTAAACAGGGTCGAATTTAATTTTAATGTTGACTTCAACAGTCATGAAAGCCCACTGAAGAGATGTTAAATGGGACGCCTTGTATTTTATGGCAGGGATATTTTACCTGAAGCAACAATTTGACAGAAGACCATCGGTGTAGCAGAGGCAACTGTTGTAACATATAAACCTGACAAACATTTCTTCAAAGGTACTGAAAATGTGACGAAATACTGTGTTCAAAATTGCACAGCATATCACAGGAAATCCTTAGAGTGTTACTTTAGTCACTTTATCGGGTTATGTTTGTGACAAAAATGATAATGTACCATATTTTCCGCAAAATAAGTTGCACCTGATTATAAGTCACACTGGGTCAAAACTGCATTGTTGAGAGAAAAACAAGCTGGTTGTTTTTTTTTTTGTACACCAGGTTGTGGGAAATGTGCTACACAAATAAGCTTGGGCCTGCATTCAGCTCAAATCCAAATGTGTGGGCTTGATGTTAATTGCATTATATATATATATAATTCTAACAGGTTGCATGCTCCATAAATAGGTGTTTTTTTGTTTTGGTGGATTTGGTGGTGGAGGATTGTGGAACATATTAACAATCTGGGCACACCCTCTAAGGTGGAGAACACAGCTGGGCCATAGTGTCTGTATCTAAGGGGTGTGTGTGTGCTTGAGCCAGATACCATTTAAAATGGGTGTGGTGGCTGAGGCAACTGAATGACCAGAAAGCTGCAATGCATCTGATCAATTGATGCAATGAAGATGATAACATTTTATTCATAGAGATGATTAAATAGTCATGTGGCCAATCCCAGGCTTCATGATGAACAACTACAATGAAATCACATTTCTAACCACATAAGTCTTAAGGTCAGGGAATACTTTGTTTTCCACATTCCACTCCATCTCAAGCACAGTTGAGCATGCAAGTCTTTCAAAGTATATTCCAATCACTGCGAGTGTGGATGAACACATTCTACCTAGCGGAGCCTTCCATATGAGCGTTCAATCACTTGCAAATGTGCATAGACAGTGTGCACAGATATCAGTGGACTGTGATGACGAATATTAAGTCACCTGTTCTGTCTGCAAAAAAATTTACTTTGAGCTGAGGCAAATATATAAAACTCAAAACCCTAAGGGTACGTTTACACAACAACGATGTAAAAGATTTTCCTTTCGTTGACAAAAGGATCTGTTCACATGCCAGGCCACTCCAGTAGTTGGCAATGTCACTTTGTAAAAAAAACGCTATGCACCTGCGCAAATACAAATTCTTCTACAGTGCTATAGACCCAACACACATACACATGCGCATGACATCCTGTTTTCACAAATTCACATTTTTGTAATTTACATAGAAAGGACAACTGTATTGTTTTCAAAAACTTGCATTTTGAAACCAGTTTTCAAAAGTTAGCATTTTCTGGCCGCTAAAAAAGCCATTGTCGTGTACAGCCAAAATGCATAAAACGTTTTGAGTTTTTTGTTAAAAACAGTGTCATGTAAACGGACGCTAAGAATAGAATATATAGTTTTAGCGATTTTCATACATTTTTCATGTACATCAAATGATATCCAGGCAACTTTCAGATGAACCTAAAAACTGCTTCATGAAATGATGAAATCATACAGTGGCATGAAAAAGTATGTGAACCCCTTGCAGAATCTGTGAAAATGAGAATTATTTTAATAAAATAAGAGGGATACTAAAAAAATGCATGTTATTTTTTGTTTAGTACTGTCCTGAGTAAGATATTTTACATAAAAGATGTTTGCATTTAGTTCACAAGACAAAACAATAGCTGAATTTATTAAAATAACACCATTCATAAGTATGTGAACCATTGATTCTCAATACTGTGTGTGGTTACCTGGATGATCCACGACTGTTTTTTTGTTTTGTGATATGTTGTTCATGAGTCTCTTGTTTGTTCTGCAAGGGATTCACATACTTTTTCATGACACTGTACAATGCTCAGCCAAAAAAAAAAAAAAAAAGTTGCTGCTTGGATTGTAATAGGCAAATACTTAAGAATCTATGAATGGATCCTTATTACAATGATTATGTTTCTAGCATGTTAAATGTGTGGTAACCCTTAAAGATGGAGTGTGTAGCTTTTCATTTCTTAAATAACCATGTAGGAAGACACAACATGGCCATTTTCCAGGATGACAATGTCAAGATTCACCAGGGTTAAAATTGTGAAAGAATGATTCAGAGAGCATGAAGAATCATTATCACACATGAATTGGCACCTCTGAGCCCAGATTTTAATTTCATTGAAAGTCTTTGGGATGTGCTGGAGTAGACTTTACAGAGTGCTCACCTCTTGCACTGTCAATACAAGACCTTGATCAAAAATTGATGCACCTCTTGATGGAAATAACATCACAACATTTATTTCCATCGAGAGGTGCATAAACTGAGGTTAAGGTCAGTGCCAATTCATGTGTGAAAATGATTCTTCATGCTCCCTCCCAACAATTCTCTCACAATTTGAGGCTGATGAATTTTGACATTGTCATCTTGGAATATGGCCATGATGCATCTTAATACATGGTTGTTTAAGAAATACACACTCCATCTTTTAGGGTTAGAAGAACTGTTGCCAATCATATAACATGCTAGAAAAATAATATTCACTGTAACAATGATCCATCCATAGACACTTAAGTATTGGCCTATTAAAATACTTGTGATTTATGGATGATATGAATATTTTAAAGATGTTAATTGGTGTATGACCAAAAAAAAAAAAAAAAAACTTATAATTGAAAGTGATATTTCCTTGATTAAAACAACAACAGCAACAATTAGAGAGTCATTTTCCATATACATCAAAGGACACCAGACACCAAACCAGACACCTTTCTTATGACCCTTATACTGCTAGATGAACATATATAAGTATATGTGTGTATGAAAATCACTTTGTTTATGTGTGTATTAAAATAACAAACATATCATTTTAAAAGCCACAAATCACAAAGCTTATTAAAGCAGTTGCTACTGGTCTAACATGAACAGATGCTGACAGGTCAATACAAACAGAGATAAAATACATGATGTAGTAACAGCCAAGACATAACACACCTAAGCGCAGCATGTTGGTTACTTCTAGCAGAAGTATGGCACTTAATAAATTTACTAAAAAGAAAAAAAAGCATCTTTATTTTATTATAAATTAACTGTTTAAAAGCAATAAAGGCACTGAAGGCAACATAATAAAAAGGATATAGTTCAACTGCAAGTTTTCCCTAGTAACGCTCATTGAACATATTCACAATGTAGCCTCTTGTACCTTATCACTGAAATATGAAAAGCATAGCCAATAGACTAACACGGAATGACAGTTAATGTGTCATTGCGTCTTGAATACTTGTAACATAATCTAAAGCAGGGGTATTCAATTAAATTTCCAAGAGGTCCGGTCTCTGTATTTCCCTCCCAACGGAGGTTCGGACAATACTTTTTGGTAAACAATATTTACCAAAAAAGTAATGATTTCTCCTAACTGGAAATAAATATAAAATAAAATTTTAGCAGGCTATTTTTTTATTAAGTTGGCTTGAAAAAGCCAACTTACTGATCTACGTCTTAAGCTTATTATTATTCTTCTTAGACTAAATTTCTAAATGCATCTCCTCCTAGACTGTTCAAGCTACAACCACCAAACTCGGACTAGACCTTCAGACTGTTCTGACTTAGTGTGCTATATCTTTTCAGACTGATCCGACTTACGGTTTTCCTAAAAATGCTGATTAAACCTGGAAAAAACTCCCATTGACTTTCATTGAACTGCCTTGGCTGATCTGAACATTCCGTCCAACTGTCAAAATTCAAATTCAAACACACAGACTCAATTAAACTGCCATTCCTATTTCCAAGCCATTTAAACTCATTCAAACTCATTCAAACTCATTCTATCTATCTATCTATCTATCTATCTATCTAAATCTAACTCTATCAAACTAAATCTATCTATCTATCTATCTATCTATCTATCTATCTATCTATCTATCTATCTAAATCTAACTCTATCAAACTAAATCTATCTATGTAAATCTAACTCTATCAAACTAAATCTATCTATCTATCTAAATCTAAATCTATCAAACTAAATCTATCTATCTATCTATCTATCTATCTATCTATCTATCTATCTATCTATCTATCTATCTATCTATTTCTCTTTCTAATCTATCTATCTATCTATCTATCTATCTATCTATCTATCTATCTATCTATCTATCTATCTATCTATCTATCTATCTATCTATCTATCTATCTATCTATCTATCTATCTATCTATCAAACTAAATCTATCTATCTATCTATCTATTTCTCTTTTTAATCTATCTATCTCTATCTATCTATCAAACTAAATCTATCTATCTATCTATCTATCTATCTATCTATCCCTTCTCATCTATCTATCAATCTATCTTTCTTCTCATCTATCACTCATCTATCAATCTATCTATCTATCTATCTTCTCATCTATCACTTCTCATCTATCTCTCTTCTCATCTATCACTTCTCATCTATCTCTCTATCTATCTCTCTATCTATCTATCTATCTATCTATCTATGATCAACTCTCATAGCAACCACCCAAACCAACCTAGCAACCACCCAAACCAACCTAGCAACCACCCAGAACACCATGGCAACTGCATAGCAACCACACAAATCACCCTGGCATCATCCTAGCAACCAGCCTGGATACAATAGCAACCACATAGCAACACCATGGCAACCACCCCGAGTACCCTAGCAACCGCATAGCAACACCCTAGCAACCGCCCCGAGTACCCTAGCAACCGCATAGCAACACCTTAGCAACCACCCCGAGTACCCTAGCAACACCCTAACAACCACCCCAAGTACCCTAGCAACCGCATAGCAACACCCTAGCAACCACCCGAGTACCCTAGCAACCGCATAGCAACACCTTAGCAACCACCCCGAGTACTATAGCAACCGCATAGCAACACCCTAGCAACCACCCCGAGTACCCTAGCAACCGCATAGCAACACCCTAGCAACCACCCCGAGTACCCTAGCAACAGCATAGCAACACCTTAGCAACCACCCCGAGTACCCTAGCAACACCTTAGCAACCACCCCGAGTACCCTAGCAACACCCTAACAACCACCCCAAGTACCCTAGCAACCGCATAGCAACACCCTAGCAACCACCCGAGTACCCTAGCAACCGCATAGCAACACCTTAGCAACCACCCCGAGTACTATAGCAACCGCATGGCAACACCCTAGCAACCACCCCGAGTACCCTAGCAACCGCATAGCAACACCTTAGCAACCACCCCGAGTACCCTAGCAACACCTTAGCAACCACCCCGAGTACCCTAGCAACCGCATAGCAACACCCTAGCAACCACCCGAGTACCATAGCAACCGCATAGCAACACCTTAGCAACCACCCCGAGTACCATAGCAACCGCATAGCAACACCTTAGCAACCACCCCGAGTACCCTAGCAACCGCATAGCAACACCCTAGCAACCGCATAGCAACACCTTAGCAACCACCCCGAGTACCCTAGCAACTGCATAGCAACACCATAGCAACCAAACAGAGTGCCCTAGCAACCAATTTGCAAAATCTATATCTCTGCATCAGAACATCTTCCAGACATGGGGGTTGGTTTATATTGTCAAGCAGCCTTTGGAGTATCATCACTGGTAGCTGCCAAGCCACTCCCTAGCAACCAAACAGAGTACCCTAGCAACCGTTTTGCAAAATCTATATCTCTGCATCAGTACATCGTAGAGACATGGCGGTTGGCTCTTTTGACTCATGCTAGCAATCTGGACTTCAACATGCTAGCAGTGAATAGCTACATGCTAATAGTGATTAGCTAAGTGCTAGAGTGGGCTAAGAACATGCTAATAACTCTATAAAAACTCCATAGTATCCATCTGTGACAATTACCAATCTATCTATCTATCTAATAAAACTTAAACTTTCAAACTTCAAACTTTTAAAACTTCTCAAACTTTCTGGCTATGCTTTTTCAAGCCAACTTAAAGTTTGTCCTCAAACTTTTTTATCTAGTTATTATTATTTTTACATTTATACACCAATGTGTATGGCACATAGAAGGCCTTGGGACTGAGAAAACATACTGGGGGTGCTAAAAATAAACAATGTACATAATCTAATAATAAAAATTCTCATCATGAGGACAAAATAAAGTTAACTAGTACTTTTAAAGTTTTTTGTTTTCCTTTGCCATATCCAAATAATTTTCCAAATTATAACATTGTTTATTATGATATGCTCTTAATATGCTGATTAATAAAGCTGATTATATGGATATTATGGATATATGGATATTATATTAATACTTAAATTTAATAAATAAATTTAATACTTAAATTTCTAAAGGCACAACGTGTTAACCTGTCACAAACATGGTTTAGTTAAATGGTGTCATTTGAATGACAGATAAAAAAAAAAAATACATGTATTTGCTTCATTCTCAATTCCTGAAGCGTTTTATCAAAAACATCTATTTTGCTGCTCACAGTGTTTCTGCTACTGTTGTTAAAATAACCAGACCTTTAAGTCTTCTGAGAATAAGCAAAGAACAGAAAATGGCTTCCTTGAGTTAAACGGAGTGAAATGATTTCAGGTAACTACAGGCAGTAAAATGAAAACAGAAAATATAGAGAGAACATGTACACCCACTCTCACCAAAACACACAAGCACACACAGCAGTTTGAAAGGGAGCAGTGCCTGGAAATGGCAGCAGTGTGTGACTCAGAGAGGACAACCAACAGCTGCTTGATATTGAGCCATGAGTTGTGGTCTACAGCGAAAACATGTAGCAGCACACGCTCCCTCACCTTTTCTTTCCCACACACACACACCTGTGACCCAGGTTCATCGATGACTGGAAACAGGGAAAAAGCTGTTAAACCAAAATGATGTGGAATAAATGCCCATTCATACCAAGAAGGATAAAGATAACTATAACGATTATCGTCCACATCAGCGGAAAATATTGTTGTGAACAGGCCTTAATAGTATTGAAAAAGAAACGGTGTAAAAAAACCCTCTAAAATCTTAAACTACGATGTACTTAATTTTTGGGGGGAAATGTACTTAAAAATATTGAGTACATTTTAAAACAGTGAGTTATGAATTATGACTATAGCATAATGTTTCACATACATTTTTTGAAATAGTACATTTTTTTTTTAAAGTACTATAGCATGCAACATGCTTATATAAGCGGTACACTATGCAGTAGTTTTTACACAATGACTCCAAAGCTAACAAGGCATTAAAGGTACATTCAAACATAAAGGTATTAAATCCCATTAAAGTATTAAGATCCCACACTTCACTAGCCATCTTGCCCCTTTTGGTGCCACCCGTCTCTGTGGAGGCAAAACAGCAGACGCATTTATTACACAGTATGATGCATTCATAAGGATGACTTGTCATCAATCCGTATCATATGTTGCCAGGAGAAAGTCATAAGCTTTGCACTTGGGGCGTGTGGTTGTGATAGCGGCGTGGTGATGTCCTCATTTTACGCGCTTGTTTGATCCTGTCTGAGAAGCGTCAACACACCAGGGTGCTCACGATGCAGTGAGTCAATGTGAGTAATTCACACGTAGCTAATATAATAAGGGAAGATGTGCCAAGCGGCACGTGAAGTAAAGTTTGATTATACTCATTCCAACGCCCGAGAGCAAGACCTGGCCACAACCACTATACCGAACAATGCAATTTAGGATAACTGGGACAAATACACTGGGAAAAATGAGAAACAGATGCATCAATGTTCTCCAGCGATTTTTGAGTTTATTCCCAGCAGAATAGCGAGGGGACGAGGGTAACCACAAATAAATCTGGTCACAATAACTAAATGAATACAAAGTGATCACATTCAAGTGAGAACAAAACTCAAACACACACACAAACACACACAAAAATAGCATGGATTCCTATTGCACATTTAAACCAACAACGATGTGACAAAAACTCACAAATCAGCCAGAAAAAATATTCCAAACGAGCAAAACAAATTTCTGCTAATCAAAGAGAAAAGTTTGCATACAATGAAACATACCAGTAATTCACAAAAAAAAAAAAAAAAAAAAAAAAAACTTATAATAGAATCACTTGTATTGATAAAATGCAAATAGTGATATCATTTTGTCATCTTGTGATGGCATGACACAGAACTGTATCACAATATAATGATTAAAATAACTGTATTTTTAGTAATAATAATATGGTTGTGATAAATATGGTGCAAGGAAGATGTAATACGATGAAAATAGTAATTACAAAAAATTAAAGATGAGACAGACAACAATCTGTCAATTTGTCTTCTTTAACAAGCAAAATCAGATCACTTTAGGTGATTTTAAGTGAAAAGGTCCCTGAAAGTAGGATAGAGTCTCATTCCTTTCATTATTTTTCATATATATTTTTTGTTTTTTTTGTGGCCCACTTGAAAATTATTGTGTACATAGTCCTGCATCTGGAAAAAAAAGGTTCACTTGCAAAAAAAAAGGCCTAATATCTTTTTTTTTTTATAGCAGCTTTAAGGCATGTATCAAAATAACAAAAGCAGTCAAATGTCAAGTTTTTTTATTTCTACAAAATCGTAATTTTCTCTTTCTGTTTGGATGTAATGAAACACCCACAGATGTAGCAGAAAAAAATCTGAGTCATATTTGAATTTTGTTCTGTCATTGCCCATAATTCTAACCTTGAAACTGAAACGGTTATATTCTCTTTATTCTGTTTTGATTGAAATTCCATATTGACGTGATATGTTATGTTTTGGTTAAGTAAATTAATTGTGTTTTGGTTCTGTTTTTCTCTGTGCCTGTTTGCCTGTGTGACCCAGTTAATGTGTGTCAGTGTGTTCCCTTGATTAATAATTCAGTTCTCCTGTTGTCCAGTTTATTAGCTCTTTTGTTCCTCTGTATTTAAGTCCGGTGTTTGTTCAGTTCTTTGTTTGGTGTCATCAGTGTTAAATGGTTGTTATTCTGTTTCCCTGAGTGTTCCTGTATGTAGATTTTTTTGGATTAAACACTATTTCTCTGAATTCTATTTCGTTGTGCGCTTCTAGTTAGCAACCACCCGTAACAGAAATCGTGATTAGGCATATAATAATTGTCAAACGTAAAAATCACCTGGGAATTGAACAAATAGTTCTAACCTGGCTCAGAGGAAGATAGGAATCATGTCTTTGTAGCAGTTTTTCTGGTGATTAAATACTAAAACAAGTATATTTGACTCTAGTCCAACAGTTTGCTTTGGATTTAAGGATATCAGTTTGCTTTTAAAGTTCACATTGTCAAAATTGATGCAAACTCTCAGGCCCAGAAATGAATAGGTAAAAAAAAAGAGAGAGAGAGAATGAATCAGAATGAGTTCTTATATTTTGTCTGAAAAAAAAAAAAAAAACTATAATAGAGATTGTATATAAATTGCGTAATATACATAATAAATACATAATATATATGGCATGTGATCACACCAATGACAAAAATCAAATGCAAATGGGAAGAAAATGCGATTGATAATTTCCACAAATATATAACCTATAAAGATTAGGTCATATGACGGCATGACTTCTCGATCAGTATGATCTTTGGTGAATCAGGATCATTTGATGAGATTATTTAAATCCCTTTTCTGCTTAAAGTGTTCAGAAAAATTAATCATACATGGAGCCCACACTCACTGACAAAACGAACAACAACTTGGGGATTTTCTTTTTAAATAAACATTTTTTTTTAGTCATTAATCATAAATTAAATCCCAAAGGTGATCTATTCGATTGAGATCTAGTGACTGTGGAGCCCATTTGAGTATGGTGAACTCACTGTCATGTGAAAGAAACCAGTTAGAGATGATCAGAACTTTGTGACATGGCACATTATCCTGCTGTAAGTAGCCATCAGAAGATGGGTGGTTATAAAGGGATGGACAAATTGTTTCTCATATTTTATCATCTAGAGTATTCCTTTATTTTGGAAAGTTGACATATATTGTGTCCTGATGAAATAAAAAAAACTTTTGATGGTAAACTTTGAACAGAGGAAAGAGCTGCAAGAAGATGTGCATTTCGTGACATTAGTGTAAAATGGTATACAATAAATGGTCTGATTTGAATCTTGCACATCACTTACATAAGTGAGAAGCATATTATCTTTTACAATTCAGTTTAAACCTGTATTATGTTGGACTTTCTAATAAAGTTTCTGGCCAAGTGAAGAGTCACAATCTTTTTAGTGGAAAAAATAAATAAAAAAAAAAACGCAAAAAATATGCACAATAGGGAATTAAGTTGCATTAAGAGCGTGAATTAATTACCTCATCGATTTTATGAATATAAAAAGAAAATACAGCCATATACAAGTGGGAAAAAGAACAGCATGATATATGTTAATTAGTAGCAGGCTTTCAACAAGGGCGGCTCATATCTTCTTTAAGATCAATTAGGTCAACTGTAATATTTTTCAGGGTTAGGTGTCCACCCTTTTTTAAACCTTTGCATTCAGAATTTCTTCCTCACAATGAAAAACAGTAAGCCTATTGTACCTACATAAAACTTTCTTTCAAACCAGCAAAAACCTCATAACCATAAGAAGGTGTCTCCTGCTTATCTACATACCGTAATTATATTCAAAAAGGACTGTGTACTGTATACCAAGTGTTTTGAATTGACTATAAGCTGTTCTTCACTGAGAATAATCCTCTATGCCATAGCTCTTAAATGTCATTTGCATGTTCACATATTTTGAATGTCACAAATAAATGTCGTGTGACATTTGACATTAATGATGCTAAACGGCAGTGGTTCTTTAGTGTCTTGTAATGACGATATTTGAACATGCAGATTGGTGCAAATGAGATGCCCTCGTAAGAACAGTGTGCAATTGGTAAATACTAACATATTTATAGATGACGTGGAGGTATGTGCAGGATGATGATGCATCATCCAGTATATTCTTAAATATGGAAACTATTAGTTGTTAATGTATTACAATGAAAATTATGGCCATCTTGTCAAGAAACTCCCTGAGATAAACTTTTTCTAATCTGATTTTGGAAAATTATATAAAATACATCTTATATGATTTATTAGTGCCATTAATGTAAACTGCACTATAATTTATTAAAGGGGTCATGAAGTTTTTTTTTATTTTTTATTTTTTTATTATTAATAATAAACCTTGAGGTTCACTTATAATGTTAATAAAGTTTTTTTTATATTATCCATATAAAACCATTATTTAAAGACAAAACATTATGAAATCATTGTGACGCAGCTGCAGTCAGATCTAATACAGTTGGGCTGCTTCATCTTTCAACAAAAGCTTCTTTGCAAACTCTCCATTACGTTGTGCCTCGTTTACAAAACAAAATGCTCCAAACAAACATATAATCCTCCGATGTGATCAAGGATGCCATTAAAATAAACCATCCACTTGTTTCCGACGCTGAATTCCTTCTGAAATCTCCACAAAGATGCAAACAAGCTGCTGAAACTAGATGCGTGGAAGCGAATGTTTTTTCGCTCTTCCATTTGTTCTGTTGTTGTCAGAATCAAACTTGTTCAGAAACTGAATGCACATCTGTAATACTGTATCCGGTGTAGACAGCATCAGTGATTATAATGGGTTAAATTTGCTTTTGATAAGGCAAATGTCAGCCGTTAAAGGATTAGTTAATTTTTAAATGAAAATTACCCACGCTTAAGCCATCCTAGGTGTATATGACTTTCTTCTTTTTGATGAACACAATCAGAGTTATATTAATAAATATCCTGACATGCCCGAGCTTTATAATGACAGTGAACGGGGGCAATGAGTTTGAAGCTGAAAAAAGTGCGTCCATCCATCATAAACAAATAAATAAAATTTTATTTTAAATATTTTTTTTATAATGTTTTTTTCTCTAAACATCTGGCAAACATTTCCTTTCCTGTTCCATGCGATAAGGAAAGTTACACAGGTTTTGAATTTTTAAGTAAATTATGACTGTTGATCTTTAACCTGTTTTTTCCCAAGTTACAACCCTAATTTGCAATTTTCTTTAGAAGCCAGAACAGATATGATCAGAATCTGAGGGAGTGTTTTCTGTCTTATCTGAAAGTGTAAGATGATGATGACATGATGCAATACAGCTCATTAATTCCAAAGTAACTTCCTGTTTCATGATTTTCCCTGTTTCAAATGACGACACTGGTTTAACTACATGCCTAAGAGCATGAAGTGACTGCCTATACTCTTAATTCTAGAATAAATAGAGTAATGATTAAGACAAGAAATGATTTTATGATCAGGCATGAGCCAAATTTTCCCTGATCTCGGACATTAGCCGCAGCTATACAGATGTCTTCCTCCCAACCCTGTGTTTACAGTAAATTACTGTTGTGTTTCCATCTCCCACACGACTATGGCGTACAGGTCTCTCTTTCCAGCATCTTATCGGTAACAGCTTACACTGCACCTCTACAGCTCTGCTGTTTCCTTGTCACAGATTTCCTGTGGTTTATTCAAAGCAGTCTCAGCTTTGAAAAAGATCCCCTTTTTCTCCTCACAGATCTGGTGTTTTTCTAAGTAGCGCTAAGAGGTCTCTCTTTCTCTCATCTCGTATGTGTGTGTGTCGAGTTCACGCTGAGAGTGCCGCGTGAGCCCACCCCTTCGCCGTTCCCTCTGCTCAGTCAGTCGTCGCTTCTCGGATTAATTAACCTTGATTAATTAATCTAATTAGTTAACACGTTGTGCAAATGAAACACAACTGTTAGCTCAAACACAAGGAGGGGAAGGCAGAAAGGAGGACAAATGGTACAAAAAATAAGCATTTGCTGTAATTGCTTGTGGCAATAACAGTTTTGAAGGTCAAGATTGCCTCTGTTCTGTCAGTAAATTGCTTTTGGGTGCAGCAGTGGGGTCAACAAACAGTAAAACCTGGGCAGACTTTATTAGAGACTAAGGCACCATTTTAAAATTGGTTTAAGTTGGTTCTGTGCAGTCTGAAGAACTCTATAAAAAGCTTGCATGTTTCCACAGAATGTCTTCACAATGTTTTATGGACTTGTTTAATAAATATTTTGGCTAATTTGTAGTTTTAAGCCACCAATAAAAGAGCAGTACTCTCCAAGTTTTTTGGCATTGGATTTCACAGAATTCAGCCATTTAAAAAAAGTATTTAGCACTACAAGAGTAAAAGAGAAAGAAAATGACTTGCTTACATGGAATATGTGACTGTAGAATGTGAAGGGAGCCGAGTGAGCCTAGTCATTTCCATAGGCAATCCTAAGACCATTAGAACATTAAACCATTAAAAACTTAACCCAGGCTCATTGAAAAAAGTGCATGTGGTGACATTTATGCAAAATTATATTATGTTGCTTCTTGCAAGTTTTGTGATACGTTCGAATTGAAATGTCCAGTGAGTGAATTCACATAACATGATACCACCCAATGAAACACGAAGACATTTCCTTTCTTTGTGTTTTCATTTAGTTTAAGCTTAGCTAATTGACAAACATACTTATTTCCATAGAACTTTATACAATACAGATTCTTTTCTTTCAAAGCAACTAATAAACAAGAAAATAACTATGCAAATGTGGCAAAGTTCTTCAATTATAAAAACAAACACAATTTCAGCTGTAAAGCAGCTGTAAATTAAATTAACCTCAATTTAGATCAATGTTGATTCAGTTTAGTTGAAAGTTTATGAACACGGCTCAAATAAAGCAGCTCCACAAAAGATAATAGTGTCATTATTCAACTCAAGTCAGTTCAGACAACAACACTGCATCAGGTGTATGTGTTTACAAGCTCTGTGATCAGCAAGGCAAGGCTTCTCCATGCAGCCCTCCCACAGACAGCAGCAGGTGCCCAACAACCACCCATCTAGACCTCTGTAATATCTCGACTACTTCAAACAGGATGCCACCCACCATTTGGAGAGTTTAGAAGAACCATTCCTCCCTAGGGGCTATAACAGAATGGATGGGCCCTTATTAGCTGATCCAGCCCTTTGCAATGATAATAGTGAGTTTACACGCTAAGACCAAAGATTCAGCTGTGTTGGCTTGTATTTTTGGTGGGCTGAAGTCTGTGAGTTTGTTCAGAGACACATGGAGTCAGAATGCAGGCAGGTCTCTTTTTGATGTTTCATGTAGTTGCATCACTCCCTCACAGCTGCCAGATGTTTATCCTAGAGATACATGTGATAGTGTGTTACCATAATGTCTTAACGACAATCACATGCAAACTATTGGTTTAGTGAGGCTTGCCTAGCTTTCCTATTGTTGATACTTACTAAGGTTTAACCCCAAGTATTACATTCTGCACGCATCTCATGGACTATTTAATAGGAACAATTTTTCTATAGGCTTACAGTGAAGGATGGACTCAGACAATATCTAGAGACCAGAGTATCATGCACAGAATATCATAGGGTGGGCTCTTGACATTAATTTGAAATTATCTAGCAACCGCACAGCATTCAAAACACCTTGCAACTGCTTTGCAACCAACCAAAATACTTGCATCATGTAGGCACACACACACGCACTTTGTGAATTGTGGGGACATTCTATGGTTTTTATACTGTACAAACCATATTTTCTATCCCCCTACACTACCCCTACCCCTAAACCTAACCATCACACAAAACTGTGCACACTTTTACTTTCTCACAAAAACTCATTCTGTATGATTTATAAGCCTTTTGAAAAGTGGTGACATGGGGTAATGTCCTCATAAGTCACCTCTTCTTGTAATACCTATGTCATACCCATGTCATTATACACATTTGTGTCCTGATATGTCACAAAAACACGTGCACACACACACACACACACACACACACATCCGTTCAAAAGTTATAATTATGGAACAATTAAGAATTTTTTTAAAGAAGTCTCTTATGCTCACCAAGACTGCATTCATTTAATCAAAATCACAGTAAAAATATTGAAATATTATAACTATTTAAAATAACTTTTTTATTTTAATATATTTTAAAGTGTAATTTCTTCTTGTGATGCAAAGTTTAATTTTCAGAATCATTGCTCCAGTCTTCAGTGTCACATGATCCTTCAGAAATCATTCTAATATGATGATTTCGTGCTCAAGAAACATTTCTTATTATTATCAATGTTGAAAACAGTTTTTGCTCAGGAAACTGATAAACTACAATTTAAAAGTATTTTTAGGGCAGAGCACCGATGGTGTGAGGAACCTATTGTAATTGCTCAGTCAATTATTCTTCTTCTCCCAAATGAATCACATTTTTGAGGGCCTAAACATGCTCGAAAACTCATGAAACTTTGAACAATTGTTAGAAGTGGTGAATTTCAATTAAGCGTCCTTCTCACTACGTTACACGTACAGGTATGAAGTTCGGTAGACACGTGTAAGAGCCCAATACTACAAAAAAGCCCCTGATTGCAAAATCTGTAAACCCAACAGGAAGTGAGATATTTTGAGTTTTCTCTGCAAAATTTTTGCAGTTTTGCTTTAACTCCTCCTGGGGCTTTAATCAGATCAACATCATATTTGGTCAGTCTAATCTTAAGGCCTTTGCGACATTAAATTGCGAAGATCTAGAGTTTTCGCTGAAGGGCGTGTGCGTGGAGGCCTGACAAAGTTTGATGTTTTGCCTTGAAACAGGAAATTGTTGTTACTCTGCCATACAATGTCAGATCTGCCCCAAACTTCACATGTTTGGTAACAGTCCTGGTCTGAAGACATCTACATGCCAATATTCAGTTACAGTCATAGTGCCACCTGTGGGCAACAGAAAATTAAATGTTTTACACTGTGATTAACTCCTCATAGAGATTTAATCAGATCAACATCATATGTTTTCAGTCTAATCTTAAGGCCTTAGCGATGTTAAATTGCGAAGATCTTGAGTTTTCGCTGAAGGACGTGTCCGTGGCGGCCTGACAAAGTCTAATATTTCGCCATAAAAGAGGAAGCTGTTGTAACTCAAGCATACAATGTCCGATCTGCCCCAAACTTCACTACATGTGTGATAAGAGTCCTGACCTAAAGACATCTACATGCCAATATTAAGTTAGTCATAGGGCCACCTGCAGGCAACAGGAAATGGCATGCTTTGCACTGTAATTCACTCCCAGAAACACATTTCCATATGCCATGAAGTACCAAACATACTAGAAACACGTTAAATCATGCAACACTTGGCTAAGTGCTAATATATGCAATTAACGCCATGAAACAGGAAGTTGTTGTAACTCAAACATAAAATGTCCAATCTGCCCCAAACTTCACATGTTTGATAATAGTCCTGGCCTAAAGACATCTACATGGCAATATTCAGTTACAGTCAAAGTGCCACCTGTTGGCAGCAGGAGGCACTTTGAAATGACTTTGCCATATTTCTCCTGTATTTACTCACATGCATGTCACCCACTATTCACCGTTTTCCTAAGGCCAAAAAAAAAAAAAAACTTTTACTCCCCAAGGATGCATTAAATTGATCAAAAATGACTTTAAATACATTTATAATGCTACAATTTGTAAGGACTTTGCTATCATTAGAATAAATTAACATTTTACTGTATTTTTGATTATATAAATTTAGCCTTGGTGAGAATAAGATACTTCTTTCAAAAACATCAACCAAACAACTGACCTGTACTGTATATACAAAGAGCCAGACAAGTGGTTTACAGTGGATTTGACACATCACTGGTTAATCAGTTTTAATAGCTTAAAATTATGGGTACTTTGTTGTATCTTATAATGGGGATATTAAAATTGTCTGAACAAGTGTGGGATTAAAACAAAATACTTTACAGGGCAAGCGAGTGTGTGTAAAGGGTGTGCACTGGGTTCAGTGGTCTGAATTGGGTTATTATGTCCAAAATGTTTTCTCTGGTAATTAAGTGTGATTACTCATGGAATTATGAGACAGTACACATGACAAAGAAAAATAAGACAATATCAACAAAGATGCTGGATTAAGTCAAAACGATTACCAAGTAATAATAATAAATGTATATGTGACCTGCCTTTAATACTGTAGTAATCAATATAGATAGAAATAGTCAATATTTATGAGGGCAACTGAGCATAATTACAATAATCATGAGCAATTAAAACATTAATAGCATACAGACAGGTGTGGATAATACATCTAGATCCTTGTAATGACAAAAAAGTATACTAATTTTAAAAGTATGATCACCTGGCACTTAACTCCTCCTTTACTGTGATGGCAAGCTGCCAACGCATGCATTCTACACATTTCTATGATTTGGCAACCACAAACACCCACTTGTGACACACCGGATGTGTAAAAATCGAGTCAGCAAAAATGCTGTTCCTTTCCTGTATTACGGGTAAGGTTTTTGACACATCACTCAAGGTTGAACTGCCAAGACAAAACCTTTCTATGTACTAAAACACATGGGCAAAAAATATGTTCCCTGTTTCTGCAGATAATAAAACAATAAAAGAGTAATAGTTCTTCTGTCTCTTTCATGGAACACAAAAAGAGATATTCCATATAACAAAAGGATTGGGTTGTCAAGTTTCAAAAAGGACTAAATACACCATAAAAGTCCATATGACTTGTGCACTACATTCAAACATTTTCCAGCACGTTTTCAGAGCAATGGAAGAAAGGACTTTATAAAGTCTTCACTGACCAAAATCTTTACTTATTTACTTGGCTTCCATGCCAACAGACTGCTCAGATCCATTGTCTTTCCAACCAATTTGACTCTTGTTTGTGAACTTCTCCTCTGACATTTTATTTTGATCCTCAGGCCCAGCCCAACCTATAATTTGGCCTCTTAAACAGCAGCCTGATTGTTTGTCGGAGTGATGGGCTTAGCTGCTCTTTTCAATGCTTCATCGCCTGTTGCATTAAAGATCTTCAAACCAGCAATTATCTGTCTTTTTTTCTGCCTCACTCTTTTTTTTTACTCATTACACTCTGAATAAAAGTGATGCTAATGTCAGGGGTATCTCGGCTAAACATGAAGCAGTGGCATTCTCGAAGGTTCACAGAGTTATGCTGAGTTTCTGCAGAGATTTTGCTAGCTTTATTGCTATAAAAAGGCACAGCAAGTGAATATTATGAATGTCAGGAGAAAGAAAAAGCAAGCCATTATTGACGCACACTGGGCGATTGTATAGATTGTATACATTATAGGCTACACATCTACATGAGCTGGATTTTTACATCTTTTGAAGAAAATAAAAGTTAGTCTTGTCATTGCAAAATTACCGCCGGTGTTGGGGGTGGGGGGGGGGGGGGGGTTTGCTCCTAATCGCTTTGATATTCTGGTCCATTCTTACTGAGATTATTTACATAATAAGTAATGAGGGATACATATACACTTCTGGTCAAAAGTTTGGAATAATTACGATTTTTTTAATTGAAAAAAGTCTCTAATGCTCAGCAAGGCTGCATTTATTTATTAAGAATACAGGGAAAATATATATATTTATACTTATGTAAACACCATCTTAGGCTGTATAGAGAGCTGCAAAACAGTAGACAACTCAATCTGAACACCGAGATCAGAAAGCCCTATAAAGTTCTGTGTTCGACATCTTATTTCCCCTCTTACAGATGTTTGCTGTGGAACAGCTCTGGCTTCTGATGGCCGAGCGATGGTGGAGAAACAGGAGGAACCTGCAATTACTTCAAAGCTTTTAAGATTCCTTGGGCCTTAGTCAGTGTTTACTGTTGGAGTGCTCGATCCGCCTGAAAATTACGACTACTGGCATTGGCATGAAATGCTCTGCAGTCACGCACAGAGCAGGGAGTGTCTCAAATGGGCACAGTGTGCCATGTACTGTATAAGAATCTGCTTTGATCACACAGGTGCACGGTGTAATGTCCTGATCTCTTGCTTGTTTTTCTCTCTCTATGACTAGTCGTAAACAATATTATTTGGCAGCTATATGGTGTTATTTGACAACTTGGAAAAAAAAAAAGCTGTGATATGGTTGGGATGTTGTTTAAGTAAACATTTGGATATGATTTCAGAGTTCTCACAGCCGTTTAAAAGGTATGATACTTTTGATTTCAAGACTTACATACTCATACTGAAACAGTATGAAATAGTGGAATACATGATAGTGATTGGTTAAAAATGTTTTAAAGTCCCCCTGTAGTCAATAATTTTATCCCTTAAAACTCATCTTTGACCTCCACTCACTCACGCAGCTCAGAGATCCACTCGGTCAACTTACTGAGGTAAACGCTGCACATTGGTATTGCTCTTCACAACATTAGACACATAACAGTAATTAATATGATTAGCCTTTTGCTTGAATATGTTATCAATCAGCTAATAATGTGTTTCTAATGTTACACAAACCATGTTCCATTTCACCATGTCAGAAACAGACAGCTGCCTTCTAACAATCAGTCATATTCAAGCATCCTTACAAATGCTTGAATAACTTCTTGGTGGAGAAAGGAATATAGTTCATCATAACATCGTAATATACATAATACCTGCCATATTGCAAAATCTACATGATTCTTCATGTCAAAAGAAAAAAAATACCGGGATAACCTGGCTTCTCTCGAGAATAATGATATGCTAAAGCCCATCGGCATGATGACGTGATTGGTTACAAGGTAGTTTGTGACACCACAGCAATTTCAAACTGTGGGTTTGAAACTCCTTTTTCACAACAGTTTTAAGGAGAAAATACTCAGTAATGTTGTTGACATAAGAATTTGCACATGGTTTGTCTTAAAGCATATTAAAAACACCACATAGACACATAAACAACATTAAAAACTTGATTTTCACCACAGTGGGTCTTTAAGTTTTTTATTAATTTACTATAACTGCACAATTATGAATTATGGTTTGTTAAGAGGTTAACAGTTCCATACGTCGTTGCCATGTTCTTTTCTGAGCTAGTAACGACAGTTTGGAGTGTTTTACACAAAGAAACTTAATTTACTGACATATTCCCTACACATAATTAACTGAAACACCAACAATTATAAATTGGTGTACACATGAGAAGAAAGTAAGCAATGGAGAGAAGCAGCTTGTCTGTTGGGCAGTTAATTATATACAGAATGTCGTCTTAATGAAGGGTGTTGAAGTCATAGCCATTGATGTCATATCCACAGTCTCCACCATAACATTCTTGTCAGATCCATGTGTCCATGTTTGCACAGTAATAGAGGGTGTAAACGTGTGTTTGTTTGTTTTCTGAACGAGACAGTGAGTGAGTGGTCATGGAGTGCCAATGAGATTATGAGTGTTCTTGAGGTAGAATAGCATTTCAATCCTGTCATCACATTACTCAACACGCTGTGTTGGGCAAACAGTTCTCCAGAAACATTGCAGCCACACTAGGGAAAAACTCATCCTTTGAGAAAGTCCTACGCATGCATGCTTTCTCAAAGCAAAGAGGAACTTTCTAAAACATTCTCTGCTTATGTGTCACCCAATTCTCTGATTCCAAATAGTGGATAATCCCAGGTATATTCAGTAAATGGCAATATTTTTAACAACATCATCTCGGCAGAAATGAAGTTCTTGACGTGACCTCTTCAGTCAGTTTGACATATCTCAACAGCGGTGCTAATACATGAGAGGATAGAGACTCCACATGCAGCGCAGAACAGATAAACAAACAAGCAGCCAAAAGCTCGGTGCTGCTGCTGGCATAAAGCTGAATGGTGGGTGTAGGCCGCTGTTAAAGGGGCTTTATGTCACTCTGCTCTCTCCTAATCTGAGCTTTGCTGGAGCGGGGAGAGCCGGTCGGGGGTGGCGTTTCAGAGGAGACGTCAGGTGCTCAGATTGATACGCCTCTGAGGCGCTGAGAGAGATCACTGACAGGATGTGGGCACCCTACAACGTGCTTCATGAGTCTCAGAAAGAAAGTGCAGAAAGATTGAGAAACAAATTTCAAAATATGTAACAGCTTCAGCAGGTAATTTGTCTATCCTCACTGGTAGTAGAAATGCTGCGTGGCATCATACGATCACAGGTATTTTATTTGATGTGGACCAATGAGATTTCATTGTGGTTGCGGCTACAGAGCGATAGAGAGAAACCTGTCAATAATACAAAAAGGAAAAATGTAACAAGTATGTGATTCATTATTTATTATTATTCATTATTTTGTATACAGTACAGTGTTAAATGCTGTTAGTTACATACAATATATTTGACATATTTTGAGTTTTATGCAGTACAAAGGAAAGTCTCAGGTTTCTGTTTGTGAATCAAAGTGACCATGCGATATATATATATATATATATATATATATATATATATATATATATATATATATATATATATATATATATATATATATATATATATATATATATATATATATATATATATATATATATATATATATATATAGCAACTCAATTCATTTAGGGATTTATACATGGTCAAGACAATCTGCTGAAGTTCAAACTGAGCGTCAGAATGGAGAAGAAATGTGATTTAAGAGACTTTGAACGTGGCATGGTAGTTGGTGCCAGACAGGCTGGTCTCGGAAAATGCTGATCTACTGTTCACGCACAACCATCTCTATGGTTTACAGAGAATGGTCAGGGGAAAAAAATTCCAGTGAGCGGCAGTTCTCTGAGTGAAAATGCCTTGTTAATGCCAGAGGAGAATGGCCAGACTGGTTCAAGCTGATAGAAAGGCAACAGTAAATCAAATAACCACTCGTTACAACCGAGGTCTGCAGAAGAGCATCTCTGAATGCACAACACGTCCAACCTTGAAGCAGATGCACTACAGCAGCAGAAGTCAAGACACACTGGGTGCCACTCTTGTCAGCTAAGAACAGGAAACTAAGGCTACAATCTGCATAGGATCACCAAAATCGGACAACAAAAGATTAGAAATACATTGCCTGGTCTGACGAGTCTCGATTTCTGCTGGAACATTCAGATGGTAGGGTCAGAATTTGACATTTAACAAAATGAAGGCATGGAACCATCCAGTCTGTATAAATAGATCAGGCTGCTGGTGATGTAATGGTGTGTTTGGTATTTTCTTGGCACACTTTGGGATCTTTAGTACCAATTGAGTGTCATTTAAATATCACAGTACAGTCAACCTGAGTGTTGTTACTCACCATGTCCATCCTTTTATGACCACAGTGTGCCCATCTTCTGATGGTTACTTCTAACAGTATAATGTGCCAAAACTCTTATCTAATCACTGTTTTCTTGAACATCACAATGTGTTCACTATATGCAAATGGCCTCCACATTCACCAGATTTCATGCTATCATGTCAATATGGACCAAAATCTCTGAGGAATGTTCCCAGCACCTTTCTGAATCTCTGCCACGAAGAATTAAGGCAGTTCTGAATGCAAAAGGGGGTCCAATCCGGTACTAGCAATGTTACTAACAAAAATAAAAAATAAAATCCTTGAATTCCATGTCGGATGTCTTACACTCCAGGATCTCAGTGCTTGACATGCACAAGAAAGTGAGCCAATTAAATTCAGAGCCCTTATAACACAGCATGCTGCAGATGAATCATAAAACCCAGACACAAGTACGTCTGATGTCAGTTGAGCAGTACAGTTCTGACAATTTCACAATCTGACTGAGCAATAAGAGAGAACAGCAATATTACTCTCTTACATAATAATTGTCACTAAATAAATCAATTCTGCTATTAAAGGCTGGTGAAATCAAATGTCTCAAGTTACTAAGGGTTACTATAAGGTAGGGATGTATGTACTTGTACTTGTACTCGTAAAAATACCCCCGATACCAAAGACCGATACCTCAACCGACAGAATATTCCGCGCACAGAGACACCGGTGGCAGCAGCAGACACAACGTCAGTCTCAGGGGTGTGGAAATACTTTAAAATTAAAGATGACAACCCACACATTGCGAACTGCATGCATTAATCACAATTCGGGATGGCCGGAATCGTGCTGAATGACACAGACCAGAAGCGTTCTCTCTCTCGCTTTCTTGCACACACTTCCAGTTCTCTCAGGCAGTGCGCGATAAGTTCTCCTCACGCCTGAATGGTCAAATGCACACATAGTAGTCAAAATGCTGATCGTGTGGAGTATCTCACGTAAGTACAGTCGGTTAAGCCTTAAAGGTGCCCTAGATTGTTTTTTTACAAGATGTAATATAAGTCCTAGGTGTCCCCTGAATGTGTCTGTGAAGTTTCAGCTCAAAATACCCCATAGATTTTTTTTTAATTTAATTTTTTTAACTGCCTATTTTGGGGCATCATTAACTATGCACTGATTTTTTCAGCACGGCCCCTTTAAGAGATGCGCTTCCTCTGCCCCACGAGCTCTCGACTATAATACAGTGCATAAACAAAGTTTACACAGCTAATATAACCCTCAAATGGATCTTTACAAGATGTTCGTCATGCATGCTGCATGCATGCTTCGAATTATGTGAGTAAAATATTTATTTAGATGGTTACGTTTGATTCTGTGTGAGTTTGAGGCTGTCCTCCGTGGCTAACGTCTAATTCTACACTGTTGGAGAGATTTATAAAGAATGAAGTTGTGTTTATGAATTATACAGACTGCACGTGTTTAAAAATGAAAATAGCAACGGCTCTCGTCTCCGTGAATGCAGTAAGAAACGATGGTAACTTTAACCACATTTAACAGTATTAGCAACATGCTAATGAAACATTTAGAAAGACAATTTACAAATATCACTGAAAATATCATGATATCATGGATCATGTCAGTTATTATTGCTCCATCTGCCATTTTTCGCTGTTGTTCTTGCTTGCTTACCTTGTCTGTGCACAGATCCAGACGTTAATACTGCCTTTCCTTGTCTAATGCGTCGAATGGGCTGGCATTATGCAAATATTGGGGTCATACATATTAATGATCCCGACTGTTATGTAACAGTCGGTGTTATGTTGAGATCCAAGTGTTTTCCGGAAGTCTTTTAAACAAATGAGATTTACATAAGAAGGAGGAAACAATGGAGTTTGAAACTCACTGTATGTCTTTTCCATGTACAGAACTCTTGTTATTCAACTATGCCGAGGTAAATTCAAATTCTGATTCTAGTGCAACTTTAAGTGGATGTAAACATTTGAGTGAAAACAGGATATGTGTCAGTATCCATGGATTCGGTCTTAAAGGGACCGTAGCCTATATTTGTCATTAATGTTAATAAAACAACAAAATATTTTAAATTAATGTATACATGGTAAAAAATCCTACTGTATCTGAAAAAAAACTAGTTTATTTAATTTGTAAAACAATTAAATATAACAATTATATATATATATATATATATATAGGTTATATATAGGTATACCTATAAATATAGGTAATTATATAGGTTATTGGACACTGTGAAATTTTGTTCTTTAAGTTTGTGACAAGCACATAAAAATTATTACTTATTTCATTAGAGTAATAATAATGAAGCTGTCCTACATTCATTAGTCTCACTGTGTTGTGCTTGGAAAACTCCAACATCACCAAAAAAAAAAAAAGAGAGACACAGAGAGAGAAATTAATAAATGTATAGGCAAAAGTATCGGTACTCGTACTCGGTCCTTAAAAATGGTATCGGTGCATCCCTATTATAAGGGTGTTGAGAAGAGGTTCTAAATCTTATAGGTGATTTCACACTAGAGCTTTTGGTGTGATTCTGTTTGTTGTCATAAGTCATTCATTTTGAAGGTGTGAAAGCACTGAAACTAAGCTCCCTTTTTCAGAAGTTGTCTGGGGTACAATTTATATAAAAGTTTGCATCTTTGCTTGCTCTGAGTACAGTCAAAGTTATCATAGTATAATGCATTTCACAAAGCTTCTTTTCTCCAAAATAAATTGCCTTTGGAGAGCAGCTCACATTCTTCACATCTCTTGCAATAAATCCAAGAGTTCAATGTAAGAACTAGTCAATGAATCTTTCCTGGATCTAAAGGCCAACCAGAACAAGATTGGCAGGATGGCGATTGCTATGTCATAAAATAGCTGTTCTAGACACTGTGAATATCAGAGGTTCTTAACTGGTGTAGATTTAGGACTCAGATTATCAATAATACAATTAAATATAAGTAACAAAACATATTTAAAAGAAAATACTGCAGTGTATTATTATGAAGTGCAAAGGCTCAATAACATGCAAAAGTATTTAAATACATAGACAGGAAAATGAACAATTTTATAAATGTTTGAACAACAGAAGTGTGACTTACTAGACATATTTAATGCTGGGTTACATTTTCTTTTACCTTTTACCTAGTTTCTTTCTTTCTTTCTTTCTTTCTTTCTTTCTTTCTTTCTTTCTTTCTTTCTTTCTTTCTTTCTTTCTTTCTTTCTTTCTTTTTTTCTTTTTTTCTTTCTTTCTTTCTTTCTTTCTTTCTTTCTTTCTGAGAAAGAGGGCATGACATGCAAACTGTCCATGTGGGCATTCGGTTAGCTTCTACCAAGCGACAGATGAATTTTGGCCAAAATTCTGTAATATAGATAGAGTTTGACAGGATGCCTAGTTTTTGAATTGAACAATATACATCTCCTAGAATAACAGTTACAAGTTATCTAGCAGAAAAATGCTTATTTGTGTAATAATGCTTTTGTCCTACAATATCCTACTAGTTGGTATCTCAACAAGAAAACTGCATCCACACCAACAGAAACACTAAATTCCTTGGTGCTCCACCTTAAATTTAAATACCCCACATTTAGTTCTCAAGGTTTTAAGGTCCAAGCCACACCTGAATAAATCCGACGTCGGCCTAAATGTTAATAGTGTACAACGCCCTTTATTCGGACAACAACCTTTGGAATAAACATGCATTTCCAGATTGCTTTGTGGTACATAATGTGCTGCTGAGCTATGACGCAAATAAGATAGGACAGTGTAAAATACCACTTTTTTTTTTTTTTTTTTAGGCAGCAATAATCTGTCTGTTGGAAAAAATGGGTCATTGGTAAGGAAAGATTAAAAAATAAGCAATAACCATGTTTATGGTCAAAATAAGTGACAGCACATATCAATACTAAAACAATTTCACATACATGTTTATATTTTAAATTACACTCTGTGTGGTTCATGAGCACATATTAAACATACAGAGGACAATCTTGGGAATCTGTACTTATGACAGAGTATGTGACGTCAATCAGTGACCGTGTCAAGAAAATTCATGGTCTAATTCAATGTGTGCTTAATGCAGCAGGGGGTTTCGATGGCACTGACATTAAACCGATTCATTAAACCTCATCCTTCAATCATGTTTCTAATGCCTCTCTCCTTCTTTCTTTCTGTTTCACACCCACTCTCCATTTCTCTTGGACATGGTCAATGCTTATCAAATCATGCCCTGGGCTGTTGAACAAAAGTCCATGACAGTGTTTATTAATTCCTCCCCTAAGGATCTTGATCTTGTATGCCGTTCATGTGCCTTGCATAAGAGAAAAGCAAATCAGGGGGGAAAAAAATAAACATTTCCCCTATTATTTTTTTATTTGCTTTAATTGATATAATAATCAAGATTTTAATTGGCACAGACAGCCTTGAAATTAATTGTTGCATAAGAGTTTAATGATGATGAGGTTACATTTCTTACATTATTGTTCATCTTTTCCCTTTTAAAGGGAAACCACAATTCAATTTATATGCAAAATGTTTGTCAGACACATCTTAAGATCTCATTGAAGGACTGAATGAAAGAATGGGAATAAGGGAATAAGGGAAGAGAACTAAAATGAGGGTGTCTCCTGCATAAATGAGGCTGGGGAACGGAGGAGAGGAGAAAGGCACAGACCTCGGGACCAGCTTTACCATGGAGGCACTCTGGCGACTGCTTCCACTGATTTTAAGAGTGTACTTAAATTAACAAGGAAAAGTACTCTGAAAATAATTAGAGTAAAACTAATTGGCCAACTATTTAAGTTGAAGTGGCATGAGGAAGGGCAGGGAGGATGATGAACATTATGTGGCCATCTGAAAGTACAGTAAATTGCGGATGTACTGGAAAAAAAAGAAACCAAGACTCAGTGCATTCTTAAATGATGAATGAATGAATATTCACAACAAAGATGAAACAATATGTATGTAATATTGCCATTACAGTCAGTATATCTACAATATTAATCCATATTAATCACCATATTACTGCGGTAAAGCGAGTAATCTTTATAGTACATGGGTGTAGCTTGCAGGGGGCCTGGGGGGATTGGCTGTAGTGACTGAAAGATGTTATGAAATATTTTTTAAACATAAATATTTGTTTTAATCTCAAAAGTAAATATATGCAATGTATTTTGATGACTTTTAAATTGTAATTTTATAAAGGAATTATAGTAACAAATCCAATTAAAAAGGCCTTCATCTAATCTCATTTGCTTAAGAAGTTGTCGCATGGCGACTCTTTATTTTCGTGGATAATAGTGTATGGTATGACGCTTGCCAGTTGTGTGGCTATTTCCGGATAATAGTGTGTTGTATACTGCTTGCCTGTTGTGTGGCATAAATGGATATTCAGCGTTTTTTTTTTCCTTTTTTCTTCTTTAGCATCTACTAAATTTGCCAACCAAATTTGCTGAAAACTGATTTGCTTAATAAAAGCCTACTTTGACATTGTGTTGACAAACATGTTTATAGAGCATTCTTTTCAATGTGCTAAGTTTTACACATCAAAAATAGATGCAGCGTCTTTACAAGTACTTTGCGCGCAAAATATCTGATTAACAACCTCCCGCGCTTGCTGCTGATACATAGCCATTGTAAAATCACTTGAATATGGTATGCAGAGTTTTAATTTGTAGGTTTACTATGGAGAAACAAAAATGTGTTTAAAAATGTGACTGGCGCGGTTTGGCACCCCCAAGCTCAAATGTCAAGATACATGCATGATGTAGATTCAGATGGGTTGTATTTTGCATGTGAATAACTGGAATGCTGTTTTTTATTTCACTCTTAACATGAACAAACCTGTCATCTTCGATTTGCTGTGCTTTTCATTTTATTCCTGGTGTGAATAGGCCTGTCGTCAGTGATCTGTTTTGCTTTTCATTTCACTCATGGTGTGAATAGGGCTGGAGACATTGTTTTTTAACCGGATTTTAAAATAAAATAACATAACATAACAAAAAAAGTTGTAATTACAAGGTTTGTAGCGAGATTTGCTTTTTAATAAGTGCTCCTTGGAGATATTAAAACCATGACAGAAGCAGGCCTTCATTTTTAACTCTCACTTCCATTCTTTCTCTTTCATATTTCATTCAAGCAATCAATAATTTCACTATTTTGACTGTTCAACAGCAACAGATTGGCTCTTTATCAGCAGCCAAAAAGCAACTTGTAGACCTGGCACGTGACTCTCCGGAGTTGTCTAAAATAATCAACGGTGGTGGTTGTGGTATCCCTGAGGGCCAACGGCGCAATCCTCCTCCTCACCCGTTGCACAGGAAGTCAGGTCTCGGCTAGCGGCCCGTACGGCTCCAGTCAAGTGAGACTGATCAGGCTTGTCACGAACACAGAGACTCGGCTCGCTTCACCGATGGCTGCGCAAACTAGGACAGCTGACATTTAGAGCTTAACGGGTACCATGCTAAACAGAGCAACAAAAGAGCAGCGAACAGTGCCCAGTCCAAGTCTACTGGATTGATCTGTCCAGGGTACAGTACTCATGTTTTGTTCTAAAGCCTAAAATGAGCTTGAATTTAGATAATCATCAAAATCAGAACATTCCTATTTTGCATCGGATTTTAAACGTTAAACATTTTTGGAAAGGTTAAGGCTCCCACTTCAAGCTCCCTAAGTCAATCCAAAAGAAGAAAGACAACACATCAATTGCAGGTCTTTCTCTTTACCAGGGAAGAAACTACTGATGCCTAGATTGCTACACCATGCCATTGTCCTCTATTTCTCTCCACCATTACAGACTGCTCTCGTGATTAGCCCTCGATGCCCTGAAGTACACAAGTGGATTTGGGAAGGTAAACATGTCCAGCCTACTGAGATAAAACCAGCGGGATGGCACACTCCAGGCAACTATCATGGTACATGACACCATTCCTCCTGGTGCCTACATAGCCTTGCTGTGCTGTGGCAGAGGGCAAAGGCAGACCTGGAGAGGATGTCATTGGAGATTTGATGAAGATTTGAACAGTCAAAATGTCATCTACCAGCAGCTTGTTGGAGGAGTGATAAAAAGGCTGAGATGTTTGCTGACTTTCAAACGTCTTATGAATTCTTGTAATGGAAGGTATTGGACAGGAAAGTGATGGAACCCCCACACTAGAGATCTCTGACCTAGTGGAAATTCAACTTCTCCATTGTTAACAAGCATCTCCATCTTTATTGTGAGAGATAGTGATATGATATTATGTACTATTAAATCAATTCTGTTCTCAAGTTAGGATAATACTGCCAAGCGAAACTCAATTACCACATTTACTTGGAGCATTTTCAGATTAAGGTCCAAATGCCAGTGTCTAAAACCAGAGGTGTCAAATCCTGGAGGCCAATTTCCTGCAGAGTTTAGCTCCACCCTTTCCCAACACACTTGCTTGGAAGTTTCCAGTAATCCTGAAGACCTTGATTAGCTGGTTCAGGTGTGTTTAATTACGATTGGAGCTAAACTGCAGGATTGAACACCCCTGGGGTTAAGCCTTTTTTCAAAAAAGTTGTGAAATCTCTTGTTTGCTCCAGTTTCTCAGAGAGTTTGACCTTCTAAAACTTCCTTGGTCTTGTAGTAGGCAAAATTACTTTAATTTGGTCATGTGCAGAAATCAATCAATCTTCTATTAGGGTGCCTGCACAGTAAAGTACTTTCTCAACATGCAACCATAACTTTAATCAATGAGAATTTCACAACTGGTGGTTCCAGTCAAATGCAGAGTTCTCTCTAGCATGCAAGTATTATTGCAGTGGATATTCTGAATAAGTTGTTTATATGACCCAAATTTCTAATAAATGTAAGTATATATTTATGCAGTGTTATTTGAATTTCTAGTAACCAGAATATTATCTTAAAGACCTCAATATCTCTTCCTGATATACTAGTTATTTATTCTTTGCTTGAGGTAAATAGTAGTTTGAAATAGCTGAGCAAAAGTATATTGTTTGTGAACATTCCAAAAGAGCTCATGATGTTGGGAGCATGAGTATTTAAATATATGCCATGAGCTATGTTCTCAGAAATGTAACAAGCACAAAACAATAATGACAGTGGTGAGAAAAAGCAGTTAAGAAAGCATCTGATCATAGGGATGAGAATATGTTTAAACAGCTCTGCAATTCAGCAATGTATTCAAGTTTACTCATGTCTGACCTTAATAGACGTGAAGAAAGAACCAGAAAAGATTCCAAAAGAAGTCAAAGAAGGTGCAGCTCAAGAGCACATCTTTAAGTAACCTTCATGGACGAATGGCAATTTGAAGTCGAAATGATGCCACACCTGTTCGTTTGTTCGATTTCTCTTAAAGTACTTTAAGGCCTTAATGTTTTTTTTTTGTTTGTTTGTTTTTTTATCAGACTAAGCATTCTTTTGACATGCATATGGCCATGTCTTACCTCAAACAAACTCCAGTACAAACTCCCAAATTAATTAATTAACTAATTCAAAATAATTCTTCCCTAAGGCAGCAATAATATTCACCAACGACATATGGATTTGATTTTCTGCAAATTGTTCACTGCATCCCTTTGACCATTTCTGGCTACTTTTCGATGGCATTCAGGCAAATTTAGGTGCTAATTTAAAAAGCTTTTCCATTGTACAGATGTACGCATTAAACTGGCCTTTCACAAGCACCTCTTACAGAGCTAAATCAGGATGCGAATTGTTTCAGTGTTAAAGGGTCAGTGAATGAAGCCATCTATGGCAAATCATGACTACAAAAGTTGTACTACAAAGGAAATCTCAGTGGAAGACACAAAGCTTAAATCTAGGTACTGATGAAAAAAAAATCCCTACATGATGAGCATAACATACTTGGACCTGCTAATATCAAGACAACAGTTTCACAGAAAACTGGAAACCAAATGGAACCAAAATCTGTTTAAGCCTGACATATTTTTTCAGTTTCATTTGGGGCAGCTAGTGGTGAGAAATAATTTAAGCATTTCTGTAGAATAAGCAGTACAACATCCTATCAGCAATGGCAAGGTAATGGGTTCGATTCCCAGGGAATCCATGAACTGAAAAACTGTATACCTTGAATACAATGCAAGTCACTTTGGATAAAAGCATCTGGCAAATGCATAAATGTAAAATGAAAATGAAATAATACACTGCAAATTTAAGCGTACAAACACCACTCATTTGAATCAGAAGTAAAGCTAAAATTATATAATGGAGTTTTGAAATATCATACCATATATCAGGGTCTTGATATGTCAAGCTTCACGACAAATTAGCTGGGAATAATGACCCCGGCGACCTTACAGAAGGCCGCAGACCTGTAGTTAAAGTGAGTTCCAGTGCAGTATGGTCCACTGGGAGTGAACTGTACATGTCTATGCCTGAGTGTAGTGTACTGCTGAGGGACTGAATGGTGAGATGGTGATGCTGATGAAGGCTGCTGTTTTCCGTATGTTTACCATCATTTCAGCTTTCTTGCGGAGGACAAACATGGCTCCAACTGGAAAAGGCCATAGAGCAAAGGCCTCCCGAGGCCGTACACGCCCTCTCACGCACACATGCCCACAAACATACACGAACATACACATGGTAGTTTGGCAGAGACAGGGAAATAGGAAAGAAAAAAAAAAAACAAGGGGAGGGAGGGCAAGACACAGGGTGACTGGAAGGGGAGGCGAGAGAGAGAGGGCCTGCAGACACAACACAGCTCAGAGTTGATTGGGAGTGACAGGCTGCTGATTAGTCAACTCGCAGCCTACACACACGCACAAACAAGAGCGGAGAAATGAGCGCTCGCACAAGAGCGACCTATTCTTACATGCAACGTTGTGTGGAGACATTTTTATGCATTGATAAACAGATTAACATCTCCAAACAAATCAAAGATACAGGGGCTTGTGTGCTTTGCAAGAGTGAGTATTGATGGATGTGTCTTACCTTGAGAAGATAGATGGGAATGTTGCTAAAATCCACAGGGAGTTTGAGAAGGAATCGAGCAGAAAACTCCCCCGTCTAGAAGAAGAAAAGAAAAAAAAAAAAAAAACACATAAAGAGCATGAAATAATGAACCCACACACACATTGTAACATTTCTCACACAGTAACCCACTTGTTAAAGGAATAATATTCTCATTATTTTCTCATTCTCACTTTGTCCCAAACCCATTTGACTATATTTCTGGCATAAAATACAAAAGTTCAGAAATTCTGAAAAATTGCACTGATTGCTCTTTTCTAACATATTAGAATGAATGGGGACTGAGGCTTTCAGGCTTCATAAAGGATGTAAAAGCTGCATAAAAGACATCTATACAATTATAAAGTCCAAGACATAAAATATTTCTGTGACTGTTAGCCCTGGCCATCCATTCATTCCAGGCTGTGACCCAAGATGCTGGAATAGACTGCAAATCTACACAAGACAAGCGGCTTGAAAAATTGATGGATGGATGGATGGAAGACATACACTTTCCTAGTCTTCTGGGCCCAGTTGTTCCAAAGTCATAAGATTCAAAAAGTCAAAAATCAGTATTCACTGATAGTCTGCATCTCCACCTCCAGCTGTTAAATGCAACAACTGATTCATTGAATCAGTGAGAAGAACCAAATCAGTCTGATTTGTGAAGGAATCATTCCCATCAGTTTTGTGAGCTGGATTAGGGAACCTACTGTAATCAGTCACTACCAAGGACTAGCAGCAAAAATTATAAACGATAATTTTCCAGCTATGTGGTCAAGCCGCTATTGTAAAGGTATAATTTTGATTTAATTTAAAATGAACGTGAAGTACATATTTGGCAACACATGTGAGACTAATGCCCTGCTCCCTTCAGAGAGTTCACTTCAAATTCTCATCAAATAGAGTAAGTAGGCCATAGTCATATTCACTTTCAACTCCTTGTTTACATTCATATAATATGCATAACTTGGATTACATAATTTTTAGATGAGGATTACACAAATGTTTCCTAATAACAGTCTGTTATCCCACAGACCACAGTTCACCACATCCCTTTAAAGATTGAAGCCCATGAAGCAACACATTCACACCCACACCCCAAAACACAGCACTCTTCCCAAAAACATGACCATATTACGGAACCCTCTGTGTGTCCATTTGTTAGGGAGTGTTTGTTCGTTTTTGTCCGGTTGTGCAATTCGCTTTGCTCTTCACCATGAACCCACTGCCCTGTGTGGGCATCCTGTGACATTGATGCCCAGGCTCACACCATAGTCTGTGATTTTAACAGCACAGCACATACATAAGGTTGTCGTTTCAAACCGTAAATGGGAAGAATGGTTACCAGCCACCACTGAGCCCTTGAATAAGGCACCTAACCTCAGGTCGTCCAGGAAGTATATCCCTGTAATAAGAGAACTTGTCGTACTGTATAAAAGCGTTAGCTAATTAACAAATTAGTACTGTTGCAAAGTACAGAATTGCAAAGGTGGACTTTTGTTGATAATTTTGTGAATTAAATACTTTAAAAATGAAAGGGGGTTGTCCCAGTTTAAACCGATATCATCAATAAAATTGTCCATACTAAAAGTGTTTGTATGTATATCACAGGGACTGGCAATCCGTCCAGGGTGACTGATTCCTTGCCTTTGGAGAGGCTCCAGCATCCCCTATACCCTACATATAACAAGTGATTTGGAGAATGTATAGATGGATGGATGTTTATAAAAATGTCACTGAATGGAAACACTGGACTAGTGCGTTAATGGAAATGTATGAGGTGATGCGGGACAGGTACCCAGCTGTTCTTGCGGCCGGCGTAGATCTCCATACTGCGTCCATAGTCAGGGTCTTCCAGCAGGCTGTCATATTCGAAGAGCAGGCGGGAACTATCGCGCAGCCGTTGGCACTGGTACTGATGGTACTGCTGCAACAGCTCTTTCACCAGCTGCAGGAGACACTCCGGTTTACCCGCATCCCACGACACCAAGTGCTGCCAGAGGAGAGAAAATGAAAGAAAGAGAGTGGGAGTCAGCATTTTATCACAAAAAAAAAAAAAAAAAGAGTAGACAGGGAAACAGAAACATCTAGTACTTTTCAGCCAACTTTTAAGGTTTTGTGAAGCAAATATACATACATACATACATTATATATATATATTATACAAAACTATTAAGTGAATATTAATAGCTTGTTAAAAGTTAAAGAAAAAGCATTTGCAACCTATTTTATTACAATAATATGGTATATTTCAGAGTGAAATTTGTTGCATTATGGCAATAAAAAAAAAAGTAGTGTTAGGAGTTGATTTGTTGAGATTGTAAAGAGTGGGCATTCAATAGGGCTGTATACCTTGGAGAACCTGGCGATACAATACATACCTCGATACACAGGTCACGATTCGATACGTACCTCGATACAGAGCTGTCTCGATACGATTTGATACAATGTAATACGATTCAATAAAAATACATGGGCCAGAGCCAGTTAGTTAATGCTGAACACATTTACTCAACAAACAGAATTTTTATTGAAGACAAAAGTGCATTATAACAAAGTGCATTTAGCTTAAATATTTGCAACTTTAAGTGCTCTGATTAATTGTACACAAATTGTATTAATCTGGAAATTACCACAAGTCAACATTTAACTTTCCAAGGGTACAGTCTGAGCTCACACAAGCACAAAATCTTCTTATTATTATTCTTCTTATTAAATCTTCTTATAATTCTTTTTTGTGACACCATGTACTGCCATTACATATTTCACTATGAAATCACTTAAATGCTTCATCTTGCTTTAACATTTGGCACAACAACAAATCTAATCTACCTCATAACAGGATGGATTTTTAAAATCTTGAATTGAAAAAAATGAATTACCGGTATATAGAAGCCTGGCAATGCTTGCAGATTGCATTTGTTTTATCGATCCCTTGGTTTCCTTCCTTTGCTTTAAAACCAAAATGTGTCCAAACATCTGCCTTTAGAGCAGGGGTCTCAAACTCAAATTGGCGAGGGGCCGTTTCTGTGATTGACACCTCATAGGAGGGCCATTTTAACATTCAAGCGCAAGAAAGTGCAACATTTCAGAAAATTTACTTTCCTTTGCATTATTTCTCATTTACTTCAAATTTCATTACTAAAATATTTTTATACCTATACTATAAATATTTTATTTACCATACTAAATGTAAACAGCAGTGTCTCTCTCATTGTTACACAGTGTAATATAATTATATAATACTATTACTAACATAATTCTACTAATATAGTAATATAATACTACTAATGTAATACTATTAATTGCAATTGTCTGGTGCAACTTCTCACATCCAACAAGGTGCATGGAATAAAAAAAAAAAAAGAGTAATTTAGGAACAAAACCAGCAACACTTGTGGCGTGGAGGGGTCAGAAGTAAACAAAAAACTGGAGCTATATATCAACTTTATTTTGCCAAAAAATACAAATCTCTCATTGTTACATACATTATTAGTTTTTAACATTTAGTGGAAATATTTTCCCTTAGTTTATGTTAGCTGTGACATTAAAATCTTGCACTGAACAACACTGTACAGAACAAATACAATCCCTGAGTACATTTGTACACTCTTCTGTTTCTTGACAGACACCAGAGCTTGTGCTCACACAGCTGAGACTCATTTGTCCAAGATGCTGTTTGAGCATAGGTAACGTTTAATTTTTACATCGGCGCTCGTGACGTAAAGTCGAGTGCTTTTACTGTAATTTAGGCGAGCGCGCTCATAATAGAAGCGACGCGGTTGAGAGCGCGGCTCATGGTTGCATAGCAACAACAGACGCCACTGAAGCGAAAGCAATGCGGCGCGGCCGTTTATGTGACGCGATTTGTGAATGCCCTCATAAAACCGCGACTTTTTCGTTGCATATCAGACAGGTAGCAACTAGAGAATAATAATAATAATAATAATAATAATAATTTAGCGGGCCGGATTATGTTTTATTTTTGATATCAGTTGTGGGCCGGGTAGAGTTGGAGGGCGGGCCGTAAATGGGCGGAGTATTGATACTAAGGGCTAGAATGTCGATACTGTATCTTTTTTTATTATATCGGTATGTATCTAAGAATCGATATTTTGAGCACACCCCTAGCATTCAATATCTGAATGGATGCAAACATGAAACTTTGTTGACACCCATTGGTTGAAACTTACAGTATGTGGTCTTTGTGACCTCAGCAGAATAGGAAAGTCGTTTATAAAGTAGGTGTTTTGCAAATAGGATAATTTTGAAGTCATGACGACTTTAAAGGTTACATTGTGAGTTTTCTGTGCCATCAAATGGAAATAACGGCTGATTCATAAACAGTTTTCCCAGATATTTCCCCATCTGCCATGGTTCATAGAGGTAGTATCGCCCCTCCTCCCGCCCATTGGATTGCAAGGCCACTTACAGGAAATATGTGCAATTCACCTTTATTCTTCAAGGTGGCAATATCTGATACAGAATGATGACATGATGTTTCACTCATAGTCATAATTACCACAGATAAAACAAAAGAATACAAAAGCATCATAAGCAAAACTTGAAATGGCTCAGTAATTTACAGCAGAGCAAGTACTGTACACAATCAAACATTAGTGCCACTGTCACTTGATGGTGGATCTTATGGTGAAAATTATAGTTTTGAGAATATGTTTGAAATCACAAATATAAGCCAGATGCTGAATGCACTGGGGAAATGAGCTCTGACAATGACAGTGATGATGGAAAAACATCTGCTCAAAATGAACCCTTCCAAGTGCCAAAAGGAAATATATAAAATTAGGAAAATATGTAGGGTGACACTTGATAATTTTGATGATATTATTAAAGATTATAAGGGCACTTTAAAAAAAAATTATGTGCAGGGATAAATTGTTTATAATAAACACTCTAACATTTCCTAACATTTCCATTAAAAATAATAACTGTTAATTTCATGGTGACTTTAAACAAACAGTTCAGAATATCCAAACTCTTGAGGGAAATAACCCGAATAAAAGTGCAATTCTTTTGGCATTTAACAGTAAATACTCTCAAGTACAACCGGTTAACCTTATTCTAGCTTTATGAATGATGAAGTTATCAAAAATCATCTTTGAATGACTCATTTTGAGGCAGATATGATGAGACTGAGGCAATTTAATGCAGGTAGCAGTTTCTAATATGCTGAACCGGGATCCTATCACCCTTTATTGTCACCATGTCAACCTGATGTGGTGGTTTCCGCACTTATGCCCCCCCACAACCCCCCAAACCATCTTGAGGCAAATGGCGACACCACAGGATATCCTGCATCAGCGAGGAGGCTTTCATCTCCTGACTCTACGAAGCCCAAGTCCAGACGCCAAAAGACTAAGGACTCCAGCTCCATTTCTTGCTGAGGCATTCTAACAATGTGCCTCAAAGCATGGGAAATTAAGGCACTAAAAAAGAGGAAACACTGTTCTCGCACAGATCTCAGATAAGACAGCACAAGACCTTGAGTCTGTGCCATATGTTTAATGCATGCAGGGAACAATGGTTTGGTAAGAAAGCTAGATTTTTGATGGTTTAGATGGCAACCAAGAGCAGGCTATTTCCAGTCTCTCTTACTGTAAACACTCTGCTATTAGGGAAAGAAGCGAGTTGAGTGGGTGTATGCCCATCACAGAGTTTGCATCGCCGTGTTCTTGCGGGCTGCGTGAGCGGGAAAAGGCCTGCATGCCAACACGGTCTACTTGCCTTTCCTCCTCTCCTCCTACAGGCTGACCTCATTTGCATAGGTGATCCCAATTTGCATGAGCTTCCCTGACTGGAGCAGTGCACAGGTATGCAAATTCAGAGTGAGGGGGCAAAAACCAAATTGCCACCTTTTCACGAAGTGTTCCACCATTCTTTTCACTGGCCTAATTCTACCCAACAGCCAGTTCTGACTCCGAGGCCCAATTGTTTGCTGATGCGTGATACGTACACAAGTTGAAATTAAATTTTAGTGACACTGACTGAAAATAAAATGCAGAATATTAATTTTTAAAAGCAAGTAAATAAACATTGCATGTAGCTCGCTTAAAGAAGGCTCCTTGTCAGGGGTTAAAAATAATACAAACAAATAAGTATTGCTGTCATTGCGAGGCATAAACAAACACAGGCTGTGTTAAAATGAGTTTGTCACATGCTGTCTTGGATTTTTAAATGACGGCAATGCAATTTCGGCTTGATTTTCATCGCTCCCATGAATCACTCCATCTATGAGCCTGACTGAGTCACGTACGAGCAGAAGAGAAGAAAGGGGACAGAGCATGCCGTCTGTCCATTGAGGCACACATTACACAACTCATTAACAGCACAACCTACAGCATACAGCTGAGCTTGTTACATTTCTTGGATCAAATCAAAACGTCTTAACGTAGTTGATGGAAAAGAGGAGGAAAAAATGGAACGGAAAGATAAGAGATGAGCTCTTCAGCCGTGACCGAGTATGATGATCAGGGAAAGAGTGTTGCAGGGCAATATTTTCACAGATAAATAAGAAACAAGCTGTTTTCAAAACAGCCAAGTAATTTAAAAGTTTTCCTGAAATTGTAATTTTTTTTTCCCTTTTCAGTAATAGTAAACTGTTTGGAGCAATTGCAGAGTGGTTAGTACACATGCTTTAACACACTGGTGTTCAAATAGGCAACATAAAATAAAACTATTCAAACATGTGCCCCATTATAGGTAATACAAAAGGATAAAATAAAATTAAATAATGTTAAATAAATTAAATAAATATATGAAATAAAATAAAACAAAAAACATATTCAGTGAATATCAAATTGATCATCAGAAAAAAAAAAGAAGTGAACTTTCTTTTTCTGCATAACCTAGGTATACTATTTGATAATGTTAACCAATAACCAGCTTGCATTCAGGTTCATTCAGGTATAAGATGCTTACATTTTTCAATCCAATCCAAATAAATTCGCTGAATAATATGTGTCACTGATACAATGTGGAGTTTAGGAAAGACTTCCCAGTGTTGTATTGAGTCATGGCTAAACAATTATCTTCCTCATCCTGGTTGAGAATGACCTAAAAAACACCCTAAAAACTGTTACAGAATTTCAAATTCTTTACGGGATCAGGGGGTCATGAGAAAGTCAATGTTTCCACATATGAGGAGTGGTTTTCTGGATAATGTTTTAAGTCTTACTTTAAAAGTGAGATGACATCATTGCCCAGCATAACTCCCGTTGGTAGGGAGTAAGCCATGTGTGAGAAACATGTGTGTTCTAAGATGGCCATTATTAATCATATTAATACAGGGTGGATATTTGCTATGGAAAAGATAAAGATAAACAAGTCAGTATTACAGTCAGCTATGCGATTAAGATGCAATTCAACCTAATTTAGATTTATGATATCTTTTTTCATTTTGAGATTAATAGGAACATTTCCATTACAATGCAATTTAAGCCTAGATATGTTATTCTCCATTAACTAACACTGTGAACTGTACACTGAACACTATGATGCGGTAACCAAGGAATTGTCCAAGATGGTACACGTGATGAGATCACCCTTGAGGCCTAATCTGCAAAGTCTATGAGACCATAAAAGTCTCATTTGTCATTTTAAACACAATGACTTTTCTTTTGCAAAGTGTGCACTGTTGTGAATTTTACTACAATTTTACTACATTAGCAGACTACTACATTATGTCACCAAAGTACAGACTTGGAGAACTGTAGGAAATCTGCAGAACTGAAGCATGTTACAACTAGGGAAAACCTTCACAAATAATAATAATAATAAACATAAGATTGTAAGCATGCAAATATAAGGTCATAAAGTGACAGCAGCCAAATACAGTATACTATACTATGTCCTTCATGTTAATCAAACAACAAAAGAAAAATAAAGAATCACTCACTGCTCTTAACTTTTGTAGCTTTAATAAGAATCAATGTAAGTTTAAATTAAACTGTGAAAATTTTAAATTTTAAATGTAAGTAATAAAAATGTAAAATAAATATTCTTACTTAAATACTATTAGTACTAGTTAGACTGACCTACCTGAAAAAAATTAAGCTCTGTTTATTCCATTTGTATCTTTGTTCTATTGTATTTATTATTAACTGTTTATTTGCTTATAGGATTTTTTTTTTCTTATATTAGGCTGTATTAGAAATGGGTATCGAAATTGGTAGCAAGTATTGGCATTTAAAGTTAAAACCTTACCAACAACCTTATTTCCAGCCACTAAATAAATATACTGTAATATGCATTTTAAAGCAGAACTAAGCAAGATTCGCGAAGCTCCCCCTACAGTTTCCTTCAGTGAATCACACTGTCATAAATACTCCAAGCGCAGCTCTGGACTACAACGACTACAACACTCGCCAGCGCAGTAGTTTTGCAAATACAGTACAAGAAAGAGGAGGTGGGTAATTTGCAAATACAGTACACTCGATGGAGGTGGGTAATTTTCGAAATTGTCTTATAAAGTCATAATATATACATTGTTTTTGAATTACCGTAAAGCATTTTGTCACTCTCGCGTGAACGTGAACATGAGACGAGATTGTTTCGGGTCGGTGCAGCTCAAGTTGCAAGTGCTGTATTCTGGCGTAGACGTGCCAGAGGGGGTTAGTGCTCGCCTCAAACACACCACTACAAGTCAATTAACCATCGTAAGAACTTAGAAAACTATTTATGAAGGTAAAAAAAGTTACTTAGTTCTGCTTTAATAATGAAATAAAATTACTCATATCATGAAGTAAGATTTTGGTTATATTACCCACCCTTACTATGAATGCACTTAAAAAAAAAATAGAGAATCATTAAAACAAATCTAATTAATGATTTAATTTGATTAAATTAATCAAATTGTTCTGAATTTGCAAAAATTGTTTCTGAACCGAATACCTATGAATGGTAAATCGATTCATACCCTTAGATTAAACAGTTACGAGATTAAAGATGTTTAACAGATATGTTTAACTGGAAGATTGTGTTAGGATGATCAGAGTAGCACAAAAAAAAAAAAAAAAAACCATAGACCATTTTGCCTTTGCCACGTCACTGTGTTTTGAAGGAACTGTGAATGACATCACTTCATATGAGAATCATGACGGCTGTGTAAAGCACAACCTCTTATTTGACTGCTTTTCACAAATACTGAGTATAAATGACCCCAGAAAACATCTGAGGCATTCAGCAGCTAAACTCATGCCAGAAACAGTATGAGCCAGTTGATGATGACATAACCACAGTGGTTCACATACACAAGCCATCTCCATTAGCCACTTTTATTAGTCATTGGTCTATTTTAAGATCTTTCTGTTTTAAGATCAAAAGTGTCAAAAGTCAAAGCTATTTGCATGCCACATCAACAAGAAAGAAAGAGTTAAGCACTAAATGCAAAACTCTTGTGCTGGCTAGAAGAGTTGACAATAACAGTCTCGTCTTTCAGTCTGACCTCTGTCCGTCTGGCCACTTGTCTGTATGTCTCTCCACAGATCAATCTGAGTAAGGAGAAAGATGCCATTGTGTTGGAGAGGGAAGGGCTCATCCTTTCTGCCTGGAGAGGAAGCAGGGGCAGAGGCACGAAGCTTACACCAGCAATGACCTCATCGTCCTGGGCTGTCTACGGTTACCAGCAACAACAGGATTCCCGTAACGAGTGGGCGACGGAAAACAAGTTGGATATTGTTTAGGTATGTTTTAGGATGAAGCAATGAACAGCCTGAGGAGAGTTGAGGAAGAGAAAAAACTAAAGAAAGCCACCGTGAGGAATGTGCTGTGTCAGAAGAACTGCGTTCGGACTTAACCAGGGCCCCTGGAGTTTCTCTGTCACTTTATGCTACCTAGACAATACAATTGAGACAGAAGTCTGTCGCAAAATGGTAGATACAGCCAATAAAACAAAAGGCCTACGCAGGTACAGTGATGCAATATTTACACTTGTTCTGAGTCATTCCAAGTCCTGTCTGCCTGGAAACCATTTCTTCAATGCAATCTTTCAACACATACTTCATTCTGTAACACCCCATCATTACACACATTTCACAGAAATGAAAAATTGACCACATGCTAGAGACAAAAGGTGTTTAAAATTGATTCATTTTCAATGAATGACACCCTAAATCAAAACAGACCAAATGTATTCTCTTAAACATAATATCATCCTAATTTTAACAGAAAAGACTGTAATGCTACTGTAAACTCCTGCTAATTGGTTAACTGTAAGTTTCCTTACTCGAAAAAAAAAAAAGGGGGGGGGGGGGGGGTTCATACAAATTAAATTCATTTCTGGAAGTAAAAAACAAGTCGTCATAATTTACAATAAGAAAGTTCACATTTGATGATTGTTCATTTCAATTTAAATTATTTCCATTTAAACTTCCTTTTGTATCAATTTTTTCATATATGTTATGGACATTAGGATTTTATGTTACATCTTGTTAAATTAATGTTTAGTGTCAGTGTTTTATGTTTATGAAACATGCACCTACTATATATTAGTACTTCCTTCAGCTTGTGGAAAAACTATTTGTGATAAACAATGATTCAACACGTGGCTTTTTTTTTTACCATACATTTTACTTATTATTTTATTATTTTTTCAGTGTAGATATTTGTATATTATAGTGTATTATATAAATATGGAATCAACAATCCAACCTGCATCAGTCTCTTACGTGATTTGAACAACAACCTTTTCTTGTTCAGTTGTATCATGCTATAATTACAACAATGTTTGTGGTTAGCTTTAAGATCATTTATAAGTATTTAATGTAACAGTCACTTTATTTGTCTCTTACTATTCTGAATTACAATTGCTACATAGAGTTAAATGCACTGGGGAAGAGACAGAAATAGTGAGTCTTATCATTAAAAAAAAAAAAAAAAAATCTGCAGATTTTATAAAGTCTTTTTGTTTCCCTGTTACTATGTTGCCACACTTGGGAGCATTTTAAGAGGGGAGTGCGAGTTCCTGTAGCTTTATCTGTCAGAGCTGGGCCGAGGCTGATGTGCCGTGGGCGTGACGCCTCCGGGTTCAGTAACGCCCGAGAGGCACACCCTGTCCTCCTCACCTTCAGAGTAAACCTCCCACACATGCACATGTGCACACGCACACAAGCACACACAATCAGCAAGAGCTCCTCTGACAGTGGCTTTCTGCATAATAATGCATCAGTCACAACAAAATCTGTTGGTGAGCTAATTAAATGTTGGAACTTTGTTGATAAAACCACAAGAGGACTTTCTGTATTGGGTAGATCGATGCAGTCTGTCAGGAGCTTAAAGCTTTTCAAATTTTAAAACAGGAAAATCTGTAAATAGGGAGCAAATGTAATGTAAGGTCTTGAGGTTGAACTCTTTTAACACTTGTTTCTGTTTTTCTTTATAGGAAGAGCTGTCATCTGAAATTCAGAGATAATTTTTTAGGGTACTGCTAATATTTAAGCACCTTAATATAATTTTTAGAGCCGCTGGCAAACAGCCCCAATAAATAGCAACAAACTTGAGCAGCAAATTAAAAAGAGGAAAAAATATTTTGAGTATTAAATTAATCTGAGCTAGCGTCTAATTTGTGTGTGGGCAAGTGTTCAGTTTTCTCATGAAGAGTGTCTAAAGTGTGCCAAGTTTAAGATCACGCTAAATTGATTTTGTCATGTGTTAAAGGGGACTTGGCTGATGAGGTCCAGAATGTTCTCTTCACATGAACATGATGCTTTAAAATAATAATAAAAAATAAATAAATAAATAAATAAAAAACCCTGAAGGCATGTCCCATAAAAAGGGTACAAAATAGGCATTTAAACTCTACAAAAAACTTTTTTCCAAAACAAAGTGTCAATAATATGCATTTAACCATACAGATAACAAGAAACAAGAGAATTTCCCAAGTAGAAAACATTGGCTTGACCTTACCATTCATACATAAATATACCATTTTAAACAAAGCAGCAAACTAACTTTGGGACTTGCTTTAGCAGAACAGGAAGGAAGAGGAAGTGGTGGTTAACAAAGTGTGCCCAGGTTCGCCTGCGTCTGTATATGGTCACCCTGCATTGCATTGTTGTGTAACGGGAGATGAGGTGTTCCTTCAGCAGGATAGAAGAGAGAATTCTATTAAAATGATTTTTACTGCATCCACCATAGGGCCTTCCATTCAGCATTTCCTTTCCCATGGAAGAGAATAGTTTACATTATAAAGAACTTTTCCTTTCAATATTTTTTACTTTTTTTAAAGTATATATGATACCTTGTCATGAAAAACTCAATGGCATAACACTAGGGTGTTATGAGTGGTTGCCAGGGCATTGCTATGCAGTGATGCCAACTATTTCCAATGGAAAGTAGCTAAATCCTGCTCAAAAAGTAGCTAAATGTTGCCAGATGATGTAATTCCTGCTCGCATACTGTATTGTGACACAATGTTTAGCTGAAAGTCCAATAAAGCTGCTCAAATTTACATATTTTCTGTCAGATAATGGAAATTGTATGATATAGTTACTGACTACATGTTAACCAGCAGTCCAAAAAGTCACTAGATTTGTCTGTAGTTTCTTTAAAAAAAAAGTTGCTAAAGGGGTAAAGAAAAGATGTTAATCTAGCGACAAAGTTGCTATTTGTTCTGAATATTCAATTTAAAAGTCTCTATGATATTCTGGAGTCTCTTACTTCAAAATCTAAAATGTTTTTTTCATGCCAAGAGTTCAGTATGGGTTAAAGCAAGAATGAGGCATTGACATATCCAGTTTAACTGCTTTAACATGACAAAGTGGGGATAATTTGTATGGCTTTACTGTTTCATACCACTTTATTGTTTAGTTTGACCTCAATGGTCACCACGAAGTGGTGATCTCAAGTGAGCTAAAACTACACTAAATATAAAATAGCGCTTTGTTACTGCAGGTAAACCTGCTTTTTTTTTTGTCTCTAACCGTTTTTTCTGTGAGAGGATTACAGCACTTAAAGTCAGCAAATGGTGCCGAGATGCCTTCACACTCCCGCATACGTCTGGATTTATGGCAGCTGAGGGTATTTCCGACCATACACTCATGGTTCAGGTGCAGGCTAGATGCAGATATTTACAATTATTACTTTAAACACTTTAAACTGCAGTTCAAAGCAGAATTCCTGGTGTGTAGGAGACCTGGAAGCAAACAGGGCTGGAGGATTGAAAGGGCTGAAATTACACAGGTCACTCAGGACAGACTGTTGCAAAATGTTTAGGAAATTCCAGATGGGCAGATTTAAGAGGCTGGAGAAGCTACAAAAAAAAAAAAAAAAAGTTTAAATGGTAAAAATATAATTCTGTAGGTGAAAGTGTTTGTCAGGCCAGTTGATATGACAGTGTCTTAAGACTACAGGCTGTCTTGTGTTTTTTTCCACTTGGAATTCATTCTGGGTTTTTTTTTTTTTTTTTTCTTGTTTTTTTTTTCTTTAGTTTTCTTGTCTGGTAGACATTTCAGAAAATTAGCTCTTACCAACCTAATCTTGGTTGTAAATAAGATGTCTCCAGGGTTCAGGCCTTGTTCCAGAAATAAATTTACTTAGTTCCCTGCAACTTGGGTAAATCAAAACAAGGCCATACAGATAAAGCAATAAAACAATGCAATCTCCATAATTTTACCAGAATCAACTCACCGAATTAGAAAAAAAAAAGTGACAGGCTGTACATTAAAGAGATAGTTCAGCCAGAAATAAAAGAATCTGTCATCTTTTTCTTACCCTAAAATTGTTCCAAACCTGTAAGAATGTGGGTAGCAAGACTGTAGCCGTTGACTTCCATAGTATAGAAAAAAAAAATACTATGGAAGTTAATGGCTAGCGTTTGGTTACCGAACATTATTCAAAATATCTTCTTCTGTGTTCAGCAGAAGAAAGAGATTCAAACAGGTTTGGAACAACTTGAGGATGAGTAAATGATAACATATTTTCATTTTTGGGTGAACTATCTCTTTAACACTTTATCCAGGCATTAGTGTCCACTGGCTGTTCCCAAAATCTCTCTGGCCGACACACTTCCCGGCAGTTTCCTGGACGGTATGAACGGTGTATTCAGGCAATGCCAAAACACAACCCCTCCTACCTCTCTATTGTCAATGCTTCATCCTTCCCATGATGCCAAGTGACTCGTAAAAACAGAACTGCCGGTGTGATTGCCAGAAGCAGGCCTAAAAGAACTTTTAGGCAATTCCAGGAGACCAATGAAATGCCCCATGGGGACTGATGGGAAATTATGTATCCAGAAGGAGGGGTAGGGGCAAATGACAGGCATTTTAACATAAAAATTAACCATAAAAGGATGACACAATATCCACTTTTTGTAACCCTGTGATACTAACTCTACCTAAATTCATAAAGCTACTGCATCATTAGAGGAATTTAAGTTTAGAATGACAACAAAAAAGTACAAAATTTACATGGATATATTTTCCATGTAAACGAAAGCATACATTGCAAGCATACAATTTAAACAAGCATATGATTTTAACATATGTCTAACATCATAAATGTTGAATTATATGGATATAAATAATAATGTAAAATTAATTATGAAATCTGACCAAAAAGAAAAAAAGGAATGTAATTTATTTTTCTACAATAGCTATGTTTCCAACCATTAAAAAATGCTGAATGGAAATGCCAATATGTGCATAAACGGCCATAAACTGTGATGGAAACACATTTACCGAATGAATCCCTCAATGTGCAACAAACATCTCTTGTGACTTTGCCTTAACAGTGGATGTGATTGGATAACTGGACTAACCAGTGGACCAGTCGCATCGCACAGCATCTCAAATATTGGTTTGATCATTCTGAAATGCTTTAGCCAAAGTCTGTCAAGAATGATTTGTTATAATTCCCTGCCAGAAGTGTCTCACATGACTGTATTCCCAAACATTACGGAAGATAAAATGAAAGCATTTATAGCATTTCGTCTGCGTGTTATTTATGATGGAAGAAAAAAGAGCCACGGTTTCTTCCCCAATTGCAGAAACTTCCATTTTTATCACAGATATTTTGCGCCAATTTCCCAGGGTATGACGATTTTGTTTCTCATTAACATGTAGAATTTGTATTCACAAATGTTTTATGCAATATTCCAATTTTGCACACAAGTTAAATTCACAAATTGGATGGAAACATAGCCAATGACAGTGGTTAAGATCGAACAGAAAATCTGAGATTCAGTGATTTTAGCTGTTCAAACTCATAACAAAAATTAATAAATAAATATACAAACAAACACATATTTGGGGCACAGCTGTGGTGTGAACATAGATCTAATTTTAAAAGAACCAAACAATTGTTTAAGGTCAGATGTACAATACAGTCCAAAAGTTTGGAACAACTAAGATTTTTAATGTTTTTAAAAGAAGTTTTGTCTGCTCACCAAGGTTACATTTATTTAATTAAAAATACAGTAAAAAACAGTAATATTGTGAAATATTATTACAATTTAAAATAACTGTGTACTATTTAAATATATTTGACAAAGTAATTTATTCCTGTGATGCAAAGCTGAATTTTCAGCATCGTTACTCCAGTCTTCAGTGTCACATGATCCTTCAGAAATCATTCTAATATGCTGATTTGCTGCTCAATTCCTTGATGAATAGAAAGTTCAAAAGAACAGCATTTATCTGAAATACAAAGCTTCTGTAGCATTATACACTACCGTTCAAAAGTTTGGGGTCAGTAAGAATTTTTATTTTTATTTTTTTGAAAAGAAATTAAAGAAATTAATACTTTTATCCAGCAAGGATGCATTAAATCAAAAGTGGCAGTAAAGACATTTATAATGTTACAAAAGATTAGATTTCAGATAAACACTGTTCTTTTGAACTTTTTTATTCATCAAATAATCCTGAAAAAAAATATTGTACACAAATATTTTGTACAATTGTACACATTAAATGTTTCTTGAGCAGCAGATCAGCATATTAGAATGATTTCTGAAGGATCATGTGACACTGAAGACTGGAGTAATGATGCTGAAAATTCAGCTTTGCCATCACAGGAATAAATTACTTTGTGAAATATATTCAAATAGAAAACAGTTATTTTAAATTGTAATAATATTTCACAATATTACTGTTTTAACTGTATTTTTACTTAAATAAATGTAGCCTTGGTGAGCAGACGAAACTTCTTTTAAAAACATTAAAAATCTTAGTGGTTCCAAACTTTTGGACTGTACTGTATATCCCAGAACGAAGTGAATGACACATCAACCAATGCTAATCTTCTGATTACAGTTTAAATGTACTCATACAGTGGGGGAAAAAGCCTGTATCTTGACTCTACTGTATATGGTTTCACTTGTTCAGTGATTTAGTGTTATTCTTTTCACCTTACAACATTCAAACAGTTCAATAGACCCACTATGATATTAGGTTACAATGCCTTTTAAACCTGAAGCTCTTTAATAAAGTGTCGGTTGCACCACGGTCGAAACAAGGTCACACAAAAACGTGGAATATAACAGGATTATGCGTCGCATGAATCATTAATATAAGCCTAAACAAGACATCACCACAGGCTGAGATGTTTGCTGTCTAGACTGCAGCCTCCATTCTCTGAAGCCCGGTGAAACTTAAACTGAGCGTGCTTTGATCTCTCCAGTTTTCCCATGGCTAACGTCAGATGTTCCATCCCAGAGCTTAGACCACTGTCTCAGCCACCTCACCACAATTAGCTGCTCTTTCCTCAACGACCAGAAAAGCCACTAATTAAAATTAAAAGTAGTAAAGCTCTCTACGGCAGTGTTAGTGTTTGACAAAGGTTAATTAGAGACACTAAATGGAGGCATGTAGCAGACAGGCATCCCTTACCCATGTTTAAATAAACGTAGATGTGTTTTACTTTCACTCTCATTCTGCTTTTCACCAGACATAATATTTTTGTTTCAGTTATAGAAAAAGAGGTTTGTAAAGGGGATGCCAAGGTGATGAATTAACATGAAATTAGTCAGTATGAAACAGAAACTGCTGTTTCAAACCTGTATAAATTTTTTCCATACCATGGCAGTCAATGGGGTCGACTGTTAGTTTACCAGCATCCTTCCACATATCTTTCAAGAAATTCATACAGGTTTGTAACAACTTTAGGGTGAGTAAATGACAAAATTTTTGGGTGAACTATCCCTTTAAAGCAAAGCAGCTTTACAGTATGAAACATAAAAAAAAACAAAAAAAAAAAACATAGTGTCAGTGTTGCATTCAATTAGAATTACAACTTTAATCTAGAAAAGTTGTACTATAAAGCTGCTCTCCAGTGTGTTGATGTTTTACTTGTGTCTGACTTCAACAGAACTATTTTAGTATAGTTCACTTTGGCAAGCCTCCTTAAAGGGATAGTTCACCTCACCAACTGGATGCTCAAGGTAGTTGGACATAGTGGTGAGGTAAAAAATGATATAAACACTGTTCGGTTTGCAGCACAAACTGATCGTTTCGTGTCTTAGGACATCAATGTGTCGTCACGAGCCGCAGGGTTTAATTTGGATTTGTCTGTGCATGTTTTTTTTGACTCTTATAGATGGAATTCCCATTGCATGCATTATACAACTGACAGACCGTAACGGTTGGAGTTAAAAATCATCATTTGTGTTCTACGGAAGAAACAAAGTCACCTACATCTTGGATGCCCTGGGGGTAAGCAGATAAACATCAAATTTTCATTTTTGGGTGAAATATCCCTTTAAAACCAACTCCAAGCCAACTTCGTTTTGACCTGATTTTGTTCGAAAAGATCTCAAACCAGTTCATTCTTCGATTTCGCCTGAAATATATCAGAGCTTTACTTGCTAATTGATGTCTGGCTTCCTAAACCTGAATGTATAAGTACTGTCACTTAATTTTGAACTTTCCACCAAATTGTGCAAGTGAATGGTTAGAGGAATTACGTAAGAATGGAATAAAGTATGGTTTTTGGTCCTCTTCACAGAATGCTGAATCAATTTGGTTCAATGTTACATTAGACTACACCACAGCATAGGCTGTGCTCAGTCTGAAAATTAAGCATTGTTATGGTTCCCCAACTAATGAGGAACAAAGGACTAAGGATTCTCAGTAGCAACCTCTGTGTGCGTTACTTTAAAACAGCAACCATACATCTGTGTTTCATTTTTTGGTTTATGATTTAATTTTATAATTAGTAGTCATTTATATAGTCATTTGATTTATTATTTAATCATTTATTTATCATTTTATTATTATTCATTTGTAATTTTATGTTTTCATATTTTACATTACTATATTTTCTTTCTATTGTTGTCTAATCTTATGATTATGTGATTTCAAAGGGATGTTTGTCTTCACAAGTAAGAGATAAGAGAATGTCTCCATTTCAAGGTTTTTAACGTCACATGCAGGGCGATGTTGTGAAGCAGTAATTTTGCTTTTCCTTTGGTATAATAACACTTGTTGGATTTGTACTGGTCAGACAAGGTCTGAGGCCTGAAAAATATTCAATGAAGATTACAGTGTAAAAAAAAGCTGTGGTTGCCAGAATAATTCTGTAAAAAATACAGTAAAAATGTAAACATATTTACAGAACAACCTGTATATAAAACTGTATTTTACAACCACCATAATAATGCAGGGGGTAAAAAAACGAAGCCACGTGACAAATCATGAAGTTTAATCACAGGTAGCCATTCCAAAAGCTGAATTATACTAGAATACAGAAGGTACACAGCCATTCATGGAAACACAAAACACCATCATGGTAACACACATGACACTAAAATAATGCAAACATTCATTAACCAACAGAAGATGCAACATGAAACCCAAATGTGCATAACTGATAACAAAAACTATTAAGAAACATTTTTTTTATTTGTGATTTTTATAATTTGACATTTTTTTACTTCTAAAAATGGCACATTTAACAGTATTTTACTGTAAAAATTACATGAAATGTCAGTTTTTTCAGTTTTTCCTTGTATATGGTACGGTTAACAGTTACCCGATTAACAGTTTTTTGGGTTTTTTTCCAAAGCACTTTTACAATATTTTAAAGTTAAAATTACACTGATGTTATAAACTGGAAACTATGTCTGCTGCTTCTCTCAGACTGATAGAAGACTGTTACTAGAGTTTTGGGCACCAGACAAGATTTGTTGTTGACAGGTTTTACTGGTTTTGGATTCCAGACAAAACAGATATCTTTTGAAAGGATCCAGTGTCAGATCTGATATTTTTGATGTGGAGATCCATACAATCTAACAACTTTCACACAATTAATGTATGTCAGCCCACGCAATGCTGGGGAGCTACTTCAGTCATGCATGTCCTCCTGTCTATTTAAAAGGGTTAAGAACAAAACCAAGCTCACTTTTCAATAATATCATATCATGAATATCTTGTTCTTCTCCAGCTCAAATCAAGCTTAAAAAAAAAATCTTAATTTTCAGGTTCAAGCTAATGTGCATAAATGTTCTAAAGTGAGGACTGAGAACATGGAACTAACAATGAAGAAAAAAAAGGGTACTGCATTGAATTCGATACAAGATGTTTGGATAAAAGCATCTTCCAAATGCATCAATGTAAATACTGTAAATGCAAATGTAATAAAGCATTCCAAAAAAGTTGGGAGTGACAGTGTCTCTCAGCAGTCAAGATGGGCAGAGGATCACCAATTCCCCCAATGCTGCGGCGAAAAATAGTGGACAATATCAGAAAGGAGTTTCTCAGAGAAAAATTGCAAAGAGTTTGAAGTTATCATCATCTACAGTGCATAATATAATCCAAAGATTCAGAGAATCTGGAACAATCTCTGTGCGTAAGGGTCAAGGCCAGAAAACCATACTGGATGCTTGTGATCTACGGGCCCTTAGACGGCACTGCATCACATACAGGAATGCTACTGTAATGGAAATCACAACATGGGCTCAGGAATTCTTCCAGAAAACATTGTCGGTGAACACAATCCACCGTGCCATTCGCCGTTGCCGGCTAAAACTCTATAGGTCAAAAAAGAAGCCATATCTAAACATGATCCAGAAGCGCAGGCGTTTTCTCTGGGCCAAGGCTCCTTTAAAATGGACTGTGGCAAAGTGGAAAACTGTTCTGTGGTCAGATGAATCAAAATTTGAAGTTCTTTTTGGAAAACTGGGACGCCATATCATCCGGACTAAAGAGGACAAGGACAACCCAAGTTGTTATCAGCGCTCGGTTCAGAAGCCTGCATCTCTGATGGTATGGGGTTGCATTAGTGCGTGTGGCATGGGCAGCTTACACATCTGGAAAAGCACCATCAATGCTGAAATGTATATCCAAGTTCTAGAACATATGCTCCCATCCAGATGTCGTCTCTTTCAGGGAAGACCTTGCATTTTCAAACATGACAATGCCAGACCACATACTGCATCAATTACAACATCATGGCTGCGTAGAAGAAGGATCCGGGTACTGAAATGACCAGCCTGCAGTCCAGATCTTTCACCCATAGAAAACATTTGGCGCATCATAAAGAGGAAGATGCGACAAAGAATACCTAAGACATTTGATCAACTAGAAGCCTGTATTAGACAAGAATGGGACAACATTCCTATTCCTAAACTTGAGCAACTCGTCTCCTCAGTCCCCAGATGTTTGCAGACTGTTATAAAAAGAAGAGGGGATGCCACACAGTGGTAAACATGGCCTTGTCCCAACTTTTTTGAGGTGTTTTCATGCCATGAAATTTAAAATCAACTTATTTTTCCCTTAAAATGATACATTTTCTCAGTTTAAACATTTGATATGTCATCTATGTTGTATGCTGAATAAAATATTGAAATTTGAAACTTCCACGTCATTGCATTCTGTTTTTATTCACAATTTGTACAGTGTCCCAACTTTTTTTGGAATCGGGTTTGTAGCTCTTTCCAGGACATCCTGTCCTACAGCCATCCTGTTGAATGATACAATTTCTCCCATTCAAATTTTCAATGAGGGGCGTGTCTCATTTTTAAAGCTGCTGTCTGTAACTTTTTTTGTGTTCAAAATGTACAATATGTATATACTGAGCGAGTACATCATGAATCAATTTTCCAAACCGTGTTTTTGTCTTATCCTGAATCACTACGGGATAAGTCAGTACTGGAATTTGAAATTTGAAATTCGCAAACACCTCTGATTGGCCATTGTGTTCACACGCTCATCAGATATGTCTGTGATTGGCCGGTCTGCTGATAGATGCCTGTTTTCAAACACTCCCGCTTTCAAATTCAAATACTTCTGAGTGCTTTCAAACGCTCTCGTGCGTTGATCATTGTAGCTAATCACAGACATATATGTTGAGCGCATGAACACAATGGCCAATCAGAGGTGTTTATGAATCCGCTCAACAGCGTACAAAGCGCCACATTTTTTGTATTCTGTATCAAAGTCGGTACTTTTGACAACACCAATACACACTATTTTAGACCGGTCGGGTCACCACCGCTGCGGAGTAGCCTAGTACCTGCGTGACTCGTCATAGACATAAAAAGAGAGAAGTAGCTCCGGCTACAATGTTCTTCTGCAAGATGCATGCAGTTTTGTTTATTAACCGCTAGAACACCAAAAAATATGGACTGCAGCTTTAAGTGTTACCCTTCATGCTCTTCTAAACTGGTCTATGATATCTGTTTGATATCTTTTTGCTTGCTCTGTCTGCACTCTCTGACCTTCATCAATGGAAGGCAATGGAGTCTCTCAGGTGCTCAGGTGCAATTTGAATGAAAAGTATCTGAATGAAACTGATACAGCCACTACTGCTTGGAGCTCGCTGAGTCATATTGTGTTTCATGCAGTGATTTCACAGCTAGCCAAATCAAACTTGTGATCTCTGTGGTAGCAACACAATCACAGCCTGGTCATAATGTTATAGTGCTTTTACTTGAGGAAATCATATTATGATGTAAATACTAAGAGCAAAAATGAGCCTAATGGCATCTATATTGTTGTTTCTATACAGTTTATTGCATTACAAATGTTGTTTATTTTTTTCATATTTGCCTAAAATATGATAAAAGTCTTATATGCATTCATGCACATCAGGTTTGGTGCCAAATGTCACTGGTCTTCATAAATCACTGAAGTCAAATCGGCAGTTACATACCCCACAGCCCCTGCTATTTTTTCTTAAATATATACATGTATGTGTCTGTATTTATGTATACATAGTTATTATACACAGAACACACACATATATTACGTAAACACAGACTTTTACTTTGCAAACGATTAATCGCGATTAATCGTTGCACATCCCTAGCCTCACACAAAGCTTGCATTTGGCTTAAAAAAAAAAAATTACACAAGTCATATAAAATACAGTTGTGATACTTTTATTGGGTGTTTTCAACATTTTTAGAGCTTAATTCTGCCAAATTTGTTGTTAAATGTTGATAAATGATTATAGAATTTTCACTTTTGGGGGAACTATTACTTTAAGTGCAATCTCTGAGAATATAGCTATTAATGTGTCTGTAATAAGCCAGATGTTTACAAAATTAAAACTTGAACACTTAAAAGAAAACTTGATGAGAAGACTCTGGTAACACTACTTTTCACACCTTAGTAAATCTTCTGGTGTCAGCGTTTCACGTAAACCGACAATTCGAGGCATGGAAACAAAATGGGGGTTAGCAGCTAATAATACTTGTGACAGACTGTAAACAACCTCAAGTTTTGCTGAGACATCAGGAATTCCTCACAGCAGTGTGAAAACTGGGCGATATTACATGTAGCTGGAAAACAAGCATGTGTCCACCATCTGAACGCTGGCGTTGTGAAAATTAGAATCACCAAATGTATTAACAGTGAGAACAAATGTGGATTTATTTGTCCTCAGCTTAGCAACATGCTAAAATCAAAATGTCAATTGTGCCTCATAATGTGCAAGTCTGAAACAAACTTGATGAAGGGAGTAATGAAAGACAACATCATGGTCTGTCTTCACATGGAATGTTACCGTATTATTTATTGCTGTTCATTTACAAAGTGTGATAAATGTGTATAATATATCACAACTAAACAAAACTTTTTTAGTATTCTAATATACTTACATTTATATATGAACTCATATTCTCCCGCCACCTACTTTTAAAATGAATCGCAAGCCTCTCAAACATGTCATCTTTGTGGTAGCAACACAATTTCAGCCTGGTCATAATGTTATAAGTGCTTGTACTCAAGGAAATCATATTACAAAGCCAATACTAAGAGCAAAAAGAAGCATCAGAGCATCTCTGTTGTTTATGGTGTATTTCATTGCATTTGTTTTATTTTTTTCCCCTCGTATTTGCCTGAAATATGATAAAAGTCTTATTTGCATTTATGCATTTAAGACAGGTTTGGCGCCAAATGTCACTGGTCTTTGTATATCTTGAAATGATATGAATGAACCTGCAGTTACATGTCTTCAAACAACATATTTTAATGTACACAAATGTAAGGACTTTCCAACCTGGTTCATGTGAATGTAAACGGTAAAATTATTCCCTTAAAAGTGACCTCCACATGTACCCTTTGCTAACGGCCATGTGGGAAGGCACTTCGTGAAAGGGTTAAGACGCTCGCAGCGTCCACTTGCCCTTCAATGGAATTTTGAATTTGCAGAATGAGTTGCGTCTCCTGTCTGCTTACATGTTGCTGACTATATACAGCGTTCCAAATCATTTACTTGCTAGGTTCTATAACACACAGGAAGCTCTCTATATAAGCAATAGACAGCATGGCAGCTCAGCAGGTTTTGGAACAGAGCTGCATATTAAGGTGTGAAAGATCAGGACGCAAGAGGTCTTTGTTGATTTTGAGTCTCTCACATGGCAATGTGAAAATTATCAGTTTGCAGGGGAGGCATTGACAGACAGACTGAACCAGCAGAACCGTCTGGGAAGGATGAAAGCAAATAAGATGAACAAGCCAGAATAAGAGCATATAAATCAAATTAATACCAATTTTACATTATGACATTATGTTTGCCAATGATGTGGCATACTAATATCGCCAGGCCTTTTGGATCATTCAAGTTTGGTTACACATAAAAAAAATAAAATAAAAAAAAATCCAGCTAAGTGCAGAATAAACAGGATGAAGAACAAGACAGTGGAATAGCAGCTGCAAACCAGTGAAAGAAAAATATCCCTGGAAAAGAACGGCTGCACACAGCCACACACAAGCCACAACGGAGAAGCTATAAGACGCAAGGCAAACACATGGGAAGAGTGCAGCCCTGGCAGCACAGAGGTGCTCCCCCCCCCTTAGCTGGATTTAAGAGACGGTGAGCAATAGTCACCGTCTCACAGACTCTGACATAAGCAGGGGATTTTTTCATTTTGTTCCTTCTTAAAAATAGCCTGGAGGCCAGCTTTAAGCAATCAGAGTATGAAGAGTCTTAACAAAACAATCCAGACAAAACTAGACCACATCTTGCACAAACTCTGTCTCACTTGCAAACATCATCTTTAAGGAACCAACCCATATGATGAATTCTGATTAATAACGGTCAATACTGAGTAATTTAATGCAGCAAAAGACAAATCTGGTGGCCCCAAATGAGATGCCAGTAAGTTTTGCCAGTAAGTTAGAATAGAATAGAATTTACAGTAATATGACAATGGTCAGTGGAACTTGCTGTTGTGGTTTACACACAATGTCACTATAGAGAAACAGCATTTTTTTTATAAAAGGGATATAATAAAAACAAGCAATCATCACCTTTTTTTTCTCCATGATGATTATGACTTGTTTCTTATGGGGTTTGAACCAGCACCCTACGGACTGTTTGTAATAATACATTTGATAAGTCTCCCACTTGGAAGAAGAGTGTTTAACAACACATACTGTGATTTGAGAGACAAAACAACAGACCTGGAATGCTGTAGATCTGTGAAATTTCTCAAGTGCACATGAAACAGTCTGTTGGACTATGTCTCTGACCACAAACTCTTCATAAATTAACAGAGGTTTGACACATAACTATGGGGGTTAGATTTGTTGCATATTTCCAAATAAATAGATTACAATCCACAAATAAGTATAGAGAGAGAGATCCATAAATTTACAGATAAAATAATAAAGTCCACATATATGTGTTAGGAAAAATGTAATTAAAAAATAAATCAAGTAAGATTTAGAAATAAAAATAAAATGTTATTTTTGTGTCATCAAGATATGTTTTTTTTAAATATTGAATTAGTTATTTTTGTATTATCCATTTTCATTTTAGTTAAAGTTCTAATAATTTTGTTCTGTGTTTTTGTCATTTTTATTAGTTATTGTTTTTAAATGTGTCTGTATAGTTATTTCAATTTTGAGTTATTTTTATTATTATTATCAGTTAACATTTTTTTATATTTTTATTTTTTAATGACCCTGACACATGTATGAATCACTTCCTGTGCATTTATGACTCACTGTATGCATTTTTGGATTTTTTTTTTAATTTACAACTTACAAAAATCATTTTAAAGTGTATATTTGGAAACATGCTACAAATCTAAAAAAAGCATGTGGCACACTGTTTGTGTAGAAAAACACAGTAGCTCTTTATGCCAAAAATGATGTTCAGTGAACACAACAAAAAATAAATCAACAACATGCCTTAATAAAGAACTAATGACTGTTTCAAAACCTGTCGAGCTGTCTACCTAGATGCTTCTTTTTGAGTGTGTTTTGCAGCAGTAAAGCCTCTGGTGATAACTGTGCAATCCTAAAAGTGGCACTAGAAGAACGACAGTGTTAAGCGCAGATGCAGCGCTTATGTAATTCACCAACACTCTCTCTTCAGAACGCTGGAAGCCCCGCGGGTCAAATCTGGCTGCTGAGTCGACCACGCACATCGATACCAGCCATCTGATTTAACTAACTGCACTAAAAGAAGTTAAAACAGCTGAAAGCTCTGCTGCACTGCTACTTCAAAGATATTCAATCATAACAGAGCCATTGTTCTGTCTTCTTTGGTGTATTTCTGTACAACTGAGTTTGGCCTGCAGCTAACACATTTTTGGTTCACTGGAGATTTGAGAATTTTTTGGTGAGGGGTAAGTGTGACCCTAAAGCAAGCATAAACACTTCACTAAAACAAGACTATTTTTATTTGTCAGACTTTGCTAAATGTGGTCTCTCTGAACATAGAACATCTACACTGAATGCATGATATTGTTGTTTTAATCTTGAAAAATAATTATTGTTCTTGTTGTACAATTAGGTCCTCTTACTACTATTCGAAAACCACAATATTTGTACAGTCTGTCTACTTAACTATGGTTCTGTACCCAAATATTGATATAAAAGCTCTATATTTAGAATACAGGATAATAGCATCGTATAACTATAATCTTAATACACACCGGGAGTTCAGATGGTTCAGGAAGGAAGTCAGCATCTTCTCCAAAGATAAAGTCAGGAGGCAGTTCTGGGTCACTGGCATTAAAGATGATGTCCCCTGTAAGAATCAAGAGTTAATCACACAGATAATTACTTCATAAACCATATGAAGTGAAACACTTCAGAGATTTACAACCAGTTCTGTCATAAAAGCAAAGCCAAGTAAATTTTGACTATTAGGAAGATGTATTGTAGAATACCATGTAAAAACCATCTTTGGTCCATTTTGCGTTCTTATTTTAGTTGAACTGCACCAGAGTTTGTTTGGAAGCGGACCGAACTCTGGCATACCCTTGTGGGTACCTGTTCATGGGTTTTGCTTGTTTTGTGCGCACCAGGGTTCGGATGGCAGCATTCACACTTAGTCAAAAGAGCCACACTAACAGATCAATTGTACAAGAGTTCATTTTAATAGAACCAAACCTGCCAAGTGTGGACACACCCATAATGAAACATATTTGCACATAATTATATTTGATATTCATTCACACACTGTACTTACAGATCCATGTACGCTCTTTATGTAAAAGATAAAGGTTGCATGGCTGTTTACCAATGCATGATCTTATTAGACTGAACAATCAATGTCAGTATCAAAGGCTTTTCTATATCCATGGTCTAATGGCTCTTATAGTAACACTGTGGAACTCTCAAAGAACAGTGTAGTACTAAAGGACATTAGCAAGCCATTAAACAAGCAAAATTTTCAATCAATGTTATAAGCACTTTTGGACAGGTGTTTTTGATGGGCTTTATCTGTGTGTTCGAGGTAAACATTATGACCGCTGGGTCTGACTGGGATCTTTCAATAGCCATGATTCCATCCATCTATTTTTATGCGCATTTTGGGATATAGCATTAAAAAAATGGTGAATGGAAACGCAATGGTGCGCATAAATTCTAAAAATGTGTATAAAAAAAACGTATGCGCTCAATTGAGGCGGAATTTGCCTCAACAGTGGATGTGACTGGATAACTGGACTGACCAGCGGACCAACTGCATCGCACAGCATCTCAAATGCTGGTGTGATCATAATGAAATGCCTGAACCAAAGTCTGTCATCAGAATGATTTAGTATAATGACCTCCCAGAAGAGTCTCGCACGATTGCATTTTCAAACACCAGCATCCGAATGCAAGATAACATAAAAGTTTTCATGTTTGGTCTGCGCGTTCTGAGACACAAGTCATTTATGATGGAGTAAAATAGAGCCACAGTGGCTTCCCCGATTGCAGCAACTTAACATTTTTATCACAGATATATTACACCAATTTCCTAGGATGTGATGATTTTGTTCTCTTTAAAACAAGGGATAGAAACATTGCTTTATTCACAAATGTTTTATGCGATATTCCAATTTTGCACACAAGTTAATTTCACAACTTTAGATTGAAACAGCTATTGTTAATTAAAAGAACAGGTGAGGAATAACAATCTCAAAAGAAGGTACATGAGGAACAAATTCTATACTTCAAAGAAAAATAAGTCCCTTTCCATTAATCCCAAACAAAGCACATGAACAAGCTTTATTGCATAATAGAATGCAATACCTTTCAGGGAACAAAGATGGGAAATAAATAAATAGCCTATGTACTTTGACATGTTCTGGAGAGTGTCAAAGTACATAGGCTATTTATTTCTTTATCATTTTTAAGCACCATAGTAACACTATTTTACAGTGTCCTTGATACACATTACATGTACTTAGTAATAACAGTAAATTATGCATAATTACATGCAACAAACCCTAAAACAAACCCTGATCTTAACCCTAACCCTAAAGTTAGTACATGTTGTTAAGTACTATAACTCAGCACTTAACTGTATAATTAGTGGACTGGACATGTTAAAATGTCATTTTATAACTTTTTCCAAAATTCTTTCACACACTATCATTCAGTTATACACACGAAAACTATGCTAGTTATTGTGTATTGAATACTTCAGGTAAAATTAAGTTAATTTACACTAGAACTACCAAGGCAGTCATTTTGACCGTTTTAAAGATTTGCAATGTAATAACTTTGTTGAAATAAAACCCATATAACTACAGTTCCATGACTTTTCTTAAATTAATGTAAATTTTATTTTAACATTGTTATTTTATTAAAATTACAAAACACAAAAGAGTTCTGAGTATTTCTACCTTGAATGGCCATAGCGGTCAATTTGACCGCACATATTGCAGGCGTTGTATCTCCTCAGCGCTTTTTCCCGCGGTTAAAGATGTGCGTAGCTGTTGCCTAGCAACCTTTCTCTGGCAGTTTTGTATGCTTTTGATAAGCTAAAACTTAGCTTTACCGTCAAAATGGCAACAAGAAAGAAAATGACTGTCACTGAGGTTTTATCCTTGCTTGAGAACATTGATGATGCAGAGTCTGATGGAGGAGCAGAGAGCGATGTCTCTTGGTCTCTTGACAGTTCGTCTGACACTGATTCTGAGAGTGATTCAGAGATAATTCCGGTTCGTAAAAAAAGATTTTCTAGATTTCATTAGAGGCTGCATAAAATTGTTTCCGATTCGTGTGGTCCAAACATTTCCGATAATGCTAAAGCATTGTAAACTCCAAAAGTCAAAATGTATTGAATAAAGACAGATGTAATCATTTCCAAAATTCACAATATGTTTTTATCTAACGAAATATTCTGCTTCATTTTATATTTGTTGACATTTTGACTTTCAAAAACAACATTTTAACTGCGGTGAAAAACTTTGATCTCCAGCTTGCCGGATGCAAATTGCGGAAAGCGGAGGTCTAGTAGCTCTTACACAATAATATCATGAACATATTATATTATGTATGCTTAAATTACCCCACATTTTTCATTAAACATGACCATGGAAGCTTTGAAGTAAATATAACATGAAAAAAATGACATTCACTGCTGTCTGGTATGAACAGTCAAAATGACCGCTATTGGCAGTTCTAGTAGTTATGGAATTCCGGTAGTGCTAGTGTTAATTATGTATTATTAAAACTATTAATGATACTATTAATGAAAACTACTAACTAATGATGTAATGTTCAGTCTGTTTCACATAGCTATTATATGGCTGTAGAAGATGTGGTAGCACACAAGTCTTTTTTAATTCTGGCACTTTTTTTGGCTTTAACAGAGCTTAACAATTGATTGCCACCACTAAATAAAGTGATTTTGTTTCGAGCACTGTTTTTTGTAGCTCAGTTTCTATCAATAACGGCATAAGACTGAAGATTTTAGACTCAAGATTTTTGTTCAAATAATACACTTTTCTATTTACATACTGTAGCCATTTTGTTTCTCCTTTTCTTTCCTTCTTTCGTTTGCTCCTCTGTCTTTTCCATGGCTAAAAAACAGCAAAACAAACACAAGGCAGTAATTTTCCACAGATGGAGCATAGGGGAAAAGAGTCTGGATGATGTTTGTCATACATCTGTCACATCTAATGGCATCTTGGAAAAGCTGTTGCCAAATATCTGAAATGAGATAGCAGTAGAAATGTTGGGCAAATATGCAACACTTTCCAAATTTACACCCAGAGGGCAGTTGAGGTGGGTACTACTCAAGAAACATCATACCAGCTGTTGCAAACTCTTGTGAGGAGCAGAAAGCTGCGGATGTTGTTTAGTGACTGGAGTGCTCTCTTTGCATGCAAACAACAGACAGTCAGCACTCCTGCCAGAGCAATACTATCACAAGTAAACAATCAGCATTCTTCCTGGAAGTACAGCAACAAAAGAAAAAAACAGAGAGCAGACAACAGCTAAGAAATGCAGGCTGCACAACCTGTGCAACTCTCTGCACTTTGCCACGCAATGCAGGCCAGCTGGCAAAGTGGTTTAGACAAAACAAGTCTTTCCACTACCAGGTTCTTATTTGGAAATAGTCAGAGATTCTATTTTATTATTGATTGTTATGATTATATCTTATCTAGCGAAACAACATCATTTTTGAAAAAAATGTAAATGTATATGTTTTATATAAACAAATGATCGCCTTGCAAGTGGTTCCGCCAAAACCACACTTTTGTATTCTTCAAAAAGCTTACGATGTATGTCCTACGCTTTCCCTATTCTACTTACGTTCCGTTGAAATACGTTTGAACTACGTTCCTTAAGTTCAACAGGGAAGGCGTAGGACATACAGCGTAAGCTTTTTGAAGAATACAAAAGTGCGGTTTTGGTGGAACCACTTGCAAAGGCGATCATTTGTTTATATAAAGCATATACATTTACATTTTTTGGGAAAATGACAGATTGTTTCACTAGATAAGACCCTTATTCCTCGTCTGGTATCGTATAAAGCCATTTCAAGCTGCACTGAAACTGTAATTTTGACCTTCAACAGTGGAGTCCATTGAAATCCACTATAAGGAGAATAATCCTGGAATGTTTTCATCAAAAACCTTCATTTATTTTCGACTGAAGACAGAAGGACATGGATATCTTGGACGACATGGGGGTGAGTTAATAATCAGGAAAATTTTATTTGAAAGTGAACTAATCCTTTAACTAATGTTAACTAATGAACCTTATTGTAAAGTGTTACCGATGGTTCTTTAAAGGTTCTTTACACATAGTAACAGTTCTATTTAGAACCATATCATCCTGAAGAACCCTTTATATGCTGAAATGGTTCTTTGTGTTTGAGTTAGGGTTCTTTATTCTCCCCTTTTTGTTTTTCAAATCTGTAACTGTCAAAGTTACCTCATACTGATTTTCTGGAGGTCAGCCATTCAATTACACAGATTATCAACACACTCTTAACAGGTAAATTATTTGATTCTTCCTTACAATATCTTTAAATTTGAATTTTAAAAACTGGCAATCAAAATACACACATAATGATGGACATAAAGACATTTCACTGTAACTTGATCTTCATTACATCTATATCATGTTTAATGTCAATTGTTATTTATTAATGTATTCAGCTAATAACTGTTGTTAGAGCATTTTTGCTATAATTTGCCATGTCAATAAAAAAAATGAAAGTACCTAATTGACTAAATATGTATGTTTTAGAGGCAACAATCATATTATATAACCAGGAAAACAGAGGACTAAAAAAAAATATATATATATATATTAATAACATATAAAAATTATTAATATGAAAATACTAATATACTAATATTGATAAAATAAACTATTATTAAAAAGGTTATTTATAACACCATTAAGGTCCTATACAGCACTTTTAAAGCATGATTCTTTATGGAACCTTATAAAAAGGGTTGCTGAAGCTGAAGAACCACAATTTGGTACTGTTTTGAACCATTTTTCTTAAGAGTGTACACTATTTACGATCAGCACTTCCAGGTTCCAGGTTCAGGTCTGAACGTTGACTCATTATTGGCCAGCTCCTGCGTCAGCGTCACACGCCTGCGTTTGTGCTGCTCACATGAACAGCGTCGGCCACTACTGAGCCTGCGTTCTGACGTAGAACACAGAAGTCTGCACTGTCTATACAATGGAAACTGTGTATGAGAATGACAGTGGAAAGATGAAATTGTTGAATAAAGTTGTGATTTTAGTTTTGTTTTTGCGCACAAAAAGTATTCTCCTCGCTTCATAACATTAAGGTTGAACCAGTGCAGTCACTTGGACTATTTTAACGATTTCTTTATTACATTTCTGGACCTTGAAAGTGGTGGTTGAATTGCTGTCTATGGCGGAGTCAGATACCTCTCGGATTTCTTAATTTGTGTTCTGAAGATGAACGAAGGTCTTACGGGTTTGGAATTACATGAATTTTCATTTCTGGGTGAACTAACCTTTTAACTGATTCTATTGTTCTCTTTTGTAAGTTGCTAAATGATTAAATGTAATGTAAACAATTGTAAGTTACAGTACCTGTAAGGAATAGTATCAGATATTCTTACACTATTCATAATGTTAAGATAATTATTTGTCATTTTTTTTACTGTCTTTCCTGAGCTCTAAATCAATTACCGGAGAAAATTTATTCCACTGACGTTGAGACATACAGCACGACACCACAGCAGGTTGACTGTGACATTTAGAAAACAGATGCATCAAAAAGCATACAATATGGAGTTTATGGAAGATTCTCTGATGATTTGCATACATCTGGAATTCTAGGGCAAATCATTGGCAAAACAAAGGCGAGAGTTTTGAAAAGGTCTTATCAGCTGTCACCCACTGTCAGCTGCAAAATCAAACCCAGAAAGCAATTACAACACTTAACTCTGCTAGTTTTCTTGATTATTTAGATGCAAAAAAAGGTCTAATGTGTTTCTAACATAATAGATATTATGAATAATGGATATGTGGATGCATAATTTTTCCAAGAAAATCATTTAGACCTATTTCTATCTAAATAGAAAATAAATAAATTAAATAAAATGTTTAATGGACTACTTCTTGAACGGTGGAGCATGTTATTACTTAACATAAGAATATATGGATGTAATTCAAATACTGATTAATATGATTTTACTATGGTTAACTGTGACAGTGTTTTGATTTGAAATGCAATTTTCCATTTTAATTTGCACTTAAGCACTGACTGTCAGTAAAGGCCACTAATGCAAAAATGTTACATTACACTCTGATAGTGCACAACTAAAAGCACTGCCTCACGCATGTACCAATGCCCCCAAAATGACCAACAACCAAACTTCTTCATTAACAAACCCATAGTTTTTCTTATAATTTGTCTGATCAGACACACTTTACAACAAGCCATAAACCTCCAAAAGGAAGAGAGCTTCACTGAGTAACCTCAATTGCTCACTGCCACACTACATAATCAACTCCAGCTCCGAGAAATTTGTTCATATGTGGCCTCCATGAAAAACTGCTTGAGTGTTTGAGTGTCTCATGACTCAGAGTTATAACAGGAACTCCCAATTAAGATCATTGCCAAGATATAATTACTATCCAACCTCATTAAACATCACTGAGCTGTGGTCCTTGAAAGCATTTCAGACAAAACCTCTAAAAGCTCTTCTCAGAAGCTTGTTTCCAAATCAAAAGAATTGTGCTCAGTGCACCGCCATTACAAAGTCTTGAAGAATCTGTGTAAAATATTTTATTGGCCTAACATTTGCAAAATGTTCATAGTGTAATGGGCTGCATTGCACGACCCTTTAAAGAATGTACTTTTCCTAGTTTATGGGGAAATGAAGACCCTAACTTGCCTCTGGGTTTTTGTATGAAACATGTAATACAATCAATTACAAAATAAAGCTAATAAACAGAAGGTAAGAATTTTTAGGCCTGAGCTCAACAGTTGAAATGTTGAGCTGTGGTGCTCATAATGGCAAGTAGAGCTGCATGATTCTGGATAAACTGAGAATCAAGATTTTTTTTTTTTTTTAAATAGAGATCACAATTCTGAATAGACAACTAAACAAAATAAACACATAATTTACTAAAGGTCCTGAAAAAATGTTAATTGCTGCAGTCCATTAAAAAAAAAAAAAAATTATTTATTTGAAATAATTTCTTTTTAATCAGGTTGAATGAATGATTCAATGACTCAATCATAAAGACTTATTAATTAACTGATACAATTTTTATTTGAAGCATCAAGTTACTTTTAAAAGATGATTTCCTTTATTTTGATTATCTCTATTGTAGACATCAGTGTTTATATCTGAACTATAAACTTTTATCCCAGCACTTCTGTAATAATTTGAATTATTGTAAGACAGAAATAATGATCCTGTGTGGTTGAAAAGACTGTTTGTGAAGCTGTTTCATTCCTATACAACTGCTCTTTCTGGGTCAGCGGCAGCCCCAACGCAGATCAAAATCACTGTGATCGTACTTGTCAAAGGTTTAATAGACATGGCCAATCTCTGTAATTTAGGAATAAGATTGTGTGATCTTTTAATGATTAATCGTGCAGTTCTATCGTCAAGTATCTATTATATTTTTATACCAATATTAGAATGGGGCCCCTCTGCTCTGGATAACTAAAGCATATTCAATTCAATTAAATTCAATTCACATTTCTTTATTTAGCGCTTTTCACAATACATATCGTTTCAAAGCAGCTTTACAGATAATGCATGTCAAAATTACAATATTAGAAGAATGCAGTTAGCAAATAATGTAATAATTTGTGAAATTAATTTTTGGCGCCGTCTCCTTATAAGTGTCATGATCACCGTCTGTTCCTGTCAGTTCCCGGACTACATCTCCCATCATCCTCTCTGCCACTCACCTGCACACACTTAACACTAATCACTAATCACCACACCCAGCTGCAGCTCATCACCAGGACTATAAAAGACTCTTACACACATCACCTCACTGCTAGGTCTTGTTTTCCCTGTGTGACATTTCCAAGCGTTGTTATTCTGTTTCCCTGTCTGTTCTGGTTCCTGTTGCTGATCCCTGTCTGGTTCTACAATTGTGATTGTTAGCTGCCTGCCTTTTGACCTCTGCCTGTTCTCTGACTACGATTCTGCCTGTCTCTGATGTTCCTGTTCGCCCCGTTTGACCATGCCTGTACGACCACGCTCAACATTTAATAAAGCTTTGCATGTGGATCTTACTCTGAGTCCCGCCTACGTTACAATAAGCATACAACAAACATATTCGACAACTTACCTGGGGAACTTGGCCAGTCGGGAAGTAAGCAGTGTTATTTTAATACTATTCATATAGATTTTGTTAATATTTTGAATTAGATTTTTTAATTTATAATCTTTTATATTTTTATTTTTTATATTTAATTTAGTTGTTTTTTGTCATTTTATTTACTTTTTATATGTTATTTTTTGTATATATATATATATATATATATATATATATATATATATATATATATATATATATATATATATATATATATATATATATACAAACAAAAAATAACATATAAAAAATATATTTAGTCTGTTTATTTAGTTCCCCCCCCCCCCCCCACACACACACACATTTTAGCACTTCAACTTAAACTAAACAAAAATGAGAAATGTTACTTTGCGAACTTCCTGAAATAAAGGGTTTTTTCTTCAGCTAATGTTTATTATTATTTAAAGTAAAAATTTAAAAATTGGATGGTTTTAGTTTTAGTTTTGTTAACAATAATAACCCTGTGTGTATGGATTAATTTTATGTGTTTTTGAAGGGTTGGATTCAGAAACCTGATAAAAAAATTAAACATTCTTCAAAATTAATTTTGTGTTCCACAGAAGGGTGAGTAAATTTCATTTTTGGGTGAACTAATTATAAATGATAGTGATGTTTGCCTTAGAAAGAATGAGTAATAATGAACTCCAATACACTCTGTTCATTAAACAAAAAATATCACCTCAGCTTTAATAAGGTTTTAATCAATCACTTCATAGCACTTTGATGACAAATTCCAGAGCTGAAGTTTATAAGAACATGTCAAAAATTACAAACACACAGAATAGAAGCCAAACAAAAGCTACCGCAATGTTTTGCCCTCTACTGTATTTCACATTCCTATCCTTTCTACAGTTTTCTGTAGGTGATAAGTATAAAACAGTGTTGTATCACTGTAGTTTGAAAATGCAATAAATCAGAATTGCATCTCTACACATTACTAAGGGCCACACATTAAATAAACACTATTTTGGGATGTTAGGCAAACACTTTATAGGTTGCAAGAACATATCACTTTTGCAAACCACTATTATAAAACATCAGCAAATTTCATATATGATCTTTGATCTGTTCATACTCTAGAAGAGAACTACTACTTACATTTGAGAGTCTCTCCAGCATATGGAATATGAAGTTTGAATCTGTCACAGCAAGGACCAGGCATTAGTGATGTGCAGCTAAAGGGAAAAGAGAAAAAAAAATGTCAATGACACTTTGATAACAGAGTATGATTTTGAGGCACTACACAGTGTCCATCTTTATTCATCAGAACATATGAAGTACATTTACACTACCAGTCAAAAGTTTAGAACAAGTAGGATTTTTTTTAAAGTCTCTTATGCTCAACAAGGTTGCATTTATTTGATCATAAATACAGTACAAACACTAATATTGTGAAATATTACTGCAATTTGAAATAACTGTTGTCTACATGAATATATTTTAAAATGTAATTATTTCTGTGATGTCAAAGCTGAATTTTCAGCATTCATGATCTGTCAGAAATCATTCAAGCTAATTTGGTGAAAATCGGCCAATCGTGAAACAGTTGCATCATCATCAGATCTCGTGCTGCCGATTTGGACTGCAGCGCCTGACCCAGGCGGCTGTTCTCATCTTGATCTCGAGTTACTTTGATAGCACACGTGATCGTGACACAGCAGCGGTGCCGTTCAAAGTATGACAAACTTTCTAACCAGAATGCATTGTGTTTGTCAGGCACCGCCACTGATCGGCCTGTGCGGCACTGCATTAAGTCGAACTCACTTCATGACACATGAAACTAAGGAACCAATAAAAGCAAGTTATGATATATAGTTAATATGATAAATAGTTATGAATATACATATAATAATTGAAAAAATGGGGACCATGAATAGGCTTTGCAAAAATCTTAAAGGCCCTGAACTGTAAAGCTCAGCAAGGGATGAAAAATTACAGCCAATCACTTTTTCAGCAAACATACTGCACTGTAGTTGTTTTGATATTATTTTTAATCTAGATTTGAAGAAGTAGTTTTTATATAGTAAGCTCCTGATTGATCAATCCTGAAAAGTCCCCTCAGCTTTCTGGAATTCTGATTAAGCAATTGTGATAAGATTTTAATTCAAAAGTAGGGTATTTTAGTTCAAGATATTAGTCATATAATTTGGAGAACTTACAAAAGCATTGTTCTCCAAAAGTTATCATTTATTGTGTAGTTCACAGAACACTTACCCACTCTTGAGGTCAGTGATCCGGAGACAGCTAGATGAGTCTAAACCGACCCGTCCATTGCGCACCACAGTGCAGAGTAAAGGCCGCAGTTCAGGAGAAATCCGGCTTAGTGCCACTTCTGGAGAGAGACTGTTCATCTTCCAAACAAGGCTCTGTCAATGTAATGAGACACCATGACAATGCAGAAATTTAATTTAGATGTACATTCATCGTCAATGTTTCCCATTAATTACATGCCAATAGTAATTACCACCAGTCTAAACCAAGGGTGGGAACCTCTGGCTCTCAAGATCCACTGTCCTGCAGAGTTTAGCTCCAACGCTGAACAAGCTAATCGAGGTGTTCAGGATTACTAGAACGCTACAGGCCGGTGAGTTTGATCAGGGTTGGAGATGAATTTTGAGGGACAGAGTTGACAAGCCCTGGTCTATTCTGTCCCACCACAGTTTCATAACAAAATAACAATCATTTCTTCTCTTTTAATAATAACACAAAATATCTCTAATATTGTGTTCAATTGCGGTTGGGATCAATTTCAGAATGATTTTTTCCTGCTGATGAATAATAAAAACATTGACAGCCAATCAGAATCCATCCTGCTTTAAAGAGCTTGAGCATTTAAAGCAGCGGACAACAAAACTGTGCATTTCAAATAAACACTAATATACACTACTAATAAATAATAATAAACTAATTAACACTAATATTTTAGTTATCTTTATAGTTATCATTCTTGGTGTGAACAGGCCTTTATGGATATTATTATTATTATTATTATTACTATTCTAACTGATTGGCTTCCTAAAAATACCAGTGTGAATGCAATGTAGACTGAGACTCTATTACAAATAAAAAGAGATATGAGTCCACTTTAAAGTCCAGGTACAAGTCAATGAAAAGACTTTGCAATCTGACTTCTCTGTTGCACTCCGACTCTGAAAATGAGCTGGAACTATTTCTGAACTCTCAGAATGCTCCAGATTGATGCATATGTATCTTTAAAATGTACATTTTCTTTCAGCGAAGGAAGTCGCTGGATCCATATCCAGTAGGAACCAAGGTCCACCTCCCATAGTCTCACAAAATTGAAAACACTGACATCATAACTGCAATTATTGCTTGACTTCTGAAATTATGCAGCTTTCAAAAAGTTAATATGGTTTAGAATAGGTCAGAGGCCTGTTGCATGAAGCTAGCTGAACAAACTCAGAGTTTCAGAGTAGGTTTAGAGTTGACAAAACAAAATTCAGTATAAACATTCTCAGTCAACTCAGATATGAATAAAAAAAAAAGACTTTGAATAAAAAGAAGAAGAAGAAGAAAAAAAAGAAAGATGCAAATGTAGATGCCCCAAAAAGTGTATGGACACTTAAAGGTGCAATATGTTATATTTTAAAGAGCTACCGCTAAAGGTCACTAGAGGCCTATTCAAAACAAAGGCGTAACTTGATGACACCAAGTCTGAGCGTGGAATCTTGGGACATGTGGTCTTCACGTCAATGGACGGTGGAATAGAATTGGGATAGGACTCGGGAAGAAATCATGTTTATGGATGCGATTATTAACGTTACTGTAGTAAGAAGCAGAGCAGGACCGAGTGTTGTGGGAGCTGAACGAGGCCGCTGGAGCGATTGCGCAACACACACCGCGAGCAGCGGAACTTTTATTATGACACAGTCGCCGGCGCCGCTTCTCCGGTCATGAGTATGAGGTAACACAGCTCTGTTTATCATATTAGATACATTTGAGTGTGTTGAAAATGATGTTATAAGTTATAACGTTACTCTGTGCGTTTGCTCGGCGGCTGCTGTGAGACATTTGTTGCACACTGCAGTAAACTAGATTGATATTCAAATATCATATTAAATGCTGGATGGCTTGTGTTGATAAATTAATTTTAAAACATATTGTGTGATGGAGAAAATGCTGTATTACTGTTACTAAAAATAAAGCTGCTTCTGATTATGCTATGCTAGCTACTTCAAAAAACATTGTTTTTCTTTGAGGCATGGTAAAACATGGTACTCGCAAAAAATCAAGAAAATTAGATTTAAACAATAAGACTAAACATGTTGAGCTATATAACAATAATTAGTTTTCTGTCTATAAATATATCAAAACAGTTGGTCCCTTGCCTATTAAAACATGTAATATATTAAAGCTTCTTTGGTGTTTCCATGGTTTCTACAAAATAAAACTGAAAACCGAGGATAACGCGGGTATGACGCAATTGACAGGCAACTCCTCACACGTCCCGGAGCCTTGGATAAAATTGCAATTTTCTCATGATTTACAAATAGTTCTAAACATTTGGGATATTGTAAGTACTACAGTGAACAAAATATATAACACTGTTGATTTTGGATATTTTACTAAAAAATTCTTACATATTGCACTAAGTTGCACATAAAAATGTATGAATGTAATTGGATTAGATAACAAGATATCAAATCTGTATGAGCAAATAACGATGATAAACATTTTCTCAGTACTAAAATTTCTGAATCATGTCTGCAAGCATCAACTAATCCCACTGTCACTGGTAGGAGAAATATGAATCAGGTTCCCTCAACACTTGTAACCACAACTATGAACAGATTCCACTATCAGGCAATCAGAAACTGTCTAAAACCGCTCTCTTCATTTTGAACAGTATTTTTATACTTAAACTTCTTTTAGAAATTTTTTGAGAAGTGTACCCCCACTATCACCTTAAATAAGAGATTATCAGATATAAAATCAGAATAGGATGTATTGTCCTTGTTGACACTAATTAATAAGTGGATTTCCACAGTATAAAAGAACTAAATCATTTAAACACAAAACGTAAATAAAAAGAAATCGCCATCAGCGTGATATTCAGCTGTGTAAACCGCATTATTATATTAGAACACATTATAAACACTGATATGTCCTAGTACTGTCAAGCAGCTGCACTGACACACGAAAAAACAACACTACCGCCGCCGAGCTTAACCCTGTGAATGAATTAATCAAATAATTTGTGTTTGTTGTGTAGTTTAATTTGATTTAGTTTGTTATTCAGTTTGTTTTGGAGCTGCAAATATATGCTAACAGACTGGCTAACATGCTAATCCAGCATTATGAATGAGTCTTTTTAGCCTAGTTATGTTTCTTTCATTATCAACGGAGTCGTTTCGATAAAGTAATTTTTTGGTAAGTAACAAAAGCCTTTTCAGTACCTTTTATATGTAATGTAGCACAAATTTTGAGTATGAACTCATTCCTTACTTCCGCTGTTGTTATTGAGACTTGTTTATGGATGTTCATCAATATGCCTGATACCTTTACCACAACATTACAGAATGACTACGTGAATAATACGTGCATGTGTTCAGTAGTATAATGTATTAGACACAGCTACATTTTCTACATGATAAAAATGTTTGGGCGCGTTTTAAAAGCATAAATAATTATTTCTTAAAGACAGGAGAATACTGGGACAGCTCAAATGGTCTTCCGTCCAGTCACATGTGTTTCTGTGCTGTCAAATAGACGTGAGTACAAAGTGCTGCTTTGGCAAATTAGAAATCGCTTTACTCAGTGGACAAGTAGGTACAATGTAAACTATTTTAATGTACCAAATGTTTTCAAATGCTATACACTTGAAATTATTTAATGTGATATTGCATGAATTCTTGTGAATAAAACGGTTAATCAACTATATCCCATACACTGAAAAACATACCAGTTGCTAGTACATTTCACAAACAATTACAAAGAAACGGCAAGTAACACATTGAATTAATCGAGAAATTTAGAATTAGAAAACTGATTTTTATTTTTTATTTTTTTTTTTGTAAAATGTACATCAGTAATCTTCAATAATCTGTGTTGTTTACAGTTTCAGATTTTTTTTTTTTTTTTATTTTCACAGATAATAGGGACGATAGTAGACTTTGATCACAACCACTGTCCTGCTAAACCAGCCTAGATAACACAGTTTTGTAAAAATCATTTTCACATAATGTCTGATTGTAAATAAAATACACTTCTATCCTAACTGGATACTATTATTCCCAACATTGAACATTTTGGGGCTGCAAGAACAGGACTAATAATTTATGATTTGTCAGGTAATTGTAAATATATATTACATATATATATATATATATATATATATATATATATTGCATCTCATATAAAATATTACATCCATACGTATATTAAATCACTAAATTCTTTCTTTCACATGTAACTGTCTTTGTTTGTTTTATCGTGCAGTGAGGATCAAATATATCAAAGTGTCAGCAAAACACTTCAAGCCATTAAGACTGATTTGAATCAAAGTATGCAGAAAATGCAGCCTGGACTTCAGTTATTTTGAGAAAATGTAGGCTGTTCCTTAGCCAGCGGCAGGCTTTTACGGTCCCCTGAGGCCTGCTGGGAGATTTGAGCAGATTAACACTCTACTATTCACATACGTTGCCTACACGCAAGGGATTGAATTAATTAAGGATTTCCATGGTTGTTGTCAATCACATGATCCAGTCCTGAAATAATCATCCACATTAGAGTAGGCATGTTCAATGTGGAGCATAACTACAAACCATTTAATTGTTGCTCTCTGAAATTTAATCTCAACATTTTGTTAGAAATGAATGTAAATAATGTCTGATGTTTTAGTATTTTAATATTCAGTCTAAATGTTTTTTTTTTCATTATTATTAATGTTGTTAGGGCATGCCTGAAGACGTGAGTGTTGTAGTGGTGGGTTCTTGTATGACCGACTTAGTAAGGTAAGTCATCAAAGGATTTCCATGTCATGGTGAACCAGGCCTGGGGCAAATATGTGCCACATGTTTAAAATGTGGGGGCAAATGAACAAAAAAGGAAAAGAAAGCAGTGATTGCAGCAAAATCTACAGTGAAAATGAATAATGTAATCTTACTGTATGTATTCTAGAAAAGCAGTTATGATATTGTGCAATATTTACAAATACATTTTTTTTTTTTTGTACAACCATTTTCAGATACATTTTAGAGAATTTATTTCAAATATTTCAATAGTTTAACATAAATAGATGTATTGTTAGGAAGAAAAATATGCCTTCATAAAACAAAAATCATGTTCATGTGCCTCTAAAAAGTTATAAGGACCCAGACACTTTAATTATTAACACGTTAATAAAGATATCTTTCTGACTCTGAAAAATAATCATAAAAATACTCAGGTTCAATTTCATGCTTAACTTGAAATTTATATTAATCGCTTTGCTCATTGTATAGCAAAACAAATCTACTTAAAGCTGAGACCTCATATATCATTCTAGATGATGATTTCATGCTCATGTGACAAATCGCTATGATTGTGGAACATATTCCACTTGCAGAAGGCAGACTTAAAGATTTTAAAATAACTCTGAAAGGAATTAGTCCTTCCAGCAGGAACCAAATAAGGTCCAACAAAGGCAGATTTGGGGAACTGCCTTCTGTTCTGCCAGCTCTGTCTATTATTAATATTTCCCTAGGGAACTGATTCACTGCTCACTGGTCACATTTGCCGTCGGCAATTTTTTTTTCCAGCGTCAAGTGTGTCCTAGTCATACTGGCTGCAGTATTTTCAGCTCAGGTGTACTTTTTGACTAGAACACGGCCTAAACTTGCAGCTGTGCAAACTGGTAGTAAACTTTTAAGAGTTTTTATTTTTACTTTTACTGTGTAATTTATTCCTGTGATAGCAAAGCATCATTACTCCAGTCTTCAGTGTCACATGATCTTTCAGAAATATACTGATTTGGTGTTTCTTATTCCGTGATACATTTGTTTTCAGGATTATTTGATGAATTGAAAGATTAATTATTATTATTATTTTGCAACAAATGTTTTAATCAATTTAATGTATCATTTCTGCATAAAAGTAATGATTGCTGACCCCAAACATTTGAACAGTATAGTGTGTGTGTGTATATATATATATATATATATATACCCCAAGTCTCTATACTAATCCCTATTTCTTTAATGTTTATGGGGTATTTCTTTTAAACAAAGGTCCAATTGTTTATAAAAAAACATAGCCAAACCTTATTATTTGAGGTATCGCAATCGGGGTAGGACAAGGTATGCCAAATTTGAATAATTCAGGTTAGGTGTTTGTTCAGAAGAGAAAATGTTATCCAGTGGTAAATTTTTCTTTCCATACATAACTACATCATATTCATTTCTTTCTTTGTCATATGTGATCAAAACAAACACCTTATTGAAAACCAAAGTTCCAATTGCTCATATATGTTACCATTTAAAAATCCAGTCATCATTGTTGGCCTTTGAACAGAAGAGATTGCATCAATTAGGCAATAGTTCTGATGGGAAGTATGTGTTTGTTTTTTTGGAGTGGCTGACACATTTCACCCATCAAAGTGCTATGCATGACTTTGAAGTGTAAAATCCAGTTTTCTATGTGGCTTGTGTTTGTAACAGTCAAACGGAATCAGACACTTTGAAACGTGTCTTGTGTGGAACATTTGTGTGTTTGTGATGAAGCCAGACAGTGCCACCTGCTGATTACAATTTGAACCGATTGGTTTGCTATCACTGGAGCCGTCTATATCTTTCACTTGCTACATGATGTTAGTCTAAAGTGTGCATGTGGCACACATAAGTTCTGCATACTCTTGGGTGGGCTCTCAAATATTCACATAACAATTAACTTAAGGCACTTTATCTTTGCTTCAAACTGGGCCATTTTTGTAATAGAGACATAACTGATAATACCATGTTACTTTGATAAATGTCATAGCCCTATCATAGTGCGGTATTTGAGTTGAATATTTCTGTTTATCCTTCACTTAGGCTACATCTTTTTGCAAGTATATTTAATTAAGGCAAGACACTAGGGTAAACATTTTAAAGGGATAGTTCACCCAAAAACGAAAATTCTCTCTTTTGTTACTCACCCTCATGTAATGTCATTCATCAGCTCACATGTTTACTTGACGTGTGAGAACCAATGAGTTTCATTCTTGTGTGTTACACAGCACATTTGAGCTTCCGCAAGAGGTTTGTTCTCGTGCGTCATTCAGGTTCGGTTGAGCATCTGATCAATTTTTATATGTGAATAAAAGCCTAAATTAAATCTTTTCATCATATAAAGCGATCAAAGCGAATAAACCGCTCAATTCATATGGATTAATTTTACAGTCTCTTTATGAAGTTTTTGAAGTGTCAAAGTGTCAGTTGCGTCACTGTCTATGGAGGGACAGAAAGTTCTCAGATTTAATCAAAATATCTTCATTTGTGTTCCAAAGATAAACAAAAGTCTTAGAGGTTTGGAACGTCATGAGGGTGAGTATTAATGACAGAATTTTAATTTTGTTTGTGAACTAACCCTTTAACTAATCACCATACCATCACAGTGCATTAAGATAATTGTTTTTCAAATACAAGTTTTCTAAATGTTGTTTAAATATGCAAATGTTCTTTTGTTCGTTTTTGTTCTTTTTTTTTTTATTTATATAGCACAGTTTAATACAACTTTGGTTGTCCAAAATGCTTCACAATCCCAAAAAGCTAAAGAAAAAAATAAAACGGTATAAACAAACATATAACCTTAGAGAAAACATACACACAATAAAAATCAAACTCCATCATTAAAACTCACAGTCAGAGTTTAGCAAATGTGATTTTAACATGGCTTTGAACACAGGTAAAGATTTGGCAGATCTAATAGTGACAGGGAGATCGTTCCACAATTTAGGACCGGCTCGAGAAAAGTCTAAATGCTAGACAATCTGAACATTGGTTAAAGCTAGGTTCAAAATTAATTTAATTTTGTTGACATATTAAGAGTTAAAGAGAGTTTAAAGAGCAGATTGTGGATATATATATATATATATATATATATATATATATATATATATATATATTTTTTTTTTTTTTTCAGAAATCAGAAAACTGTCAACATCCATAAAAAAGGAATACATATTATAGGAATAATATATATATATATATATATATATATATATATATATATATATATATATATATATATATATATATATATATATATATATATATATATATATATATATATATATATATATATATATAATATGTTTATTATAGTACTTAATAATCAATCACCATATTCATATAACATGGTATTTTACATAATATTCCAAAGTACTTGAACAATACAATGAAATTACCATGTCCAAAAACATGGTAATTCTTATTATTCAGTAATTCTTTTGTTATAAACAAATACTTGCTCCTTTATTTTATTGCCCCATGGACCACAATGTACAGCACATACTGTTACTCATGCAGGCTGTTTTAGGTCCTGCCTTTATAAAGTAGTAAACATCTGCTTGAACCACAGCCTACGTCACAAAACACCTGTTGTGTTTCCTCTTGGCACAGGAAAGTCACAGCATTTGTATCAGAACTGGGTTTGTGGGAAAATGACTATTGCTCATAAAACAATAGAGGAACTATAAGTGAGGTGTTAAGGTGAGACCAGACTGTCTATAACCTTCGACGCAGACGATGACTCAATCAGACAACCTTAGAATGCTGGTTAGGTGCACAAGTTGTGAAATAAAGCATCCACACTAAAGAATTTTAGTGCAACGTGCAATATGGCATAATAAGTCCTGCCGCCTTCTTTTTGTTGTTGTTGTTTTTTGTCATGATTTGAGTGTTTAGAAACAAGATTTATGAGACAGTTGTTGGATTTCATTGTTGATTTCGAATATGAAATTTAATTGTAAACTTGGTGAACAACTTAATGTTTCCCCATTCAAAGAGATATAGGAGCTGGACTGAAATAGCTGCCTGAGAGGCATTTCAAAAATGGCCGACCAGTGAAATGACTTCTTATATGGACTTTGCACATTCCTATTGGCTGTCCAGTTGAATCCGTGCAAATAGAAAGTTGTGCGGTCATAATTACAATTTTCTTTATCTTTAATGAACCAAGAGCATTGTTTGTGGTAAAAGTATAGCAGATTTGAAGTTGTTACTAAATTAGACTGCAATAGTAGTGTTTTATTTATCCTTTTTCGTTGTCTTCCTCATTTTTGACCAGCAACAATTCATTTATTTATTATACATTCTTTCATTATTTATCATTTATAATATATTAATCCATTATTCAGTTAAACAGAGTACTCATGCAAAATTCAGTTAAGATTTTTTGTTTGTTTGTTTGCTTGTTTTGTTGAAAATGTGGGGAAAATATGCCTTATGATCGCTTTAAGTATATAATTAGTTCTTTATTTTAAGTTGTTCAGGTTTTTTCTTTATCAACATCATTTACCACAGTTCATCAAAAACATCATAAACAACAAGCTAAAATATCTTCACTTACCGCTCATTTTACTGAAATCTCGGCAGTATCTATATTCATCTGCACTGACTTCCTGTAATATTCCCTCTCTTAACCACACCACACAAACAACCTTTATGTGAAAAACAACTTTATCGGCTCATTCTGCCATCACATAAACACGGGCTCCCGGAGACTTGGATTGGGGCCAGACCGTAACTAGATGTCTGGGATTGGGTTTTTTTTCTGTTGTTCAATAGAATGAGTAATAGCTGCTAGTTCTGCTCGGGTGAAAGGCTGATGGACCCCGCTCTGAAATGTCACGCACTAAGCAGCACAGCAATTAGCTTTTTAGGGAGTTCAGGGCACCTGCCTTAGATTTAGAAGGGCTCAGGTTGTCATGTCATATTATTTTCATTTACAGCTCACAAACATAGCATGTTTCCAGTAAAAGTCCCTTTCATTCAAACAATATGGACTTTTTAGAACTGAGTGAATGGACCATCTGTCTTTCCTCCGAAAACACAGTGCAACAATTGAACACTCACAATGCATTAATTCAACAATTGCTTTAAAATGAAGACAACTGAAGTTGATTTACAAACTTTGTGAAGTAAATCTCTGAATTTCATCAATTCCTTTTTACTTGAATGTACTTCTGCTTTTGGTTGGATAGGGTTGACTTTCAGTTTTTGTCCATATAATGTCATAATTGGACCCCGTTGACTTTCATTGTATGGTACGGTGACCCGTAGAGGACATGCTCGGTTCACAACGTTAACTCGTGGGAACGTGATAATATGTCGTGGCCACAAGATAATTTTTTCGAGGTAACAACATCCTTAGGACGTGGCCACACGATGTAAAGTATATTTGTCTTGTGGCCACGACTTCTTTGTTTTGAGGAAACGACATAATTTCTAGTTAAATGCGTATACAACGTGCACGACCATGGCAGCCTGGAATTATTAGAAATGGATAGGCCTTTAATAATATTTAGTTTTAATTAAGAAAAAGCGCAAAATTAAGAAATGATTATATTAACATATTGCTGATTGTGTTGTATGCAATGCCTACAGTATAGCAACATTCGAATGAAGTTAATCAATAAATGTTAGAATATGCCGTGTAGCTATATTTTAATCATATACAACAGTCTTTTAAATCCATTCACTGATTGTTAATTTTTATATTATCATTATCATTATTGTTTACATTTTTTTATTCATTGTTATTTAGCCCTATTTGATTTATTTTCCCCTTCATTTCCTGTATCTCTTTCATTTCTGTAGGTCTATATTATGTTAGCTATATTTTGTAAATACTTTAAATGCCCGATCATGCAATAAAAATGTGACTTTATGACTATTGACTGTAGCCTGTTTGAAGATAGGCTAAATGAGCGTCTGTTATCATTTGTAGCCCCTCATGCCAAGTTCAAATAATTTATTATTAATAGGTTATGTTAAAAGAATATTTAAGATACACAAATGTTTTTTTTTTTTTTTTTTTTAAATCCATTTACGGATAAAGCCTATGCTAAACTTAATTTTGTTTATCATTTTATATATCATTAAATTACTATCATTTATATATAATTGTATTTAGGTTTAACAGGCATAATAATAATAATAATAATAATAATAATAATAAGGACATGATCAGTTTAAAAAGCTGTGAGATTGGATGGATAAAAATGTTTTCTTCTAGGGCTAGGCCTTTATTATTTAATGTTCTAACAAGTTTGTTATTATCAAATTGATAATAAACTTCATTCGAATGCTGTCTATTGGCAACATCGTGTGCAATATAATAGGCTATTAATAGCTTATTACATTGCGCGCGATGTTGACTATATAGACAGCATTCAAATAATATATTGATATAATAATTTCTTAATTCCGCCCTTATTTTATCATTCTTAATTCAAAATAAATATTATTATAGGCCTATCCATTTATGATAATTCCAGGTTGCCATGGTCGCGCAGGTTGTTTACGCATTTAACTCGTGGCCATGAGAAATAATGTCTTTCCCTCAATGTCTTTCCCTCAACATATGATCTCGAGGCCACGACTTATTATCACGTTCCCACAAATTAATATCCACGACATATAAACCCTTATCAAATTCCCAGGTTTCTCAGAAGCAGAAGTCGTCATAGTTGGGTAAAATTCTATAGCGGTGAATGAGAGAATGTATTAAATATATTTTTTTGTGTTTCCATTTGCTCAAATAGCAAAAGAAACCCTCCACAATAGTGTTTTCACAACTTTCAAAAAGAGGAAAAAAATAGAGAGCGATTGATAACGGCAGTCAGAAGAGAGAAAGATATCATTTTTACCGTCACTCCCATAGCCGCTGCGACCCTCACAGCAGCATTAACTATTTTTATTGTAATTTGATGCAAAGGTAATATAGTATAGTATAGTGTTATGAAAGTACATACGTTTTTTAAAAAATGAAAATATAAAAAACTGCAGGATTTACGATATTTATGACCATTAAAACCACAAGCTTAAAGGCGCCCTAGATACAAAAATTGAATTTACCTTGGCATAGTTAAATAACAAGAGTTCAGTACATGGAAATGACAAACAGTGAGTCTCAAACTCCATTGTTTCCTCCTTCTTATATAAATCTCATTTGTTTAAAAGACCTCAGAAGAACAGGCGAATCTCAACATAACACCGACTGTTACGTAACAGTCAGGGTGTACGCCCTCAATATTTGCATATGTCAGCCCATGTTCAAAGCATTACACAAGGGGCAGCCAGTATTAACGTCTGGATCTGTGCACAGCTGAATCAACAGACTAGGTAAGCAAGCAAGGACAATAGCAAAAAACGGCAGATGGAGCAATAATAACTGACATGATTCATGATAACATGATATTTTTAGTGATATTTGTAAATTGTCTTTCTAAATGTTTCGTTAGCATGTTGCTAATGTACTGTTAAATGTGGTTAAAGTTACCATCGTTTCTTACTGTATTCACGGAGACAAGAGTCGTCGCTATTTTCATTTTTAAACACTTGCAGTCTGTATAATTCATAAACACAACGTCATTCTTTATAAATCTCTCCAACAGTGTAGCATTAGCCTTTAGCCACGGAGCACAGCCTCAAACTCATTCAGAATCAAATGTAAACATCAAAATAAACACTGTACTTACGCGATTAGACATGCTGCATGACGAACACTTTGTAAAGATCCATTTTGAGGGTTATATTAGCTGTTTGAACTTTTTTTATGTTGTTTAAGGCAAGCGCGAGCTCCGTTGACGTGGAGCACCAGATTTAAAGGGCCACACACCCTGAATCGGCTCATTTCTAATTATGCCCCAAAATAGGCGGTTAAAAAAATGAATAAAAAAAAATCTATGGGGTATTTTGAGCTGAAACTTCACAGACACATTCAGGGGACACCTTAGACTTATATTACATCTTTTAAAAAAAAGTTCTAGGGCACATTTAAACATGTCCCCTCTCAGTCACTGTAATATGGACTAAAACACTGAGACACTTTTCAAATTATGTTTTTTTGTGTTACACACTCACAACAACAACAAAAAAAACTGCATATGGGTTGACAGAATGACATGTGTAAGTAAATAACGAATTTCATTACAATAAAATGTGGGTACTTTTTTTTGCCTTCCCTCAATTAAATTCTTGGTTAGATACTTTGGATTTGTATTTAAATAACTTTTGATGCATGCTTTCATTTTTTTCAGTACTTTTTTATAGCCTAGTCCCATATGTCTTTCTGTCAGTCAGGCACCAAGACTTCCCAAGGCTGGAGAGACGATACATGGACACAAGTTCTTTATCGGTTTTGGTGGTAAAGGGGCCAATCAGTGTGTCCAAGCTGCACGAATGGGGGCCAAGACTGCCATGGTGTGCAAGGTACCCAATACAGTCTGCTTTTCTGAACATCCTAAATAACTGAATATAGCCTGAAGTACACATAGAGTATCAAGTTTAGGTTGATACCTGAGCAATTCATGTATTTCAGCATTTAACCGCACAAGAGTAATGAAGCTCTTCATTTTGTCAGTGCAAAGACCCCAATCAATACCGAAGCGTATGTAGTGTGTAAAAATAGACTCCTATGCTTTCAGAAACATTCAAAGAGAGATCATACTTCAAAGACAGAAGGCCAGGTAGTGAAGGGTCTCTACTGCTGGGGCTTAGGACCCCATCCTTGGCATGTCTTTACCAGTGTGGGATAAAAGCAGACCCAGTTGGGAAAAAAGGAACCCTTTTGCCCTCTACCTCAACATTGAATGTCTCATAGAGAGGTAGAGAAAGAGAGAGGGGGAGATTAAAGTTGTATTTGTAGAGTGGAGGCGTTTGTTTGGGGGTGCTATATCTGGAAGGCTTGGCCTGATATAGCAATGCAGAACTTTGGCCGGTCAGTGAGTTGCTAGAAAATATCATCTCAAGTTCCGCTTTTCATCTTTGGTTGCTTTTTCTCTTCAGGTCGGCAGAGACGTTTTTGGGAACGACTACATTCAAAACTTCAAAAATAATGGCATATCGACTGGTAATGGCCAAACTATGCTTTCACGTTGTTTCACATCTATGGCTATCTACAGACAGGCAGCCAAACAAAAAAAAAAAACAAACAAAAAAAAAAATGTGATTTTTTTTTTTTTTTTTTTTTTTTTACAAACCTGACAATACAAATTAGTAGGTGGTTTGAAATCAAATTAAAATAATGTTTTGGTATGAAGTAATCATGAATAAGATTGTATTTGAAGTAGTTTTTTTCTCCATTATTTGGGTTGCAGTATGTGTGTAACTTAATTCAATACAAAGTGTGCAATATTGCTTGTAGCTGTGTCTGAATTTACACATTTTTTGTGACTTTTTCATATTTCAACAAAAATATATGTTCTGTGAACATCGAATAAATCTGACATTTATATGTATGATTGTGTAAAATACAGTAATGCTTCCAATATTTGTCATCACATGGACCTTGATAAGATGGTGAGATGCTATGATGGTCATAAGCAGAAGCAAAATTTCCAGTTTACATCCAGTAATTTACATGATGACAGCTACTCTTATCATTCCGGTGTCTACGTCATTATTACTAGCAGCCAGTGTAGATATGTCATATATTGATTACACTGTCAGAACAAGCATATCTGATTTCATTGCTTGCTCAATGATGAACAGTGACAAACATCAAAAACAAAATCTTGCTTTGAAGATGTTTAGATATTTTTACTTGAAAGCAAGAAAAAATACAGAGCATGAACATGATCGTTTTTGCAGTTTATTTGTGTCCCTGGAATGCCTTGTTGTGTATTTTGCAATCTGATAATAACATGATTTAAAATATATTGTCCCTTTTTGTAGTTATCTACATTTTGTTTGTAGTTTAGCTTATTAGGTTTTGTGCTGAATTGATCAACTTTATTATTTATTTCAGCTTTTTATCTGTTGTTAGATATTTTATATTATCAGTAACCTGTAGTTTGGCAAGCTACACTTTTAAAATTGCTTCCCCAGCATTGTTTAAAAGTCTGCATATGTGCTGCCTCTATTGTCATAATTTATAAACACTGTAAAGATTTTATATGGACATTCTGATTCGTTCAGTTCAGTTTTGTATACTGTAAGCAATTTAGGTTATCCACTTCTCTCTCTTCCTCTCTCAGCCTATGCAGAACAGACTGAAAATGCTGCGACTGGAGCTGCCTCTATCATTGTAAATGACACAGGTAAAATTAAATTGGTCTGAGTACCGAGCCTTGCTGCATCCCTTATCTTTAAAAGCCCCTAAAATAACATAAACACAGCTAAGTACTCTTCTGAATGAGACATAAATGAGTGAGAAGTTCTCTACCTGTGTCCGCCTCGCCTACACAGGGTTATTTTAGACCCAGTTTAATGTAGCACTACTTGGACTTAAAGAAAGCCAGCCTGCCTCTGAATGTAAGGCCTGCTGCATTGTAAATGCCATGGTTTAGTGATCCAGCATAAGTGCTAAGCCTCGTGGCAGTCTACAAGCACCACAGTGAGCACTCCATGAAGAGCTCAGATTGGCGTCATGATCACCATAACAACCTACTTTCAGTGTCCCAGCTTCCTGTGTGAATATCACAGCAATGTGAATTTGAACAATTATCTCGCAAGCTAACAAGGAAGCTGAAATGAGGAAAAAGCTTTGATAATATCTCCTGACTCTGCAGTGTGGTTTTTGAATGCTTAAAACAGCACTTTATATGTGTCTGTCTGTTCATATCACAATACTGAGATAATTTCATACTCCTATATCCATGGCCCTAAAATATATTTGCACACTTTGCATTAGATAACAAAATATCAAAGTGGCGACTGAAAATATGTTCAGACAGAAAAAAGGTCCCAAGGTCATTTTAGTTCATCACGTTCCATAATACTTAGGACACAAAACAAAAATCCAAATGCTTTGTCTTAATTTTCAACAGTATAAGAAATGTATTGTTTTATTACTTAAAACCTAAAACCAAACTTCTTTTTTTATTTTGAAGAATGCTTCTTTTTTTTTCTTTAAAATAAAGACACTTAGTTTGATATGCAATGGATTCATATATTTTTAAGCGTGACTTAAATGTCTGGATATTTAAAAATTTCATTTTAGTCTAATTAACAGTGATGTCTCCTGGTTTATAAGCATCTTGTGGTCACGGTTTATATATTGTATTTACAGGGGAAAATGCCATAGTGATTGTCGCTGGCGCTAATATGCTTCTGGGACAAGAGGAGCTACAGCGGGCACAATCTGCCATAGTAAATGCCAAGGTGCTCCTTTGCCAGCTTGAGATCAACCCAGATGCATCACTGCAGGCCTTGAGAATGGCCAAAGAGAACCACGGTCAGTTACGCATCTTTGTTTCATCTCAATGTACTTGATTGTCTCACCCCACTTCCTGTAAAGTCAAATTTCTTAATGCACAAGAATTTTTACTGAAAATTGACGTTAAAGGATTAGTTCACTTTCAATTAAAATTTTCCTGATAATTTACTCATCCCCATATCATCCAAGATGTCCATGTCTTTCTTTCTTCAGTTGAAAAGAAATTAATGTTTTTGATGAAAACAACGAAACGGTTGAAGGTCAAAATTACAGTTTCAGTGCAGCTTCAAAGGGCTTTAAATGATACCAGACGAGGAATAAGGGTCTTATCTAGCAAAACGATCGGTCATTTAAAAAAAAAAATGTAAATGTATATGTTTTATATAAACAAATGATCGCCTTTCAAGTGCTTCCGCCAAAACCGCACTTTCGTATTCTTCAAAAAGCTTACGCTATATGTCCTACACCTTCCATATTCTACAAACCCGATTCCAAAAAAGTTGGGACACTGTATAAATTGTGAATAAAAAAGGAATGCAATCATTTACAAATCTCATAAACTTTAAAATATTTTATTCACAATAGAATATAGATAACATATCAAATGTTGAAAGTGAGACATTTTGAAATGTCATACCAAATATTGGCTCATTTTGGATTTCATGAGAGCTACACATTCCAAAAAAGTTGGGACAGGTAGCAATAAGAGGCCGGAAAAGTTAAATGTACATATAAAGATCAGCTGGAGGACCACGTTGCAACTTATTGGGTCAATTGGCAACATGATTGGGTATAAAAAGAGCCTCTCAGAGTGACAGTGTCTCTCAGAAGTCAAGATGGGCAGAGGATCACCTATTCCCCAAATGCTGCAGCGAAAAATAGTGGAGCAATATCAGAAAGGCGTTTCTCAGAGAAAAATTGCAAAGAGTTTGAGATTATCATCATCTACAGTGCATAATATCATCCAAAGATTCAGAGAATCTGGAACAATCTCTGTACGTAAGGGTCAAGGCCAGAAAACCATACTGGATGCTTGTGATCTTCTGGTCCTTAGACGGCACTGCATCACATACAGGAATGCTACTGTAATGGAAATCACAACATGGGCTCAGGAATACTTCCAGAAAACATTGTCGGTGAACACAATCCACCGTGCCATTCGCCGTTGCTGGCTAAAACTCTATAGGTCAAAAAAGAAGCCATATCTAAACATGATCCAGAAGCGCAGGCGTTTTCTCTGGGCCAAGGCTCATTTAAAATGGACTGTGGCAAAGTGGAAAACTGTTCTGTGGTCAGACAAATCAAAATTTGAAGTTCTTTTTTGGAAAACTGGGATGCCATGTCATCTGGACTAAAGAGGAAAAGGACAACCCAAGTTGTTATCAGCACTCAGTTCAGAAGCCTGCATCTCTGATGGTGTGGGGTTGCATGAGTGTGTGTGGCATGGGCAGCTTACACATCTGGAAAGGCACCATCAATGCTGAAAGGTATATCCAAGTTCTAGAACAACATATGCTCCCATCCAGATGTCGTCTCTTTCAGGGAAAACCTTGCATTTTCCAACATGACAATGCCAGACCACATACTGCATCAATTACAACATCATGGCTGCCTAGAAGAAGGATCCGGTTTCTGAAATGGCCAGCCTGCAGTCCAGATCTTTCACCCATAGAAAACATTTGGCGCATCATAAAGAGGAAGATGCGACAAAGAAGACCTAAGACAGTTGAGCAACTAGAAACCTGTATTAGACAAGAATGGGACAACATTCCTATTCCTAAACTTGAGCTTTTTTGGAATCGGGTTTGTACTTACAGAATGAACAAAGCACCAGTTCAGTTTTTTCTGCATGTAGAAGCACTTGGAAGTGGCGGAAGCACTTGGAAGGTGATCATTTGTTTACATAAAGCATATACATTTACCAATCGTTTCGCTAGATAAGACCCTTATTCCTCGTCTGGTATCGTTTAAAGCCCTTTGAAGCTGCTCTGAAACTGTAATTCAACTGTTTGGAGGCCATTGAAATCCACTATTAGGAGAATAATCCTGGAATGTTTTCATCAAAAACCTTAATTTCTTTTGAACTGAAGAAAGAAGGACATGAACATCTTGGATGACATGGGGGTGAGTAAATTATCTGGAAAATTTTATTTGAAAGTGGACTAATCCTTTAACCTTTATTACTCAAATTATCTGATATTTTAATGACACGTACTCATGAGTGTCCTCTCTTTGATATTATTTCCATTTTTGTTTTTGCATGTTGGTTACACCATTTTTTTTTTTAAATAAAGCTTTATTGTTTATAATATGTTAATATTTAATGACATATAATCACATTTAGCAGATTAGAGCTGGCTGAAAATATAGTTTACATTTTGCGACGATATAAGCAATGGTAAAGTTTATATTTGCTAAATAGTATAAATCGCTTTACATGAGCATACGGTATGCATGTGGATAAAATTAAATAAACTTTATGGAAGTTTACTGTATGCATGCAGGTAAAGTATCCCAATATCAGTTTCCAGTTATGGTCTTCCCCTTCGTTACGGTCCACATCTTTCATAAAATCACACTGTTGGGGTCCTATCTTTGTTTAATCACCAAATGGTTTGTGTGAGTGCTAGCATAATCATTTACCAACAATAGTTTATTTCCTTTTCACTTCCACTTATTTTTAGTTCCTTATACCAAATGATTGGTGAGAGTAAAGCACAACTTGTGAAAATAACACAACCGGCTGTGTCGCAGATATCATTAGCACCTTGTATGTTCAGGTCCCCGCTGATCAGAGACACTGTTTATCCTTGTCATGGAGATGCACAATGATGCAACAAGCTTATTCCACAGATGGATGACACAGATGGATACCCCCCCCACCACCACCACACCAACGCACCCCGATATTCACATTCACCACCTCAGAACTTCCCAGATACATGCTGTTTAGCCCGTTAGCAGGCCATATTAAGTGTTAAGAGACAGGCCATTAGCCCAGATTATGCGCCTATCACTTGGGATGAATTCATCAGACAATGACGTGCGCAAATAGCACTTAGCCGGAGCTCAAGGCTTGGATTACGCACATGCCACCCCCACAGGCTCACTGGAGAAGAATCCGAGAACCGTTTTCCTAACCACATTTTTAAATAAATTAATATAAGGGCCATCCAGCTTTGATTCTCTCCTCAAGTGTAGTTAATTTCAGTTAACTTCAAAGCTAATATGTAGCTAACATGTAATTTCATACTTTAGATCAGCTACTGAAGGGATGTTTGTTCACTCTAGCATGAATTTAGCTCACATTTAACTTGTGTTTCTGTTGTTTTTCATTTAGAGCTTTTTAAAGGATCTCTGAGCAGTGAGGTTTCACATGACTCATTCATTCATCTCACGTGGCTACTCGTTAGTTTTGCCGTTTATTTTCCCTCATTATTTCCCTCCTCTTCTATAGTATGTTGTCCACTTCACAAGTGCATGTTGATTTCTCTTTAGATCATTCAAGAAAACTAGGGGCTAACTGCCTATTCCTAAAATACTCTCACTTTCATTAAGGAGACAGTTCACCCAGAAAATGAAAATTCTGTCAGTACTCCAACAAGGACACACACACAATTATTTACAGTAAATAACAATGTCATTCCGGTCGATTTCTCTGAATGCTTCTCAGAATTTCTGAATATAGCATACAAGTCATATGAACTACTTTTATTGTACTTTCATGGTTCTTTTTTGTCTTCTTCGGAGCTTGACAGTCTGAATCACTATTCATTGTATAAAAATACCAGGTATAGGACATTATTCAAAATATGAAATAAAGAAAAACATGAACTTTCAGTTTAAACATAAACTTTCAGGTGTGAAAACAGGAATTTGTTCATGTGTACAGCCAAAGAATGACTTATCATTCAGAAAGTGAATTTCAGAACTTGGCAGGAAATGTGTTAACTCACAATGGAACATGATACACTGTTCATGTATAGCACCTCTGCTATTAATAAACTATCATGGTTGTTAATTTTAAGTCAAATTAATCATATGAATTGTATGTGATAGTCGCTGCAGTTTCAATAAAAATCACTAAGAATGTCTTTTGGGACCAGTCAGTTACAGGTAATTATAAAAATAATTTTTAAGTGTCCAAATATTTTTTGAGTCCACTAGAGCAGTGGCTTTCAAAATTTTTGACCCAAAGGCTCACCATTATTGGCTAAAATATTTTCTTATGGTACTCTTGCTGCAATTATTAATATTAAGGGTTAGAAGAGACATCTTATGACATATTAAATAAACCACCTTTTAGAATGTGTTGTTTACTAAGCTAACAAGTGAGAAATCCCCTCACCGACAGGAAGTAAGGAGATAGTGCCTTGGTTATAGTCACTTCCTATGTGGTTGGATTTTACAGAACATGTTAAGTTTAGGACTGAGAGAAGGAAAGAGAGAAAGGGTTGTTAGCCAAGTATTGACGCAGTTATAAAACTATAGTTGTGTTGAGAATGGAGCAAAGTAAAGGAGTTTATATCAAATTAAATGAATGTAGCTCAAAGGGCGAGTTTCATACTGACTGCTGTCTGACGTGAACTGCGGTGTGTCAGTATCTGTGACTGATCTGTGTCTGCATGCACACCAATTAGAACTCATAACAAAAATTTGACATCATAGAAATTCTTTACCTTGGTCTTTGCATTTTTACTTGTGGTATTTGCATTTCTTTGTTCTAAGAAAATACATTTCCTTAACGCAATGTATGAATAATATTTTCTATGTTTCTTACAGTGAAAACCATTTTTAATCCAGCTCCTGCTGTCGCAGACCTGCATTCTGATTTCTACAAAGCATCTGATGTTTTCTGCTGCAATGAGTCTGAGGTGAAAGACAATATCAGTCATTTTACATAAAGAAAAATATCACATAAATGCACTTTTCAGTTTGTTCAGCATTGCTATGGGTGATAACACGGCGTTGATATGCTAAGATGTTCAGATTTTAGTGTGTCACTATAAGGCTTTTCACACTTGAAACAGTTAACCCTGGATCATACTAAACCCCGGGTTAACTGAATCCTGGGTTATTGTGCTTTACGTTTAACACTGCTCATAATTTACCAGGGGTTAACACTTAATCTTGGGTATTCATATGCTGACGTTTCATATTGTACATTCCTAAACCCAGGGTTAATGTTATTATTTGCATTAGTGGTGTCACTGTCATTGATTGGATAAACGCAGCACGCAACCTTTTTACATAACACTAGCATTGCCCATCCTCATAATGCCGACTGTACTAAACAGAGTTTATACTGAATGGACATTTTGGTCAATAAAGGTAAGAATAAAATGGTCTCTTCTTCACTCAAATTGTTGCGTTTTCTGTCAGCATTTGACTTTTTTCCTCTCAAATGCTGAATTTAATATTTATATACAATGCACAGTGTTTCCGTGACTGTCCAAAGCAGGCAAATATGAGTACGCAATTGGTTGTCTGCATCGTTTCACATAGTTTGGCACCACAATACGGGGTTAACACCGCAAAAGTGGTGCTAAACCTTCTCCGGAGCAGGGTTTCATAACTCTGGATAAAAACGGTGCTAACCCCGTTTCTAAATAACAAGCGTGAAATGTTCCTTTACCCGGTGTTAAAAGCGGTGTTTAGCATATTGCATTTTTAGACAATAAAAAAAGTCATTATAAAAAGTTGACATGAAATTTTAACCCAAATTTATATTTTGACTGCATTAACCTGTAGAGCTTATTTTGCATGTCGGTTTTCAGGTTTGTTAAAGCAGGTTACTAGAGTAAAACAACAGCTCTTGCATCTTGCCTGGTCATGACCTGCATACTAGAAATGAAATACAACCACACGAAAAGTCACCTACCTGCCAAGTGCAAGAAATTATGGGGTTGGCTGCTGTGTCTTACAGTAACTGTTATGTTTGAGGCCGTCCTTTTTCACATCGTGGCAGGGCAAGATGACAGACAAGGGCTTGGATTGATGGGAAACAGTAAAGTTAAAGCAGCAACGGCCAGGCAGACAGATGCACAGATGGTGTGTCAGTATGGCCTGGGGCGAAAGCTCCAGCGTGACTGAGAGTTTGAACTAGAGTGCTCCGTCAGGGCAGCTTTGATGTGGCTGGGAGGTTGGAGGGGGAAAAATGTACAGGTGGGACTTAAAAGTGAGAGCCCTCAGTACAAATCAACCCCTTAGATTCAGCCTTCGTCCCAGCGCACGCATTCGTGTACACGCTTGGCTCTCACCCGACGACTTCAGTTGCAAGAGTGAACGATGAATCATCAGCAGTTTACAGAAGTAGATAACCACACATTGATGAGTAATGTGTGCGCTTTTCTGTTTTGGCAGCCAGCTAGGAAAGATTGATGGCAAAGCTTAAAGTACACAAATACAAAGGGGATACTTATTGGCCTGATCTTTCAGTACTATCTCCACTCGTTTGGTGGGCCTGAGTGGGGGTTATTCTTTGCACCTGTAGTAGCGAACCTAAAGGAACTGATAATGCCAACACTACATCTTTCCATGTAGAAGACTCTTTGATCAGATTGATCTCAGGCTTTACACACTTATTCATACCCTCTGTTATTCATGAATGACATAAAGGTTGGTGACATACAGCAAATGTTGCGGTTACATTAGCAAAATTCTGTGGGCAAAAAAAAGTTTGATTGTCTTTTATATATAGCGCAGAAATGTGTAAAGCACAGCTCTCACTGAAGTCACTTTCAAACCAAGCAGCTGTTGGTCAGCATGGCAAATTCAAGTGACCAACTTCAAAATGAACAAAATATGCATCACCTTACATTAAAATTCTGATCATCCGGATTCTTATTGGAATATCTGGATTTCGCCCACTTTATCACATAGAGGTAAACAATAAATAGTGATTAGTCAGAAACATACTCTACACAGGTTCATAAATGTCCAGTAGGTACAAATGCCTGGTCAGTGTATTAAGTACACGGCCCCGTTGTATATACACTGAACAAAATTATAAACACAACACTTTTGTTTTTACCCCCATTTTTCATGAGCTGAACTCTAAGATCTAAGACTTATTCTATGTCCCCAAAGGCCTATTTCTCTCAAATATTGTTCATAAATCTGTCTAAATCCATGTTAGTGAGCACTTCTCCTTTGCCGAGAAAATCCATGTGGTTTCATTCCTAGTCTAACAGGCTTTATGCCAAACGTCGCATGAACAAACAGGAAAAGAGGTCTCATTGTATCTGCTTGTAGGAGAAATTTTTAACGGCAATATGAACTGACGGCAATATCGATGGACTTTTAATTTAATGAGCTAAGCTAGCTAGTTCTTTTTATTGTTGGTGTTTTATTCAATTTAAAATCTAAATGTTAGTGAGAAGAAGAAGATATCAATCTGCATATGCATTTTCCCTCGCTCCTTTGAAGGCATCTTGAGTAAAACGCCTCATTATTTAACAAAGCGCATACAAAAGACCTGATTTATAAAGAAACGTTTGAGTTCACGGACATAGAGTATGATTCTGGCACCTGTAATCGTGGTTTAGGATACAAACAAATTAGCGTAGTTGCATATTAGCTCTTAGCATAACTGATATTAGCATAAATATGACTGTTTCCTCTTTATCTTGTGGTGTTCCTCTCAGGCAGAGCTGTTGACGGGTCTGTCTGTTATCACAGTGGAGGATGCCAGTCGAGTAGGCCTGGAGCTGCTAAGCAAAGGTTGTGGTTCAGTCATTGTGACCTTGGGGCCACAGGGCTGTGTGGTGTGTCAGTCCACAAACACGACCCCTAAACACATTCCCAGCACTGCAGTCACTGCTGCGGATACCACGGTAAGACTGCAGTTGTCGTAGTTGCATGTATGTGTGTACCCAGCCAACAATTATTGGTGGGGCCAATGTAGGCCATGATATAGGCTTGAGGTATGTTTCCCAAATGGGTTTGTCCACAGGTTTCATGTGAATTAGCCCCAATCAGATTCTATATGAGATTCATATGGGCTAATTCAGATAGGACCAACATGAAGCACGTGGATAAATCAATTTAGGGGCCATACCTCAAGCTTATATTGTGCCTACATTGGCCCCTCCATGAAATGTTGGCTGGGTAATATATAGACAGTATATTAGTTTTGTTCAGTCCCTCAAAGTGTTGTTTTTTAATCAAAAGTGCTGTCTGGCAGGTTTATAACAAGTTTTATGTAACAGTTCAAGAAAATAAGAACATTATACACCTAATCCTCTTTTATTATGGAGCTAATGGTGCTCCAAATGTGTTCAGGCAGTTTAAGTAGAATAAATGTATCAGGTTGAGGTAGTTATCTGCAGCAGATATATCTGCTGCTCAAAGTCTGTGACTCACCACACACTAGGAGTACTTCATGGGTTGGTTCTTTAACACTTTACTTGTTATAAAAGCATGCTACATTCATTGAGTTAGTCTCACAAGAAAGAAACATTTGATTTTTATCTGGTTTACTTTGCAACTTATTCTAGCCAAGAACTGCTTACTTAGATAACACTCACAAACAAACCACAGTTCACGTGTAGACCAGTAATAGACTAAAGAATGGCTTCTCATTGGAAATTCTAGAGTGAATGGTTGCATTGACGATAGAGAATGGAAATGGAAAATGTATGTAGACCTTGTATATGGTCTAGATTTCCATCTCTTCAGAAGTCATAAGTTGTATTATTTGAGTAATAAGACATCAAACAAAGAAAGAATTAAAAATTGTGCTATATAAACCCGCATCTGAGTAACATAAATGCCACAAACTTATAGATAACACAAATTGTTTTGAAGATCTATGCACCAATCAGACCACATAGATCAATTTTACATATTTGTGTGTAATCCACATCAGGTAGGCTGTGAATGGTCCATTGGTGGTCCACCTGAAGCTAAAACTGTATTACATAGTGTTTGAGAAAACCTGATGTTTCTATACCCCTACAAGTTTGCCATGCTACTACAGTCATCTGTGCAAATGATATTGAGTCATCAGTCATAATATGCCCATAACATATGATCCACAAGCATGATTCATAGTTGAAGTAGTATGTTTTGAATGGGTTGTAAACAATTTTTTTCCGCTAGTGTGATTCTGCTGTAGGCTTTAATGTTGACATGAGAAGAGAAAAAAAAGTGAGATCAGAGTTATGAGAAGGCATTTCTTGATGTTTTGCGTCATTTCTTATTAAAACAGATTGCATGTTTTGCTGATTGGTTGTCATGAGTTCAGTCTGGTGTTCTACGTATATGTTAATTGAATATGGCTACTTATTTGCCTCACATTTTCACAAGTCTGACATCAGTCTCATGTTAATTGTGGATGTGGTTCTTCTGGTTTCTCTACTGATTGTAATCTCTAAAGAGGCTTACTCATTTCACTCTTGGATTCGGTAGTTCTGGCGTCATAATAACTCATATTTCCTGTTTATTTTTTATAAACACAAATAGTGTGTCTTGTGAAGAACAACAAGATCAATTATTAGTCATGTATTAGAATGCGTCAAGCCAGAAAGAAAAGTGGATGCATCATAGTGTGATGCAATATATATGTCCCGTCAGTGGCCAGAAATGCCCCCAAAAAGGTAGCACTGCTTCTCTGTTTATTTTTATTATTCTCTGGATTAGAAAATGTCTTGCATTTCAGTTCTTCATTTTTTTAAACCACATCTTACTTGGTTAACATGTAAATTCATCCCACACCTACTTGTTAGCATGAAGTGCAGACCACCATCACTCTATATACAGTAGCTGAAGTTCTAAGAAAAAACAATTTACTTGGAAAAGTTCTGAGAAATAAATGTTTTGTCCCCCCCCGTAATAATCCTTTTAGTTTCCACCAGAATGAGCTCTTGATTCTTAATAGACCATGCCCATTTTTCCTTTTTTTTCTAGTCATTGTTATCTCTTTTAGTCAACGATTCTTCAGAAAAATACTTCACGGTCATATGGAAAGATGACTTCCAGGAAAAACATCAGTCTCTCTGGTGATGTATGCCGGCTTCTTCAATCATTTAGTCTGCTTCATTTAGTCCCTCAATCGGCTGCAATCTTGCATTCATTTTTGAGTGCAATGCACACCTCTCCAGAATACAATTAACAACTGATGGATAGAATTAAGTCTCTGCCCTACATGTTTTTATTTTTCTTGGATGTACGCCATATGGAAGAACTGTTGCTACTTCCGTTTTATTGCGTCTTTAATTACATTTGAACATGTGTGCCTGATCTTTGGCAAGTGTAGTACCAAAAGCATCGGACACTTATTTGTCTAGATTTTATATATATATATATATAGATTTTGTGAGTGCAAGCGTTGCCTCAACAATACTAAGATGTTGTAGGTAGTTGCTTACAGGCCTGAGTCAAAAAAAGTCTCTTAAAATATCTGGTTCCTACAGTAGGTGTTGGGAGATGATGTAGCATTTTTCTTCTCTCTATTAATTTATTTAAAAATATATTAAAAATGCAGTTCATACATACAATGTATTGAATACATCTCTTTTATAATGCCCATGTTTTAATTTCTAAATTAAAATTCCTTTTGGTGGCATAACGTTAAAGAAAAATGATACTGCCCTGATATCATAAAAAGCCTTATTAAAAGAATGAAAGCTTTTGAAAAGAGTTGTCTTTTTTACCAAAGCATTTTTGCAAATTCTAAAAAAACAAACAAACAAAAAAAAAACTACATAAATCTAATTTCATCAAAAATGGAAATAATATCAAGGAGGACACTCATGAGTGTGTGTGTGTATGTATATATATATTGCTTAAAGTCACCATGAAATTAAAATGGACAATTCTTTTTTTTTTTTTTTTTTGCGTGTTTAAAATGGTTTATCCATTCACATAATTATTTTTTTTATTCATATGCCCCGTAATGTTTAATCAAAAACGTTAACCTTTGATCTTTTCTCTTCATGAAATGTGTCTCGGCAGAGGGTGGGACTAAATATCCTCCACAACTTATTGCAAACTGGCATTCAGATCTGCCTCCATTTAATTAGCCATGCCCAACTTCCTATGATCCAATCAATTCCTGAAGGACGAAATCAAATCCTGCCTCACATTTTTCTCATTCCAGAAGCCGTTTCACTTGGATATACTATAACAACTTCCGTTTCATACCAACTTTAAGATGCATAGACTTGTGTATTCAAGTGGTAAGGAAAATGTATGGTAACACTTTAGATTAGGGAACACATATTCACAATTACATAGTTGGCTGTTTATTAGTACTTATAAGCACTAACAGCCTGTCACTCACATGAGATAGTAAATCACAATGATCCAATCAATTCCCAATGGAAAAAATCAAATCTCACCCTAAATTTTTTCTTGCTTGAGAAGCCTTTTCACTTTGCAAAGACCATCACAACTTTCATTTCATGCTGACTTTAAATATGCTTTTTGTTTTGTTCACACTTGTAATGCCTCTCATAAACTCACACACTCTGATAAATAATGCACAGTATGTGACGTCCAGTCTCATCAGAGTAGGCTGCCCCTGGCTCCCCTGCTCTCTCTCTAGGTGACTCAGTGCTTATGTGATCCACTCAGCGGGAGTCCGCCTGGCTGTGGTCTCCACGTGGCGGTCGGCCTGTTCCCGCGCACTTTGATGACCCATAAATCCTGAGTTGTTTAACTCTTTTGGATGCCCTGATCCCTCTTCCAGTAACTCTGTTTTTCCCCTACTTGTTAAAAAGGAGGAGGGAATGGGGCCAAGTGCCAGATTTTATCTCAATGGCTAGACAGAAGCAAGGCATGTTTCCATCAGTTTATTCTCAAAGAATGATGGCATATCACTTTTAAAAAAATGTGTTTTTTTTTCCTGTTTAGACCAAAAAAAGAACTGTCGTCATCTTTTAAGAGTATGTAGCAACTATATTTATTTGTGAGGACTATCTTTAGTCATTAAAAAACATTCAATAGGAGGTTAAAGTGTTTACCGGGCTTCTCTCTGAGCAAAGTGGTGTGAGTCACGAAGCCCAGCGTTGATCTGTGCTCCTTGGATTAAATCCAGGGTTTTCTGCAGTGTCACCAAATCGCAGTATTCCATACTAAACAACCCCGGTTATTCAGAGAACAGGCATGGAATGGTCTCAGCTCTGGTATTGCATGAATTAAATGAAGTCTTTTTGTTTATGTGGCTCAGTTTGCACTGCAGTTCATACTTAGCAACCATCGTTTATGGACAGAAATGAGAATATTTTAGTTTGATTGTAGTAAGAATATAAGAATATAGTCTATTTTAAGCCAGCTGCCCAAACTGGGAAACACCTCAATAACAGAATGTCACATTTATCTGTTGTTGCTGAAATCACTCCTTACTGTTGGTTCTGTTACATTTACTTATTAGAAATAAAACATGTAATTGTTTAAATATGTCTTACAGATTCTGTCACTTACTGCAGCGTCTCATCAGCCAATTGTCATTAAGTCTGCAGAAATAAGAATAGAAGCACCATGTGGACGTGAATATAGTGAATAACATGGACAACAATTGGTGTGGTTGCGATGTGCTCCTTTGCATTCACCGAGGAATGCCACAAAAAAGTTTTAAGCAAACATTTGTTGGATTGCAGATAGTATGGCTTGTCAGTTCTTAAGCATGAACTGGAGGTGGGGAGGAGTTACGCATTCACAACAGCTAGTGGATTGGTTATGCCAATGCCATAAAAGACCGCCCATCAACAGCAACTGAGAAATTCCCATCTTTATGTTGTTCCCAGGGGTTGCGTAGAGAGTTGGTAGGACTGTTAACTCAGCTGTTGAGTTGGTTGGGCTGTTGGCACTGAAAGAGTATCAGTGAGTGTTTCGCTAGCTACCTAGCATCTGTCACCCTTAAGGGGACATTACGCACATCTCAAATGGACCGTACCGTTGTGTACACTTGATCAAGGAATCCTTTCTCTTGGACACTAAGCAGTCTCATGTTAAAAGGATCTTTTGGCAGTTTTACAGCTTCACATCACATCAAAAGCCGTGTGGTATGGCACTACATGAAAAGCACGGTTAAACACTACTGCAAATCTGGAAGGGCAAGTACACAGTTTCCCTCTGTGTGTCTACACACCAATTCTAAGATCATTCCCTTTCTTCCATAAATCTTACGAAAGGCTTTTATAAATCCAACACTGACCGACCCTTTCATGAGAAAGTGATCCTATCTGTAGCCTACGTGTGTGTTCACAAAGACCCATACCTACAGCACACTCAGTTCAGATGGACTGTGGGTGGCCGGTGCTCTTGCATTTAGATGTCAACCCAATTTCAGAACCTTGCCTTCAAGCCAGACAACACGGCTTGTAGTTGCTTCAGACAATCACAATCAGCCAAACTTCACCTCCATGAAAAGAGACATAGAGGACCCACCACAGGGATCTTTACTGTAGACGGTGGTGAGTTTTTACCGGAAAGCAATGCATGCCTCCACCCGACATTGATGTCATCACTGTAAATGAAACCCACAAAGAGGAACCCACACTGAGCCGCATTGGACAGCAGCCATTCTTTTGAGGGAAACCATCCCCTAGCAACATGTGCTTTGGTGACACAAGATGACCACTCGGACCCCCAAGTGTGTTTCTAAAAGATTAGAGATTTGACCGTCAACAAACGCTAAACCTTGGACTGTACGTCTCTTGGAACATCAGTAGGAACTCTTAATGATACACCAACCTTTTGGAAATTCTGATGGTTTCTAAACGGCAACAGAATAACAGTTTTTGTTAGGCAATCTTTATGTTGTGATTTTATGCAACCCACCCACTGGTCATTCACTCAGTAACCTCTTTGGCTTTGGACGTTTGAATGCCATCTTGCTCACGTCACCCGTGAGTCATCCTCTCCAGCCATTGCTTTTGGAGCCTTTAACATATTTTTTAGCTTGAGGACTTGCAGATGTACATTGTTGTGATAAAATGTTGTACCAACAGTGATGACCATCCAGTTTTCCCAAGCTTTTACTCCAGAGGTGATAATCATGCGAATCATAGCACGAAATTACTGTAGATATTAGTTTAATATCACATTGGCAGACTTCAACTTGCATTCAAAATGAATCTTGTCCATTTCCTTAACACGTGTTCCTGGATTTATTGTCCTTAATTCATCTGCACATTATTCCAAAGAAAAATTGTTTGTCTTTGCCTCTTCTTTTTCATACCCCTCCCCTTTAACCATGTGGTTCTATTCTGACAGGACCCTTTTTTCATAATCTACTTAATTCGCAATGGATAAAATCAAGGCTACATTTTTTTTTCTAAATATCTTTTCATTTGGAAATATGTCAGATTACAGAAGTAAAATTGGTTGTAAACAAAATTTCAATAAACTATTGTTTGTTTCGTGACATGAATAACTTTTACAACAGAAATCCTGGATAAATTGTACTTTTTTGGGGAACACTACTTGTCCTGCATCTTTAAAGTTTGTACAGTTTGTAGAGCTGTATTGTAAAACGAACTTTGGTCTTTGACTGACCACATCTAATAATTTTGTCATATGATTGACAGACAGCTCTATCTAACCTGTACCAGAATGTGTCTGAGTCTGTTTGGAAGCCGCTGGAAAGCACAGCAGTTGTCACTACAAATACATCAAGCTTCAGACAAATGCTGTCAGAAGTCATTTGAAGGCTAACCATGCAGCCTGTAAAGACAAAAGCTGACTTTTAAAAAGTGATGGATGGTTGTTTTTAATGCAGAATTGGAAACTATAATGTTTTTGCCCAATTCAGCATGGTAAACACATGGTGTCAAATCAGATTTGTTGTTGTTTGTCAAGAAACACCACATTTTTTTAACATGGGGCATTCACACTGACTATGATTTGTAGCGACTGGAGGTATTACACTTTCACTAGCAGTTGGTGATACAATGTGGCTGTTTCAAAGTAGAGAGAAAGTTAAAATATGCAAAATTCTTTGTCAATAAAATGGCATCTTTTTTTGGAAATGGAACTGATCATTCATGATGATAATTTGTAGGCCAACCCAAGTAAAACCCAATTCACAATGGGTTATAGGTTTTAAGAATGGCAGACTTTTAGTCTGTGGTTAACATTTCACCTTTCACCTTTCAACTTTCACCTTTTGTTCATTAAAGGTGCCATCAAATTGAAAATTGAATTTACCTCGGCATAGTTGAATAACAAGAGTTCAGTACATGGAAATGACATACAGTGAGTCTCAAACACCATTGTTTCCTCCTTCTTATATAAATCTCATTTGTTTAAAAGACCTCAGACGAACAGGCGAATCTCAACATAACACCGACTGTTACGTAACAGTCGGGGTGTACGCCCCCAATATTTGCATATGCCAGCCCATGTTCCCAACATTATGAAAGGCATTAGGCAAGGGCAGCCATTATTAACGTCTGGATCTGTGCACAGCTGAATCAACAGACTAGGTAAGCAAGCAAGGACAATAGCGAAAAATGGCAGATGGAGCGATAATAACTGACATGATCCATGATATCATGATATTTTTAGTGATATTTCTAAATTGTCTTTCTAAATGTTTTGTTAGAATGTTGCTAATGTACTGTTGAATGTGGTTAAAGTTACCATCGTTTTTTACTGTATTCACAGAGACAAGAGCCGTCACTATTTTCATTTTTAAACACTTGCAGTCTGTATAATTCATAAACAACTTCATTCTTTATAAATCTCTCCAACAGTGTAGCATTAGCCATTAGCCACGGAGCACAGCCTCAAATTCATTCAGAATCAAATGTAAACATCCAAATAAATACTGTACTTACAAGATTAGACATGTTGCATGACGAACACTTTGTAAAGATCCATTTTGAGGGTTATATTAGCTGTGTGAACTTTGTTTATGCACTGTTCAAGGCAAGCGCAAGCTCCGGGGGCGGAGAGCGCACAATTTAAAGGGGCCGCAGCCTGAATCTGCGCATTTCTAATTATGCCCCAAAATAGGCAGTTAAAAAAATTATTAAAAAAAAATCTATGGGGTATTTTGAGCTGAAACTTCACAGACACATTCAGGGGACACTTTAGACTTATATTACATCTTGTAAAAAAACGTTCAATGGCACCTTTAACATTAATTTTATACTCATACCTCAAATGTGGATTTTAAATTTTTTTTATGTAAAATGCTTCAAGGACTGTCAGAATGTCGGAAGTTGAATGCACATGAATGCCACCAAAGTTGTAAATACGAGTGGGAAGCTCAGGATTTTCTTTCAGCCCCAGCTTTACGGCATGTCAGTGAGAAACATGACATGCCACAATATTTGCAGGTATTTACCAATGACATTGTCAGGCTTTATTATTTACAGCAAAATACGCTATTTGCCTGCACAGAATATAATAATGTTATAATATAACAATATATTATATAACAATAAGTTTACAGTGGCTTCATAAATTACTTAACACACCTGATGCCTATTCTTTGTTCTTCATTTTCTTGAAGTAGTAGAGTTTAAAAACCTTGCTTTATTTATTTACCTTTTGCACTAGATAGGTACACCGCCATCTTGCTCCGATGACTATGACTTGAACGCTGTAAACACAACTTCCCAACTCGTAAATAACTTCCCAGGAGGACTTGAATGCACTAAATGACCAACAATACAGCCACTTAGTGAAATCCAGTAATAAAATCACAATTGTCTTTATTTCTGTTTGTCACATTCCTTGCTGCAAGAAACTTATTAGAGCAAGAGATGCAGATGGAAGGTTTAGCCTTTGACTGAACAAGGTGGAGACATTACCTAAATTTCAGGAGAATTTTTTGACCACACCATAGTGTATGTCTAACTGCAAATGGTTTTCCATTTAACCAAACAGACGATATGCATGAGTAGTACTTTACTGGGTAAAGGTGGACTGTGATCATTTTGTAATGGATTCCTGTCTATATAGATCACTTCATTTAGTCATCAGTCAGTAGGGGAGTTTAGACAACTGTGGCCTTTGGCTTTGTGGCTATATGGAGGAGACCAAATGGACAGTCAGAGGTGTGTAATAGAGATCGATGGTTAAGAGGCAGGCCATTGAGATGACTAATCTAGTAGACTTGTGAGAACCAGTGACAGGTCGATCTGCGGTTAAATCTGAGCACATCATTACATTCCTCTGTGCTTTCCCATCATAAATTCAACACCCGCCTTTACCCCTCCCCCGTAGATCCCAGTCTACCCCCTGCAGGCATGGTGAAACATGCCAGTGTCCTTATCAAATTCATAGTGCAGATAAAAGTCGAGATGGAAAAGTGGGGCTTAGTGTGTGATGCCAATAACTCAGAAAAAGAATGATCCTTTAAAAATAAATAATGTTTTCTTTGCATATTGTGTTTCCTATATATATATATATATTCATGTTTTTGAAAGAAGTCTCTTATGCTTACCAAAGCATATTAGCATCAACATGTAGTGATTTCTGAAGGATCATTTGACAGTAAAGATTGGACTAATGCTTGCTGAAAATTAAGCCACCACAGGAAAAAAATACTTTTTAGCACTGCTTACGCACAAGTAAAATAACTCAATCATCAAACATTAAACAGCAAAAATCAAAACATTACTGAGTGAAATGTCAACTCAGGAAGAGCTACAGGACTGTGAAGCTTTGGGGGTGTTGATGGACTCGATCTACTCCATCAATGTTTTTATCATCGTTACGTTCTGAACCCCATCTAGATGTAGTCTTTGACAAAAACATGATTTTCTCAGCTTTTTGTTTAGTATGTTGCTTTTTAAAAAAAAATAAATAAAAGAAAGAAATTTACCCACATTCAAGAGTTGATAAAAAAGGAATGCCTGAAGCTAGAATAAAATGGTTTTTGTTGTTGTTGTTGTTTAAAAGAAGATTCACTGTTCTTTATTTTGATATATTACATGTTCAGATTTTCATAAAAAAAAACAAAAAACAAAAAAAAAACAAGATATTCTGTGGACCATGAACATTTTGTGAAAATGATTGAAAATTCTGGCCGAACAGGTTTTTAAAGAAAAAAAAAATACTGGCAGAGAAAGAGTTAAAGTAGAACACAGTTATTTTAAATTTTCACTGTTTTTAATCAAACAAATGCAGATTTGGTGAGCATAAGAGATTTCTTTCAACATTAAAATATCATATTTATTCCAAACTTTTGACTGGTAGTGTAGCTGTTGAGTTTCCAGTTAACAAACATATTAGTACGTATGAAACGGACTGCTCATCCTTTTTGTTTTGTTACTTGTCATTAGCGTTAATGTGTTAAATGCATACTCCACTGTTTTTTCATATTAAACTATGTTATTCCCTTAACTAAGACGAGTTGATACATACCTCTCTCATCTCAGTGCGTGCACTAAATCGCTCTGTCTTGCGGTGAAACTTTGTTAGCACTTAGCTTAGCCCAGTTCATTTAATAGAGTCTGGGAACGTGACATCAGCAGTGCATTGCATTCTGGGACATTAGGTTACGTACAGTACAGTAGAGACTGGGAAGTAGTGGAGGAAGATGTTAAAATTTATATTATACAGTTAAAAACATATTAGAATGGTGAACGCTGGCTGTGGTATGAACTATATGCATATACTGACCAGCGTGGAAAATGAATGTGAAATGGAGCGCCATTTTGTCCCATTTTCGGGACATTCTAAAAAGCTTAACGTGGCGTAATGTAAGTAAACATCATACTAATAGCCCAGAATTTGAACGCAACGCGTTTAATTTCACGTTAAACGTTTTCCTCCCATAGAAACTGTAAGTAACAGTTACAGCAAAACAGATGTGAGCCTAGAATATGAACAGAACCCGTCTTATTACACGTTAAGTCACTGTCCATTAAGGGTTTTCTTTATGGGAGGAAAATGCCTGTGTTAAATGTGCGTTCATATTCTGGGCGTATCTGCTTTTCTGTAGTAAACACCAAACTAATAAAGCATTAGCATTAGTAAATTAAGCCACGTTAAGCTTTTTCATGTTAAGCATGTTATAATGTCCCTCATTTTCTGCCTTCCGGCTTAGAAACACAATGGTGAAAGTGAAACTCAAAATAATTTTGACCAAAATTTGGCTTTGTCACAGATTAATAACTTCTGATCCGTTTGAATATGTAGCTACGTGCTCACGCCATGAATGTACGAAAACGCGTTTGTGATATAGGCCTATGCGATCACTCTCCGTGTTGATAAAGCAACACCTCTGATTCATTGTTCAGCTTGTCTCAGTAAGAAATCATGTATTCCATTTTGGTCCAGTAAAACTTACTTGGTGTAGCGATTCCACAATATAATTCATTTCAGAGCTGCATTACAGAGGATCATGCTGTTATGTTATCCCTTAATGCTTTAACATGAAGAAATCAGGGCGATATGATGATATGCTGGCTGAGATCAATCTATTTTATCTGGCAGATATATCGGTGCCACTTAGTTATTAAAAACTGAAATAGAGAAATCTCTTTTGTCCTGTGTGTGGTCCGATAGAAGGCGTCAGTATGATTTCTATGCGTGTGTATATCGTGTCCTGGCCACACGACTGAGCGATCGAATGAACACAAGAGATTCAAATATTAGTCCATTTATTTTCAGCAAGTACAAGCAGCTCTTTAAAAAATTAACGTAAATAAATCTGGTGATTTGTATTTATTGTCATTGGGTCTCATTCATGAAACATTTGTAAATATACGAGTAAATATGCGAGTGATTTGCGCGTAAAGAGACTTTCCCGAAAACTCTTCTACTGATTCACAAATACTTCGTTAACGTCAGAAGTGATAGTGAAATGTGTGTGTGTGTTAATGAATTCAAATCAGTCGTAAATGGGACACGCGTGCACGCTCATTCTCAATTACCATAAATCCCGCCCATTAAATCCGACTGACAACTATATATGGGCATCATATTATGACACCAAACGAAGGATTTTGGACATCTTATAGGAAACAATTTCCATAACAAATAAGGGGCCATTAGTTTGCCCAACCATATTGAAATCTATCCATTATTTGATTAAAGTGCTCCGTTTGCAGACGCTATTACTGCCTCTCACAATAAAAGTAAAAAGAAAAAACGTATGTAATTACTGTATATAATATTTTTTCAAAATGCTGTAAATATGTACCTTATTAAGGTGAATTAAAATGAAGCCTTATTAATGAGCAAAACGTTCGGATGTTAAACGCACTATTTACGCGTGGCTGGGAGCAGGTGTAAATTTCTTTCGTACCAACTAACATTTGGAAAATACGAACATTTTAATGAATCCGAAAATTTACGCCAGAACCACTTTACACACGATTTAAACAAAAATTCGTTCTGCTCGTGTTTCATGAATGACACCCATAGTACGCTCCTGAGCGTGACATAAAATATGGCGGCGACTACCCAGAATGCAACGCGCAGTGACGTAGTTTGCCAAGCTCTATAGGGGCCAAGCAGAGAAGCTACCAAACACCTCCACGTTTTCCCTATTTAAATACAGTTACTCGAGTAGTGTAACTCGACCTAGGACGGTGACACAAAACAAAACGTTGCGCTTTTCTAAGCGTGTAAAATGGATAACTATATTGTATACCATAGCAAGTGCTCGGGAGCACTCGTGAAAAGTCCTCTCACCGGCCCCCTCATTTCCGTCAATAGAACCAACGTGACTTTTACAGGAGAGGGAGCGGGGGCCGGTGAGAGGACTTTTCACGAGTGAAGATATTACTGCGCCAAGTCAAAGTGCTCCCGAGCACTTGCTATGGTATACAATATAGTTATCCATTTTACACGCTTAGAAAAGCGCAACGTTTTGTTTTGTGTCACCGTCCTAGGTCGAGTTACACTACTCGAGTAACTGTATTTAAATAGGGAAAACGTGGAGGTGTTTGGTAGCTTCTCTGCTTGGCCCCTATAGAGAATACGAATCTGACGTCACGCCGCATTGAGTTCTGGGTAACTTCTTTGTTTATCCGCCATCTTAACAGGATCGCGCAGCCTTTCCGTTATTGAGTTTAGTGCAGTAATTTTTTTTCTGTCATGATTGTGAAAAATGTCACCATTGTATGTCATTAATGCTGCATCGATAATCGTGATACTAACTCAGATCATCGTTCTGAGAGAAAACAAGACAGTGAAAAACTTTTTTTCGCCTTTTCTACTTGTAAAAACACCAAGGAAGTAGGTCGAGATGACGAGAAGACGCCGGATGGCAAATCTATTATTAATGGCACTGATTAAACCCACTGCTTATCACTCAATAAAATAATGACATTGCTAAGTGTTTTTGAACGTTTTGATTTTGTTTGTTTTAATAATTAACATAACCTTTGCAAGTCTGACTCTCACTGCGCTCGTGAATTAGCAGAACTTGACGGGGACATTCAAATGCTTAACAAGAAAAATGCTTCATGTGACAAACAAACAATTCTGTACATATTTATTAAAGCATACTGTGTGGAGATACGCAAATGAGCCCAAAATATGAACGCAACACGTTTATATCTTAAACAGTTTCCTCTCATGTCATCTCAAGAAAACGCTTAATGCACTTAGACTGAAATTAAAGAGACCAAATTCTATTTACAAATAAAGCAAATGCATATAAACGGATTAGACCAAAATACAAACTTTCAGTATCACTTAAAATGCAAGCATTTTATATATTTTCTTCATAACGGTTTTATAAAGGTAGGAAATTGCTTTGTGTGGTTGTCATTTGTTAAAATAAATATAAAAATACAGTGTGTTCGTGTCCGTCTGTCCGCTGAATTTGACCCATAATCTCTGATTCTCCTGTGATCGTGGAAAAGGGGGATTACAATGACAACAGTTGTAGGCCTACTCAGTATTCTCGTTTAAGCACAATTTAAATGTTTCCAACAAATAAATGAATCGACTTTTCTCAGCGTGTTGATCACATAGATTTCTTTGGATATTCATACGATGGCTGAAGCAGTGGTGAGCGTCGAGCGTCCGACATGGTAAACAGATCAACACTGTAAACGAAATTCTACAAAACTTAAGTGAAAAATAAATAAATAAATAAAATGATCATGCGACGCGATAAAATAGCTTATATTCCCTGCAAACGATACCATTAAAATGTTAATGTTCCACTTAATGGCAGAAACAAAACAAAAGGTAAGCAAGAATCCGTATTAATTTCAGTACGAGTAATAGAGGGCGATCCTGTCAAAATGGTGGCGCCGCCCCGGCATGCAACGAGGCGTGACGTCGGTTCGTATTCTCTATTGAATGAACTGGGCTAAGCTAAGTGCTAACAAAGTTTCGCCGCAAGACAGAGCGATTTAGTGCACGCACTGAGATGAGAGAGGTATGTATCAACTCGTCTTAGTTAAGGGAATAACATACTTTAATATGAAAAAACGGTGGAGTATCCCTTTAAAACATGGTGCTTTTGAGTTTGAGGTTAGATATGACGTGGACATGTTGACAGGCTATAAAAGATTCACCCAAAAATAAATGTCTATTATAGTGAAATTACTAAGTGGGAGGGAAAACAAAGTTGCAGAACTTTGCACACAAAATGTCATACTGCATGTCTCAGCAAGCGCGCAACTCAAAACAGAAGACCTTCGCAAGACTTTGAGGCATGAGGCTACACTACACCACTGACAAAGGGGTCACGAAAAGCTTAAAGCATGCGTGTTGTTTCTCACTGACCCCTGTGCCCAAGTCAGCAACTACAGACTTACTCACCATGCCTTGCACAATGGCAAACACAAATGACTCACCAGAACTCAAATAGGGAATTAAAGTCATGTCATCATCATTAAATATTTTCAGGATCAATTGAGGGGTTAATAATTATTTAGGACATGCACATTATGATGCCATTTGTTCCCCAGATTTCTTTTTTGTGCGTGTGTGTGTGTGTAAAAAGTTTCAACCTTTGGACTTACTAGCAGTGAAAAGTATGATGGCACCCCCTGCTGTCATATTTGTTTTTCTAAGTGGTAATGTAAAGAAAAATCAGTGTTCTTCTGCATTATGAGCTTTAATGGCACAAACTGAACTGAAAAAAAAAAATTCTTAACAGGGAGCAGGCGACAGCTTCATTGGTGCTCTGGCTTTCTACATGGCCCATTATCCCACAATGCCGCTGGAAGAGATGGCCAGGAGAGCCAACCTCGTCGCAGCAGTGTCTGTACAAACTGTCGGCACGCAGACATCTTTTCCATTTCGGAAGGATCTGCCAACTGAACTATTCTGAAGGTGAAGCCAAGGTTTCATCACTGTTAATCTGTGCACAGTGTCCACAGAATTACTGTTTGTATAATAAACAATACCAAGTACTGGAGAGTTCTTGATAATGTAATTTCCTAGCATCATTCATTTCTTAATGATTATATCATTATATGATACATAACATGTTTAAATGTCTCTGAAAATTCACATTTATTTGTAGAGCACTTTCCAGAATTCACTATTAAGAGATTTATATACTGGTCAGTTTTGTTCAAAGCAAGAGTAGGCAATTCTCAAAGGGCATTAGTAAAAATAGTAGAAAGTTAAGGAATTTAAATAATGTTGAATTTATGAGTAAATTCAGAATTAATATAATGTGATGGTGTTCCTTACTGTGGTTGAAAGTTGCATGATAAAGATTTTGGTTGAAAATTACAAACCATGTCAATATACATAAAGTACAAACAGCACAGCTGGTTTTGTATATTTTAATTGGTGTTATTTTTGTGGTAACAATTATGTACACAGATCTCATTTTTTCTACAAAATAAATTTTGCTAGCTAATTATCCCAACAAATCCACTTCAGCCTAAAGCAATCTGTCATTGAGTAGGTGGTTCATTGTTTGCAGTAGGTCAAAATTTTGCCTTGATAGAAAAAAGAAACAAAAGAACTGAACAAATCCAACATAATACACTTATTGTAATGGTCTTAAAAACACATATTATCCTGACAGGATGTGCATCTCCTTTCTGGTCTCATTACACCAGCTATCCAAAGCTGCAGTGATGCCGGGTCTTTAATTTGATGTCAATCTTCCTCCATAGTTGTTTAGTGACACTTTCGTATGTTGGATGTTGATCACCACACTGTGGCTAATCACACTTTATTTAAAAGTCCTTTTTCTCAGTGTCTGTATCAAAAGTTTCTCCCATTTTTAAAGAGAGCGAATCTTCCTCTTCTCAAAGAACAGAACATGTTTGTTCACTGTGGAGAGCAATGAAAAGAGAAAAAAAAAAAAAAACATTAACTGAAATATATAAGTGCTGAAAATGACATTGTGAGATCACAATTATTTACTAATATATATATATATATATATATTTGAGTTTTATTCATTCTTGTAATAACATTAATAAAAATACAATTGCTGAACTAGCCTGTTCATTTTAGTTCACAGAGAACTAATGTTAACAGATTTGACGTTAACAGATTAAACTTTTGATTTGAAAAATGTATTAGTACATGCTAAACTTATCAAAATCACAATGAAATCAAGTTGACAATCCTTATTATTATGTAATATTGCAGTATTTATTATAAATTATTTATCTGTGCACATATTTATTATTAATATTTTTTTATGTGCCCTTGTAATCTTTAAAATAACTTGCAGTGACGTCTTCTCTGATAATGTGTTTACTGGCACGAGGGCGGGGCAACCTGTCATTCACATTAGATCGACCAATAGCAAACCAAAACCATCTAATCAATTCCCCATGGACAAAGTCAAGTCCTGATCACTCAGATATACGCAAAATAGGAAGAAAAGACAATCACAACTTCTGTTTCACGCCGAGATGCACCAGTCGACTGGCGATAAATGGTAACTTTTTTTGCTCAAACACAAGATCAGCAAACAACCATGTTTTTTTTTTTGCCTGATTTCTGTTCCGGGCCGCATTGCAATAATTTCCCAAAATGTCATTTGTGTGGAAATATTACAAAGTATGTAAACAGGATGCTAACAAAGGCCGGAGATGGGACATGTTGAATACGGACACAAAGAGGAGCGGAGAGTACAGATGCACCAGCAGAGAAAACACTGTACCAGACACAGCAACCTCGCTGTTCACGATGCTCAGGTACTTGCATGCAATTCAGTAGCCAATGAGATTGCTTGCTCGATATTTAAATAGTCTGGTACACAGTGTTTGATGTACTCTAGTCCTGCAGCGCGATATCAGAATTCCTCTGAAACCCTCCACCTCCCCCAGCTCCACCTGCCTAGATCTGATACGGGATTTATGTATGTCTATTCATGCAACAGCAGCATATCTTACATGCTCACAGCAGTGTGTCTGTATCTATTAGCAGTAGCAAGTCCATAGTTGCTCTGTAGCAGCAACAGCGTGCGTAGCAGATCTAATCTGCCAAGACCAAATACATTAACATCGTCATATTTATTAACATGCCTAAACTATTCCATGAGTTTTTACTGAAGTAAGATTAACAAATGCTGTAAACATATTGTTCAATTTAATTTAAATAACGTACATGCCTAGTGTTAACAACTAATGAAACCTTAATGTAAAGTGTTGGTCATTCTTTTCTTGCAGTAGTTTGCATATCTGTTTTATCTTTCAGTAGTGAGTTTATCTTGTTCACTGGGAATATTTAGGGCAATATCCTCTGTAAAACAGCTGTGGAATGATATTTATTATATATAAAAAAAAAATTGTATATAAACACATTTGAATTCAATTCAATAAAAAAACATTTCTTATAGACCTTATGCACCAGAGAATATTGTGTTTGAGCGTTTTTGCAGTAGCTCTATATATTTCTATGGCAATGCAGTAAAAGAGTAATTAGCTGGTAATGTGGATTCACTTATCGTAGATACATAAGGTCTATATGTCTAACATTAATAGTGGGTAGAAAAAGTAAACTGTCAAATTAATACAAACTGAATATTTTTAATACAAACCGAATTTTCCAGAATATATGAGAAATTATTTGGCTTTAGCACAATGACAATATAAAAGCCATTCATATATATATATATATATATATATATATATATATATTAAAAAAAAAAAAAAAACATAATATTTTTCTTGCACAGTATAAATGGGTGTTTTTATATGAATACGTGACCCTGGGCCACAAAACCTGTCATAAGTCGCACGGGTGTATTTGTAGCAATAGCCAACAATTGTTCCATGAAGATATTTAGTAAATTTCCTACCGTAAATATATCAAAAACTTATTTTTTGAGTGGATATGCATCACTAAGGTCTCCATTTGGACAACTTTAAAGGTGATTTTCTCAAAATTTAGATTTTTTTGCACCCTCAGATTCCAAATTTTCAAATAAATCTATCGGCCAAATATTGTCCTATCCTAGCTTATTTATTCAGCTGTCAGATGAAGTTTTTTGAAATCTCAATTTAAAAAAACTAAACCTTATGACTGGTTTAGAGCTGCCTTTATACTTTGCAACAGGGTCCTTTTCAAAATGATCATTTTTGGAGGTCCTTGAAATTCAAATCAGGTTCTACCAATATACTATCGATGACATAACACACAATATTTCATTTTGAGCCACTTAGTTTGTGTTTCTCAAATTAAAACAGGATCTACGAAATTAAAATAGATTGTTCACCTCACCTATTGGGTCATGCTTTCGCAAAACCAACTTATCCCTCAATCGGCCCCTCTTTGTGTTAAAACAGTAACCCGTGCCAGCCGCACTCACCATCTGAACCAGCAATGTCCTGAAAAAAGATTTAAGGCCACAGGTAGTACAAAGCACTGACTTCAATTTGTCATATAACAACAAGACATTAAACCAAGCAACATCTCACAACTCATTTTAAATCAAGCATTTCACCAGACTAAATAAAAGTTCACAATTTTATTTGTTAAACGTTCAACAACAGAACATATAGCAGTACTTGACAATGAAATGTATCATCCAGTATATCCTCCGTTTAAAAATAAGGTAAATATATGACAGATTTGTATTATCTAACATTAAAAGAGAAAAGATGATATAAAATAGATTTTTTTCCACACATAGAATAGCATGACAGCAGTGTATACTGCATAAGAATAAAGCACAAAGTGCTCACACAGTTTGTAAACAGATTACAATGAAGATGAGGGAATACTCACTTAGATTTGCTCTTGGCAACTAGATTGAGAAAGAAATAAAAGAAACCAAAAATGATTAGCTTTAGCAACTAACAGTATGCATCATATGATGTGTGTATATGTTTGTTTGTAAACACATAATCGCCAAATAACATCTAAAAACAAATATTTATGGTATATATTTGAACTGTGACACATAAATGCGCATATTATACATGTAACGTTATACATGAAACTACTAACGTTAGCTAGTTACAGTATTAGCCGCTACTCAACGCATCTCTTCTGCAGTCTACAAATTTTGACCACAATTATGCTGACAATGAGGTCTTGCAGATATTACATGATTATAGATGTACTCACGGTTCACAGTAGTGAGAAACATTCTTATTCGTCTATAACAGTTAATAAATAACGGCTCCTAAATGTCACATTGAGCTCATGTCACTTAAAGTTTCCGGCTAAAGCTACAGTGCTTCCGGTGTCATGTGCGACTGCACGTCTTTGTCGGAATGGAACCACTGGAACCAAACCGATTTCGCGGACTCTGGCATATGTTACTTTTTTCTTTCCAGCATTTAATAAAAAAATAAAAATAAAAAAAAAGATTTCGCTTATGGGTTTTGGATGTGGATATGAAAACCCTTTCTAAATATTAAGATTTAAAAAAAATAAATAAATAAAAAAGTTTGCATAAAAGCTAGATGCAAAAACAACCCATTTTCATTTTGTTTAATTTGATTTGATTAACTAAAATTATATAAAATTATTAAGACATTAAAAAACAATAACTAATAAATATGACAAAAATTCACAACAAAACTAACTAAAACTACTAATAAAAAAGAAAATACAAAATAAAAACGAATTCAAATATATATATATATATATATATATATATATATATATATATATATATATATATATATATATATTTGAATTCGTTTTTATTTTGTATTTTCTTTAAAAAGAAATAAAAAAGAAAATACAAAATAAAAACGAATTCAAATATATATATATATTTGAATTCGTTTTTATTTTGTATTTTCTTTTTTATTAGTAGTTTTAGTTAGTTTTGTTGTGAATTTTTGTCATATTTATTAGTTATTGTTGGACTGTATATATATATATATATATATATATATATATATATATATATATATATACAGTCCAAAAGTTTGGAACCACTAAGATTTTTAATGTTTTTAAAAGAAGTTTTGTCTGCTCACCAAGGCTACATTTATTTAATTAAAAATACATTAAAAACAGTAATATTGTGAAATATTTTTACAATTTAAAATAACTGTGTACTATTTAAATATATTTGATAAAGTAATTTATTCCTGTGATGCAAAGCTGAATTTTCAGCATCATTACTCCAGTCTTCAGTGTCACATGATCCTTCAGAAATCATTCTAATATGGTGATTTGCTGCTCAATAAACGTTTATGATTATTCTCAATGTTGAAAACAGTTGTGTACTTTTTTTTCAGGATTCCTTGATGAATAGAAAGTTCAAAAGAACAGCATTTATCTGAAATACAAAGCTTCTGTAGCAGTATACACCACCGTTCAAAAGTTTGGGGTCAGTAAGAATTTTTATTTTTTTGAAAATCAATCAAAAGTGGCAGTAAAGACATTTATAATGTTACAAAAGATTAGATTTCAGATAAACACTGTTCTTTTGAACTTTCTATTCATCAAATAATACTGAAAAAAAATATTGTACACAAATATTTTGTACAATTGTACACATTAAATGTTTCTTGAGCAGCAGATCAGCATATTAGAATGATTTCTGAAGAATCATGTGACACTGATGACTGGAGTAATGATGCTAAAAATTCAGCTTTGCCATCACAGGAATAAATTACTTTGTCATATATATAGTTTAAATTGTAAAAATATTTCACAATATTACTGTTTTTACTGTATTTTTAATTAAATAAATGTAGCCTTGGTGAGCAGACGAAACTTCTTTTAAAAACATTAAAAATCTTAGTGGTTCCAAACTTTTGGACTGTACTGTGTTTTTATATATATATATATATATAAAATGGTATCAAAAATGCAAAGGTATGATCTTTAGTTATCCCGATGCAGGTAACATGGAGAAACAGTAAATATAGACTAGTTCATTTATCTCTCGACTGATTGAAAATTGTTCCCCTTTAAGTCTGCCAAATTACTTTTTTTATTTGAAAATTAATATTTTGGAGTAACTCCTGTATTCTGTACTGAATTATTGCACTCATAAAAATTTAGTTGAAATTTTCTGTACACAATCAGAACGATAATTTGGGGCATTCAGTCTCGCATTTAAATGCGGATGTCATTCAAACAACAACACAGTGTGTATGTGGTATTGAGGGTGTGCTTGAATTGCTGACCAGCAGCACATATTCAAGATTGATCAATGTGGGTGCAGATTCTCTAGAAAAGATGACTTGGAGAGGGGAAACGATACTGCCAAGAGGAAGACCGTCACAGGGTTCAGGAAATTAATTGTTGGATGGGCCACACTGCTTCCAGCTGGCAGGATGTGTGTGAAATTGCCTGCGTCACTACTTGATGGTTCAGTGGAGAGACCTGACAGAGGCAGAAGAAGCATTTCATTCAGGCTGCTAAATTAGCTCACATCTTCCAGGATTTTATTGACGGAACCACCCATGCTTACTGATACTGACACAAGAAGCATGTCATCACTACATGCTGCAATAGACACATGTGCAAGAGAGAAGGTGTCAAGTGTGATCTGCCTACAGATCGTTTTGAAATGACAAATATTCCACAATTACGAAATAGACAGAAAGACACTTATCTCTTTTTTAAACCTGTGAGTGTGAAGGTTCAAATTTAGTTTCACATAGTGATAATATTTAAGGTTTAATCCTGTATCATATTTGATATGCAAATTTCTGAGGTTGCAAATGATCAAAAACCTGGAGAGGCTATTGTACAAAATCTACATGATTTTTGTTGTTAAACTGACAGTTTATAATTTTTATAACAAATAAAAAGGCATTTTAGTATATTTCTAAAGCCTTCCCCAGCTTATCTTAGCGACAAACTTAAACTAGCGTGGAATTTTGTTACTCAAACTGCTGCTTCTGATTGCTTTTAGAGGGAAGAGCTGCCCATAACTGCTGGTCTAAGAACAGTTTTCTCCGTAATAATAACATATTAGCAAGACGGATTTGATGTTTGCACTTTTGAGGGCATCAAAGGTTTCTATTTACAATTTGTTTTGCAGTGTTGAGCAATGAAGCCAATCACAAACCAACATGTTCTCCATGCCAACGCGCTTTGGCATAGTTTAAAACCATGTTTTTTAGTGGTTTACTTCCATTTGTATAACAACTGTTGTACTACAACTATACACCTCACGCATCGGATGCCATGTGCGCACTCAAGGTAGTTGGACATAATGGTGTATTAGAGGTAAAAAATGATATAAATACTGTTCGGTTTCTTGCACAAACCGATCGTTTCATGTCTTAGGACATCAATGTGTCGTCATGAGCCGCAGGGTTTAGTTTGGATTTGTCTGTGCATGTTTTTTTTTTTAACTCTCATAGATTTTAGTACCATTGCCATGCATTATACATCTGTCATACTGCAACGGTTGGAGTTAAAAATCAGCATTTGTGTTCTACTGAAGAAACAAAGTCACCTACATCTTGGATGCTCTGGGGGTAAGCAGATAAACATCAAATTTTCATTTTTGGGTGAACTATCCCTTTAATTAAACAATTTAATAATCAATTAAAAAGCGCTTTATACCTGTATGACAGGGGTTCCCAAACACATTCCTGGAGCCTCCCCAGCACTGCACATTTTGCATGTCTCCTTTGTCTGACACACCCATTTCAGGTCTTGGAGTCTCGACTAATGAGCTGACGATCTTAATCAGGTGTGTTTGATTAAGGACACATGGAAAACACACAGTGTTGGGAAGGCTCCAGGAATGTGTTTGGGAACCCCTGCTGTATGAAATTACACTGTACCCACAAAGAGTGCCTCAGGGATGACGCATTTTTGTAGGCAAAATCCGGAAGCGAGTATTTTAGGACTTCCGGTTCCATCGCCGTAAAGTCTATGGGTTTTTTTAATGGGTTTTTGCAAAATCGCCTGAAATAAGGTCTGTGGTTAACAAAGCCTCTAAATATTTTCACGTTTTGATCTATGACATAAAACACACCAGTTATAACCCACTTGTGATTGTTTTAAACCTTTACTGTGTCTTAAAAACGGCGGTTGCTAACAAATTGCTAAAAGGGACTACTTCCTTTGGCGGGGACTTTAGACGTCATCATGATAAACAGGACATTTGGACAGCATTTCTCATGAAAAAGCGCAGCGCAGATCATAATCAAAGAGCATGTTTTTAAATAAAGTTGTTTTTTAAATACAGTTTGAGGAAGCTTGGTGGTGACGATGTTGATCCGCGACCATGGTGTGCTGTAGTCCGTTTATAGCCTGTTAGCCTTTTCTGACGACTTTATTTAGGCTTCAAAATCTATAAATGTTGTGTTCACTTGTAAAGATTATCTTGATAGACAAAACGTGTAAGTGTCATAACCCTTTGTTAAACACAGAGCTTATTTTTTGCGATTTTCCAAAAGTCTATGGGAAAAATGAATAGGCTTTCGATTGAGGGAACCCATGTGCCGCTAACTTCCGGGTTGGCCTACAAAAACACGTCATCCCTGGGGCACTCTATTGGACCAGCAGTTTGGAAAATGGATGGATGATTCAGCTACAGGCATCATCTTCTGGTCAGATGTAGGAATTCATTCTCACAGTGCATTATGGGTATCTCTAGCAGCTGAGTGACCATCGGTTGTACAGTCATTATTGCAGTGTATTGTGGGACTGAATGAGTGCACTCGATAACGTCCACTGTTAGAATAACTTTGAATAATACTGTTACTGCACTTACTAGACTGAAGCAAAAACTGATTGATTATCCATACATCATTTTGACGTTCTCTAAACATTCTCTCAATCTTCATTATATTATATTGCATTACATGTTTTACCTCCCACATTTTATGTCTGTTATTAAGATTTCAATGATTTACATTACAAGCTAATTTCATTTTCATTTTTGGCCATATAAATATCAGCAGCTGCACCAAAATGTCACATCCTGTTGGCGTTTGTGTTTTGTTTTCATGGACTTTAAGTTTGTTTCGTTTGTTCTCTTGTTGGATAGCATTCTTTTGTTTAATTTAATAACTGTTTATGCTGCTAAAGATCTGCTCCATCTCATCTCGTCATCATCTTCATCAAAACATTACAAAAAATGCATATTTTGTTTGGGCCTCTGAAATAAATTTAGGTGTTTTTTCCCCTCATCAACTGTGTGCTCCATATTCTCTCTTATATCATATGAGCCATATCAAAAAATAATTATTTTTTTCTGACTAAAAATAATAATAATTGGTCAGACTCTTGCAGACTGCAGGTGCTCAAACAGAGTACTCAAATCACATTCTGTCCCTGCTAGTTTGACCGAGTGGGCTGTGATGTCATACGGATGTGCATCAGGTTGCCATGGCAATGGCAATTCAGAGAACCAGATGATGATGTACCCTCTCATTGAGTCCTCCATATGTAACACATTTCTGAATTACAACAAAAGCATTTCAGGAAATCATTTTCAGAATACTACCGAAAAGAAAGAAAAAACACTTGAGTTTTTATAGCAGAAAGCACTGCTTTCAGCTGATAAGCACTGATAAGAAAGTATTTTCCTAGGCTGCAGGTTAGAAAATAAACTGAAATTAGTTCTTCAGATCCTGGACAGACCTTGGCGACTAAGATCAATCATATTAAGTAAAACTAAAATTTTACTCGATAAGAAATACCCACAGGATCTAACAAAATAAATCAATGTTTTTCTTGCATTACTCATCTGCATCTTACGCGCACAACTCTCACATTACAGTACCACTCACAAATGCATTAGTACAAGAGTGCCAAATGCCTCAATCACAGTTTGTGTGGATTTAGTTCTCATCAATGGATGCCTCTCCCATCTGTCTTGCACTTTCGGAAGCCTCTCTCCTTTCCGTGACGCAAGCGAGAGTAGGAGTGGGCTGCCTCCTGTTCCCACTGAGGGGAGAGGAGGCTGCTGACATCTGCCATGAGGAGAAAGAGGAGGCAGAGAGAAAAGATGAATGAATGAAAGAAACAGGGAGGGCAAAACAAGATCAGTACACTCATACGCTCACTGCCGGAAACTAAATTCTTCTGGAAAAGCTGCTTGGTGGAAAAACAGTGAATGCTGGTAATAAAGTGTCTCAAATTGAGTCACTTCAGATTCTAATCACTGCCATATCCTTTATTCTTTTCGATTTTTTTTTTAGGTTATGTTAAACTCAGTTAGCTGTCTATGTCTAAATTGTCGAGTATTAACTAAATGGTTAAAGTACAACAAAATTGTCATCTGGAACAAAAAATAGAACATTTTTAGAAAATAGAAACCATTTGCTAAATTCTGTTCTGAGGTAAAATTTCACACCTTCTGTCTCCACTCCATCCATCACCTAGCAACTGATACCAAGGTTACTCAGGAAGTAGCACCCCAAACACATCCGTGCCTTTATTAACCCAGGCGTAGATTAGTCACTGGAACACTTCTGATTGTATTGCTTCCGCTCTCCATGTCTCATAGGGCCTGACCTTGTGAAAGCATCACTTCCCACAGAGAAAGATTTGAAGGCATTTGAATCATTTACATGCAATGCACTGAAGAGTTTAATAGTCTTCATTTCATTTCACACGACATTAAGACTGATTGTACAAAACAACAGAGTCCAACAGTTGGGTTCCAGGACCAGAAGTCAAAAACTTCATTCGTTTTCTCCACAGGGAAACTGATTTTTAACTAAAACTTATAAACCTTTAAAGACAGCTTTTCTGTGATCTACAAGGATGTTAATTCTTTTGAAGCCGCCAGCCTGTATTATTTCAGCTTAGTTTTTAACAGCGGAATTTGTGATGAAAAACTACATTACCCATGATGCTATACAGAGAGTTCAACCAATCAGAGAGTTGGCCTCCTGGAACTGACTTTGAGACTACTGAAGAAGCAAAGGATATGCTCAAATTTCTGTCCTCAGAGTTAAATACAGAAGCGAGTTGCTGGGATGTTAAGTCTAAGCCAGTTATCATGATTATTACTCATATAATGTCATGGATTGGAACAAACCACTAAATATTAAACACAGGCACGTAACTCATCCTCCAAGTTTGTGCTACAGACGTAGATACGTCAAATCACACATCATGTTGTGAAGTGCAGTGTTATTTTTGTCAAAGCAATCAGCTGGACAATAAAATGAGCAAAAGTATCAAATTTACACTAAAGGAGTGACGCAACCCCCAGAATAGAGTGCTGCAGGGATATCGTGTTTTTATAGGCCAACACATGGGGTTTGACCATGGAGGTTGTCTGGGACATTAAACTTCATCAGTCAAACTCATCTACTCATTAGTTGATTTTACAGCCCTGTTGTGTTTATAACTGCACTCTTGCAAGCACTTTCTAACTCAGATTTTCAGGGAAAATGTTTTTTTACATCAAGACTGAAAGAGTTAAACTTAATGGTGACATTGAAGTCATGCAGCACGGTGTAGTTTTTTTTAATGCTTATGTTTAGCGTTTTTATCTTGCTGACTGTATTTAAGCTTCTAAAATTTCATAAACATTGTGTTCATTTGTGAAGATTATCATGATTAACATAACCTCTATCTAAGATCTAAGAAATATTTTGTTGGTCAAAGAGAATATTTTCAGCAATAATCTTAAAGCCAGTGGAAAAATCCTTTTAGGTTTTTTTTTTTTTTTTTTTTTTAATTAAAGAAATTCATACAGATTTGGGACGATGATGACATAATTTTTTTCTGTCCACTTCTGTCCATTCATTTTGTTGTCACAGTGATGGGTGCATTCAAAACATGCTTTGAAATATTTTTGAATAATTTGTTTCGAAATAGTGATTCCAAGCAAGAATCAAACTGCCAAAGTATGTGATTTCAGTAAATGAGGCTTTGTCATAACTGTTTCAAAATGTTTCAAAATTTCAGTGGCTCAGGGGGCGATGACCCCTATGAACCCATGAACCAGTGTCTATATGATTTTTACCTTATCTCGGATCAATTTGATCAATTTTAGACATATAATGACACATTTGTATAATAAAAAGGAAGAGTTGTAGTTAATATTCTCTGGTAAGATTAACCAAGCTCTACATAAAACAAACAAAACAAGCTCTACAATTTAATAAAATAACACATTATAAATACATTAATGGTATTAGATTACTTTTTTATTGCATGTAATAGATTAAACATTCAGTTGTTTTGTAAAAGGTGTTTTTATGAATGTTTGAGGAGAGTTTTTGTTGCATTTACACCGTTCTGACCAGCGTGTGGCGTTTTGTGTGCTTCGAAACAGTAAATTATTTTGCGAAGCAGTTGGTTCAATTGATTAAAAGTTTCGAAAAGCTTAATTTCTACCATCACTAGTCACGGTGTAGGCAAGTAAATAGGGGTAGAGGGTCTAAATTGCAGCAGATTTACTTTATTTACAAAAACAAAAATGGCAATCCAGAAGGCACGAATCAATAACAACTTCATTTATGCAAAGGCAATACACGACAAGCGGAAAAACCGAAATGAAGACTTAAAGTAGCTAAATGAAAAACCAAACAAGACACAGGTGACCATAATCAATTAAGCAAAGAAACAAACTAAAGGACACATAAGAGTCCAAAAACAGAACATAACTGTTACATCTGTTCATTTCAATTTCATTTTTGTGTAAGATTGTAAGCAACCAACACACTGCCATCTTAGAGGGGTTTGCACAGGTAAGGAACAAACAGTTTTCTTTTCTTTTTTTTACAAAAACTGTAAAAAAAAAAAAAAAAAAAGTAGTTTACATTGCAAACTTGGAATTCGTAGTAGAGCTTCCTTTGTAAGTAATCACCATACAGAGCAACAGATCTGTTGACACCACTAATCTACTAGATAAACAATCTATTCTTGGCAATGGTTAAATAATACAGTGCATAATATTTAACAGATATGTAAACCTTGTCTCTGAGATCATTGGAACATGTCGAAATCCACAGTGTGGATCTGAATCAGTTTAGCAGGAGGACAATCTCCATTTTTATCTCCATTTTTCCATCAGTGTCCATTTAGCAAAACAGGACTCTATTTTGTGGTATGCACTTACATATCAATCATGCACGTCATTTTTAACCACTAAAGCTGACATTGCTTCATTTTTTAACCTTCGAACAAGCAGATATGCTGATATGCACACCCACATGTCCCCCAAGAGGATATGGTCATTTCCTGTCACCAGCAATGTCATAACAAAATATAACAAAAGTCATACAACTATGTATATCGCATCTGCATGTGCAAGTCATGATTTGTGCTAAAAATATCAATGACATTTGACTTTGGTGTTAAAATGGAAAAAGTGACCTAATGTTTTGTCCTTGAATCACATGCCATTAGATCAAATGTCAATGTGTTCAAAGTTAGTGGCTCTTTATTAGATTTTTTTTCACGCATTATATCTTTTTTAAAGTGACTCATCTCTGCGTAATATTCACACATTTGCTTGTGTTATTTTGAAAAGAAGCACAGATAGGTGCTATGAAGTTCTTGCTTGATACAGATATGCTTCCTGTGTTCTCTAAACATCTCTCCAGGACCAGCATTCTTAGCTGTGGTAGTTTTATGTAACTCTGTCCTTTTTTAGAGTGCTTGGGGAAGAAAATAGCCATCTGGCATTCTAAAAGCGGACTCTTGGACGCACAGTGCCCACGCTTTCCGCCAGTGGGTCAGTGGGTGAGAGAGGGAGGGAGACCACAGGGGAGGAAGAGATGGGCTGAACTGGTCCAGAGAACGGTGGGCGGTGTGGGCTGCGCGCACCTGGAAAGTCAGTGTCGTTCAGGACAAGTAGGCTGAGAGCGTTTGTGTACTGCAACAAGGGTGTGAAGGTCACAACGCTCCGCATGTCATCAGTTTGTTTTTAGTTCTGTTTGGCACAAAGGGAACCTAAGAAAAACACTGACGTGAATGCAACAGATTTGTTTGATGTTGTTGCCATTTATTGGGCATGATGACTAATAAGCAGACTAAAAGTGAAATGTTCTCATCACATGTGAGATTTATTATTTTTCCTTCTACACACACATACAGTAGGTGTACATTGTTAAATTGTGTTCATAACTCATAAATTAACGGATATACTTAACATTGTCATGCTGTATTATTCATTGTTAGTTCATGATACATACCTTAAACATTAATTAACTTCAACAAACTAAACCTTTTGTTGCCATATATGAACACTTAATATTCAGTGTATAATATTTCTCCAGAGCTGCTTTATAACTGATTTAAACTCATTTCATAACTGAACCTTACACACTTCAGCAAAATAATGACACTTTTGTCTTTTTAAGCTGCTTTACAGCAGAATTGAATTCTGTTTGCATTACTGATTATTATTTTCCCGTTTATCTCTGTAAAACTGCTTTGAAACAATATGTAATGCATGAAGAGCTATACAAATAAAGGTAACTTGACTTAAACAAAGGTCATATAATATACTTAATGTTATTCTTTCTTAACAAAAAGCGAATTATCTGTTGATATATATACACACACAACAGGTAATGTTTACTCTCTCTCTATACATAGGCCTACATACATAACTAGATACATACATGCATACATAGGTAGATGTACTTCCTGTTATTCTTGCTGGAGCTCTTCATCAGTAGTCGGTTATACAGCGCCTCCTATTGACAAACTGTGTAATTGAGATTATTATAATACTTTTTTTTTTTTCTGTAATTACATTTTAAAAAGAGTCTTTGCTTCTGCCAGAGTTTCGTAGTCATTTGGATTTTAACACCGTGTTAATGCAAATAAAAAGAGTGTGAAAACAGGACACTGGCATGAACTGCACAAGATTTGATCCTTGTCAAATCTCCCATCGTTCTCCTATCTCTTCCTTTATGGAACATACAAATTGCAGGTCTGAATAAGTCAAATGTAAAAACGGTATGGCCATCGTACTCAAAACATGCATTACAATACACATCTGATGTCAAATAGAGCTAATTTCTCGGCCTCGAACAGGTTAATCTATTATGTATTAAAGGGTTAATTCAGCCAAAAATGAAAATAATGTCATTTATTACTCACCCTCTGCCGTAAGACCATCGTTCATCTACGGAACACAAATTAAGATATTGTTGATGAAATCCGATGGCTCAGTGAGGCCTCTATTGAGAGCAAAGCCATTCAAACTCTCAAGGTCCAAAGGTACTATAAACATATTTGAAACAGTTCATGTGAGTTCAGTCGCTCTATCTTAATATTATGAAGCGACAAGAATACTTTTTGTGCGCCAAAAAACAAAAAAATACTTTTCAACAATATCTATGGGCCGATTTAAAAACACTGGAGCTTTACGAATCGAATCAGTGAATCGGAGCGCCAAAGTGACGTGATTTCAGCAGTTTAGCCGTTTGATAGGAGACCCGAATCACTAATTCGAAACAAAAGATTCATAAAGCTCAGAAGCGGTGTTTTGCCCGTATAGATATTGTTGAAAAGTCGTTATTTTGTTATTTTTTTGCCGCACAAAAAGTATTCTCGTCGCTTTATAATATTAATATTGAACCACTGAACTCACATGAACTGATTTAAATAAGTTTTTAGTACATTAATGGACCTTGAGAGTTTGGCTTTGCTCTCAATAGAGGCCTCAATGAGCCATAGGATTTCATCAACAATGTCTTAATTTGTGTTCCGAACGAATGTCTTACGGGTGTGGAACGACATGAGGGTGAGTAATAAATGGCATTATTTTCATTTTCGGGTGAACTAACCCTTTAAGTTTAGGATCCATCAATAGTCCTATTGAGTAACAGACAGGACAAAAAGCCATGGGCAACACATTCATTTTTAAAAAGACAGTGCCCTCTAGTGTTCATATTGTGTTCCTACATTTCAATCTTCTTTATGGGAAACTGTCACATGAGTATTGAAACCAATGAAAACAAGTACATAAGAGGCAATAAAAACGATGTTAAGAAAAAATTTCTTAACACTTTTGTCTGTTTAAATGACACTAAATCCATGTGAACTTTAGAGATACTTTGGCTGCTAGCAACACATTAGAACTGGCTCACATTTTTCTTGCAAAATTTGTACATTTGAAATAAAAAAAATACTGTAGTGCATCTAAAATGAACCTTCAGATAAGGAGTGATCTACTTGTGCCCAAGAAACGCAGCACACTTGACCCATACCCTGCAAGCTCTTCATATTCCTTTAAGATGTTATTGTCCCGCCTCCTTTTAGAACGCAATGACATCATCAGTTTAAGCAACCAATGAGAGAGCGCGACGAGCATGAGCTAGAGAGAGTAGTATGAGTAGTGCGCATACGTATGTGTGTATGTGTGAGTGTGTGCGTGTATGAGTGCGATTGAGATTCTATGGAGGCTTTTTCTTAATTAGACACACTTCAGCTTCATCGTCCATCTGCTGTTTGGAGTAAGATTAACGTTGATTTTTACCCATGTGGATTTTAAAAACGTTTTGATGACGAATGTCACTGTCGCTTATCAATTCAACAACACAGGACTTAAATAGTTCGATTTAATTAATTTACCTTCATCATAGTGATGGATGTTTAGACCAAGTTATGAGACTTAACTTTAAAAACAGCTCGGCTCCTTGCTGCACGGAGATCTGCTGTTGTCTTGGCACTGGGAACTCATAATCGTTGTTTATCTGTGTTTCAGCATGACTTTGTTTGCATGGAGCTGAACATCTTTGAATACACAAATTGACTGTTCTTAGAAAGAGCTGATCGATCCAATTATGAATCAGATAGATTGGAATCTGTAATTTTGAAGAAGTGATCTTAAACAAAGCCAAGAACAATCAAAGAAGGGCAGAATGCTGAAGACCCTCACTAAAAAACTCAGAAGACACTCTCTAAATGAGATCCATCCATTTCAACTTAAGGTAAGTCAGTAAACCAGTAACTATATTAAAAACGTATGTAAGTTGTCTGTAATACAAAGTACCTTTATTGACCAAGATGCACGAAGTACACAGAACTATGTTGGCCACACTTCACAATACATTGTTACTGTACATAAATAAGAAGGATATAATGAACTGATTGTAATCACACTTCTTCTTCTTCTTTTTTTTTTTTTTTGGTAATAATTTCTAGTAACATGTATTATATGAACACTGTAATGCAAAGTGTTACTGTAAAGCACTTTGTCTTATGACTGCTGCTGCTTTGTTCCACTTGAATACAGAAGCTTCCTATGTATCATATTCATGTCCCAGTGTACTTCAGAATGTTTAAGCTCAAGGTGGATTTGTTACAAGGACTAGTTTTAAAACCCACTCATTCAGACTCTTGTGCATATTTACTCAAGTGATCACAAACACTCGAAACTGGAAGTTTACAAACAACATGAAAAGGTGCCCTTAGAGACTATAGAAAAAAATATGTGAAATAATTTATTCGAAGGATAAACTAAATGACCAGTTGAACTTCTGAGGTAAAAGTTTTAGCAAGAGAAATCATGATGGCATCTGGCTTACGCCATCTTGAAGAACAGTCTTAAAGTAATACAACACCTTTCTGGAATCCATAAATACTTGACATACTGAACCCAGTGCTGGCTCTCTGCTGCTGCTGCATTGCTATAAAGTCATAAATTGTTCATAAATGCACCACAACAACTTTTATTGAAGGCATTGGCATGTATGCCTCTTGTTTGAGCACATGCTTCCATAAAGATGTAGCTTGAATTGTATGAGTCCACTTCTTGGTTCATTCTGTGGGTCACCGCATGGCAGTTTTTTTTTACATTTTCCGTATTAGACTTTTAGTTGATTGATCTGACCAACTGCTTCTTTCAGTTTCATTATTTGTCATGAGGGTTGTACCCTTCAGCCACATGTTTTAGCTCCTTCCCAGTGAGGAGTTATCTCCTCAATGTCTTTGGCAATAGCAGAATGGAAAGCTACTTTAAAACCGTTGAGTAATAAATTCAATTGGAGAGGCTGCTATAAAGGTGTGACCAGCTTGTCTTTGTTATGAGGAAGAAGAGGATGTATATAAGACATATATTTAAGTAGTACACATATAGCATACATAGTATGCACTGTAGGTATCCTCATGTCGTTCCAAACCTGTATGTTAGAATTTTGTTTTTTTGTTGTTTTATTGGTTGGTGAACTATCCCTTTAATACATGATTCTGGTCTTATTGTGCAAGATTCATTATCAAGATTCCAAAGAAAAAATAACTTGCTCTGCCTCTGAAATGATTTTCTTTTTGGCTGATATCAACTAGGCCATGTGGTCTATTTGTTAATGCAGCTAAATAACTGTTTAGGCATAGTTATAGTTTACTATTGTAGGTAATGCAACACATTAATTTAATGCTTGTTAATGTTAATGTAATAAAGGTTAAGGCAATAACAAGGAAAATGAAGTTACCATTGGGATACGATGAGATGACCATGGTGATCTTCACATCCCAGTCAAAAAACCTCCTTAAAAGTGGGTGTCAGTGTTATAGAAGGGGACTAATCCACATTAGGCTACGTCCACATTAATCTGGATATATCTGAAAATGTTTTCATTTCAAAACACTTTCTGTCCACACTAGCATTTTTAAGCCTTTCCAGAAGTTGCTTTTCCACATTATGGACTAATTGGTACCGGGTAGATAAAGGAGCTAGTCACAAGGGTGGTCTCCAGAGAAGTAATTGTTCCCCTAGGGCCATTTTCCTGGTTTCATTCACACCGCCAGTAGGAACTCTGAAGTGACTTAAGCCGACCGACGGTGACATCATTTAAAGGTACAATATGTAAAATCTTTGCAGTAAAATATCCAAAAACCACTAGGCTAGTGTTATATATTTTGTCCAGCTGATTACAAACAATATCTCTAATGTTTTCAACTACTTGTAAATAATGAGAAAATTCCCATTCTAAACAGTGACACGGGGCAGTGCAGTCGCCTGTCAATGACGTCAGTTACCTTTGTTACCGCCTTTACTGACGTAGAAACCACATGACAACAGTGCCGTGGACAAATGCGGAAGTAGTGTCCAGCAAACCACTAGCTTGCTTCAAGCAGTTCCTTATTTACTTCTTGCACGTTTTATGGTGGATTGTGTTACTTATTTATGGAACATAATTACTGTTTACCATCTGCCGCTGGTTCTGTCGACAAGGACAGCTCCCGTAAACTCATGACCGGAAAAGTGGAAGCGGCGCCGGCGACTGTGTCATAATAAAAGTCCCACTGCTCGTGAGGTGTGTATTGATCAATCGCTCCAGCTCCTCGTTCAGCTCCCGCAACACTCGGTCCTGCTCTGCTTCATACTACAGTAACGTTAATAATCGCATCCACGAACATGAGTTCTTCCAGACTCCAATCCCTATTCTTTTGCACCGTCTGTTGAGATGGAGACCACATGTCCCAAGTTTCCGCTCTAAAACTTGGCGTCATCAAACTACGCCTTTGTTTTGAATAGGCTTCTAGCGACCTCTAGCGGAAAAAATCACAAATTGTACCTTTAAGCGCGGCATTCAACAATGTCAACAACTCTGTAGCATAAGGTTGAGAAGAGCCTGGACTTCAGAGTCGGTCCACCTATCTCTGTTTTCCATGTTCGTGGGGTTAGCTAGTGGAGTAAGTATGTAAACTGTTTGTTTGCACGGCTTTATAAAATGGTGGGTGCCAGTGTTTTGCATGGTATGTGTTCAGCCAATCAACATACTTATACATCACTGGCAGTTCCTGTTGTGCTGGATTAGACCCAAATCTGAAGTAGGAACTCATTTAGTCTCCCCCAAAAGATGTTCCTATAACTAAAATCGTTCCCAGTTCCTGCGGTGCGAACACGCCAAAAAGCGGGTACTTCTGCAAAGTCACAACAGTCACAACATTCCCAGTACAACCATAGATATATATTGGTAGATCATGTATCACGACTAAACATGTTTAATCATTTTCAAGTACCTCAGTTCTCACAGTCCAATTTATCCACTTGGGAGAGCATCTTCAAAAAACATTTTCATTGGACAAAAATGGAACCTCAGTGTTGACAGAAGGCCAAAACAGATTAAAAGATGCATTTTCACATCCCAGTCAAAAAACCTTAAAAGTTAAAAGTAGGTGTCAGTGTTATAGAATGGGACTAATCCTCATTAGGCTACGTCCACATCAATCTGGATATATCTGAAAATGTTTTCACTTCAAAACGCTTTCTGTCCACACTAGCATTTTTAAGCCTTTCCAGAAGTTGCTTTTCCACATTATGGACTAATGGGTACCGGGTAGATAAAGGAACAAGTCACAAGGGTGGTCTCCAGAGAAGTAAATGTTCCCCTAGGGCCATTTTCCTGGTTTCATTCACACCGACAACAGGAACTCTGAAGCCGACCGATGGTGACATCATTTAAGCGCGGCATTCAACAATGTCAACAACTCTGTAGCGTAAAGGTTGAGAAGTGCCTGGACTTCAGAGTCGGTCCACCTATCTCTGTTTTCCATGTTCGTGGAGTTGGCTAGTGGAGTAAGTATGTAAACTGTGTGTTTGCACGGCTTTATAAAATGGTGGGTGCCAGTGTTTTGCATGGTATGTGTTCGGCCAGTCAACATACTTATACGTCACTGGTAGTTCCTGTTGTGCTGGATTAGACCCAAATCTGAAGTAGGAACTAATTTAGTCTCCCCAAAAGATGTTCCTATAACTAAAATCGCATCACGACTAAACATGTTTAATCATTTTCAAGTACCTCAGTTCTCACAGTCCATTTTATCCACTTGGAAGAGCATCTTCAAAAAACATTTTCATTGGACAAAAATGGCACCTCAGTGTTGACAGAAGGCCAAAAGATAATTCAGATTATTGCGGGTGTAGTCTTAATTGACTGTATTCTGGTTTCTAATTCCTACCTTTCATGATCCAGTAAGTTCCTAATTGATAAAACAAAGTCCCTTCCAAGTTCTCAAGTTTTAGCTTTAGATGTGATAATTACAAAACTATGATCTAACATCAAAGACATTCTAGAGATATTCAAAGTATATGGAAGTCACATCAGTGGCTACGCATTGCCAAAGACTGTTATTCCTGTACCAGCGGACGCACGTCCTGATCTCAGCTTGACCCTATGGCTTACACTAATAAATACAATTACGGTGGTTGGAGTGTGGCCTTCTGCCAGAAACGTCTTTGACACTGCTGTGTTGCTGACAGAAGCTGTGTGTGTAAGTGTCTGTATGTTTGAGTAGATTTAGTAGATGATGGAGAAGCTTTGAAAGAAATTTGAAATTCCTTGTGGGAGTGTTCCACAGATACAAGCCAGAAGAAAAATTATGAGCAATGGCCCTTTCACATGACAAGCATCAGGGCTTAAATGTGCCTTTCCACGAAAGCATCACACACAGATTTGGCCTCCTCATTAAAAGCATTGCAGATAGAGCTACAAAAGGATGCTTTTGCCATGCATTAATTTGCATAGGATCTGTAATGTCCTATATAATATAATAATTATCAACTAAATGTCACGACATACCTTTAATATTTCACATTGACATTAAACTTTGAGTGTTGTGTTGCAACTTTTGACCTGAGCACACAACTTGCTGTCCGCAGTAATATTTTGCTCTATAGAGTTTAGTGCATTGGGGAATTTTGACACAAGTCATGTGGAAGGGCCTTATTAGATAAAAAATACAGAAATTTTATTCAAATGTAAGTTAGGGTACATCAACAATGAACCAACATTGTAAGAGGACATAAACAGACCTATGCTAGACCTGAAGTTATAATCACTCAGAAGTCTCCTTCATGCATGAACACACACACACACACACACACACACACACACACACACACACACACACACACACACACACACACACACACACACACACACACACACACACACACACACACACACACACTCTCACACACACACACACTCGCACACACACACACACTCGCACACACACACATACACTCGCACACACACACATACACTCGCACACACACACATACACTCGCACACACACACATACACTCGCACACACACACATACACTCGCACACACACACATACACTCGCACACACACACATACACTCGCACACACACACATACACTCGCACACAAAGCTGCAGTCATCATGGCCCCTGTGGGATAGCATGTTTGTTTGAGTCTTGAAACACTGTTTATTGTGTGTCTTTCCTGTGTTTGAGTTTAATAGTGTGTCGTAGCCTTTTACTTGATCCCCCTTTGATGGGTTTGTTCTTGTGCACTGGTGCAGAAATTGAAAAACGCAGCTGTGAGTGTGTGGCTATTTTTTTTTTACGTGTGAACTTAAATTGACCATAGAGGACTTAGCCTAAACACTCCCATGGTTAGCAGACTGCTAAATGTTACCAAAGTGCCTTTGCTAATTTTGCAAGACTCTGTTGGAAAGTACAGCACTTCTATCAGATTCATGTAGTCATTCATTTGCAATCTACAAAACATTAGCCAACTTGCATAAACTTTGTTTTATATTTACACGCTAGCCAAAACGGTCATTGGCTTTGTGTCTGGATTCACACACTCACCTAAATCCTATTGCCAAACCATGAACAGTTTGTCAAATGTTTGCGTTTCTATAAGCCAGAAGAGAAAATACTGGAAATTCTAGCCCAATGTCATTACATGTTGGCCAAGCACTTAATCTTATAGTCAGTCTACAGAAAGTTGTATACTTGTGGTTTTAGTCCGCATGAGAAAAAGGTATTTGGCAATATCAAGACGTCAGCCAGGAGGTTAGCTAAAGGCAGAAATGCAAACGTACTTTGGCTTTTTGGGCTGCAGTAGATTTTATAGGCCTTTGACATAACTGGCAGCTTAAAGTAGGACTGCTGTTAAGCACGCATGTTATTGTAATTACAAAAACATTATCAGATATTTTTGTCAAGCGTTTGGCATAACTGTCTCATTAATTCCTTCTGTTTTTCTAATTGCAACAAAACGTCTTTCAAAACTGATAGTTCTGTTATTGCACTGGGTGAAAATGTGAAACATGCAGGGTTGTGGCTGGTAGTGATTAGGCACTTTCTGTTGGACATTGATAGCAAGTTGTTCGGCATTCAGCTGTGGCTGGCCATTATTATCGTCAGTAAATGCTGAGACTTGTGAAACCCTCATGAAGTGTTAGAGCTGAAAGCACATGAAATGCATAAAATCTGCTTGTTTCAGAAGGGTTATGTTTGAGAATCATATCAGAAGATATCTATTAAAGAGGTAGTTCAACCAAAAAATGAACATTCTGTCATTTACTCATCCTCATGCTGTTCAAAAAGAGGCTTTTTTTTCTGTTGCACATAGATGGTTTGAGAAATGTCACAGTGTATTATTATTTTTTTTTCCTTGGACTGGTACATTGGAAGTCAGTGCTACCCAAAAATTTTCAAAATATCTACTTTTGCGTTCCACAAAATAAAAAAGGTATACTGGTTTGGAACGACATGGGGGTGGATAAATGAGTAATTTTCATTGATTCATTGCTTGTGAATCAATTGAGGACAAGCAAAAATGTTTTATATGACATTTAAAGCCCTGCATTGAACACTATGGAGGCATTTATATTATTATATTATTATAATATTAAATAATATGCAAGATTAAAACTAGTGTTTCAAAGGTGCGTAGATGGTAAGCTCAAATATTTTCAGTAGATTTTCACACATCAACATGTTTTCTTATATTGCCCACAAACCCTTGAGGAGATGAATGTTAAAGAGTAGACATTTTTAGCGGTTCCCTTTCAACTTTTTAAGGTCATAATGGAGTTGTATTAATTATGAAGTTATGTAAGCTTTTGAAACTTTTTAAAAAAATATAATCTGTATAAAATAATCTATAGTATGTGGTTCTTGTCTATAGTAGAACCATAGAAGTACATTTAAGAAGTACACTGTAGTATGTGGAATCGTAGAAGTACATTTTAGTGGGATTTATAAGTTTGTAAATTGGGATATTTCCATCTAAAATGTATCTTGATTTATGAGACTGGTGTGTTTGCATGCATATAAGTGTTTAATTTTAAAGGGTATGGAAGGAGCAGGGTGGCATGTTACAGTGGTCACACTTAGTCATTTGCTGTCTGTGGAACACACATGATCTACACACGCAGACAAACACAGAGACTGGCCATGATTACAGTACCAACCACCATCCTAAACTGTTGAGCAGATGGCGTAGCTAGAACTCATGGCTGTGACACACGTGTTGTCGCCCAGTATGCAACTCTCACCTACCGCCCACTACACAGCATTCTGCTTTGACATCACAGATACCATTAAAACTCTTAGAGGGAGTTTCTCTGAGGGCTGTAGTGGAAAGTGGGTTAGGACTTTTTTTAATCCATTGATTTAGCCATCAACATTAGGAGATTTTTATGGTTTTAACTCTTTTGCTGCATAATAAGAGACTTGGGCCCGTTCCCAAAGGGCACACTTGATATAACACTTTTACATCTCTGTGGGGTGACCCATTTTTCAATTTATGTTTTTCAGAAGGGTGAGCACCAACTTTGATGCCACAGTCAGTGCATTCTTTTGTGACCTAAGCACTGTTGCTGACTTAATAGCAGACTACCACCCAACAGTCTACGCTCCATACATCACCAAACTGTAGACAGCAAGGGCAGTTTTGGACAAGTTCTGGTCTCCATGTGTTGTGGATATATTTTTAGGGAATTTATGCCATTGAATTTGACGTTTGCATATTCTGGGTTACATTAAATTTTAACTATATCTGAGGCATCTGTGGTCTGTTGCTGATTACCAGAGAAAATAATGTGGATTCATACCTAGTTTATGATAACTGTGTTTATAGCAGTGCACTTACAATGGAAGCATTGGAAGCCTAGCAGCAAATATGTGGAGGTTTTATAATCAGAAATGTGAAGGTCATATTTTTGTTGACACAAATTCTTCAGGTTAAGACAGTAGAGCTATAAAGTTAATTTAGAGAAACTTGTGGTTATGCGTTGTGTTGATAGCATTGTCACATCACTTCCATTGATATCAAGGAAACCCTCCCCATTCCTGCCCTTGGTCAACAAATAGATAGTCCCACCCCAAATTCACGCCAGTGGTTGAGCCAGTGTTGCTGTTTTGGGTTCGTCCAACCCGATTTCATAGGAAAATGTAACCATTTCATGAGGTGGCAATTTAATATGAATTTGTATGATGCGAATCATATGAAAATCATAATTTTTGAGGGAAAAAAGCAAAACATAAAATAGTTACAAAATACAATTAGATTGTGTTAGCTGGTTGTTTTTGATAGTTACAGTCCCACAAGTTTTTTGGGGAATTTGATCTACAAATGTTTTACTTCGGAGAAAGTATTTGGTTAAGTCTGACGTCATGTGGCAGCACTTACAGGTCCAAATGCTCGATCTCATACCACAAGAAAAATAACAAACAGTGCTAATATACACACACAATGTGGTGTAATACTACAAAAAAATTATAATCATAACCTTTATCTCCATACCAAAATTCCAGATGGCCAGACAGTGATTCATCTTTTATAAATCATTAAAATATTAATGTCTGTGACGCTGTGAGCATGGAGACTGTTGTGTAGAGTGTAAGTATTTAAAATGTTTAACTTTTTAAAATGTTTTTGATGTTTAATACGAATAAATAGCACTCATAAACGGCTGTTGATGGCATTTGCAAGTGAAATGAGTCGAGGCTTGGACCCAGAAACAGCGTCCCTTATGTCCTTAACAAGCGGATTGGTTACACTTCATTTCGATGCTCTTCTTTAGACATTCTACTATTAGTAACTTTGCAACTGCATGTTAACTAACTCTTATTAGAGTATTAGTAGACTGTAGTAGTAGACTGTTAGTACACTCTAGCAAATGCTGGGTTAAAAACGACCAAAGTTGGGTTGAAAATGGACTAACCCAGTAATTGGGTTGCTCTATGTTCTGTTGACTGTAAGTAACTTTGCAACTACAAGTCATCTAACTCGCATTAGAGTATTAGTAGACTGTCTTCTGCTAACTGATTATTGTGATGGTTCCCCAACAGTCATTCTACTGACTATAAGTAAATTTGCATTTCAACTTATTCTAACCCTACCAATCTAATGAGAGTTAGTAGACATGTAGGTGCAACTTTACTTATAGTCAACAGAATGTGTTAAAGGGACCATCAAAATAAAGTGAAACCATATCCACACAGCTGACATGTTTATCTGTCGTAGCTTATCCACATTGTTTGCACGAAATAGATGCTGAACACAGTCAAAACATGCCATTGGTGAAGTGCTAATTAAAGGGTTAGTTCACCCAAAAATGAAAATTCTGTCATTACTTACTCACCCTCATGTCGTTCCACACCCGTAAGACCTTTGTTCATCTTCGAAATACAATTAAGATATTTTTGATAAAATCCAATAGCTCGTGAGGCCCGCATTGAGAGTTAATGTAGACATTCAAATGCCCAGAAAGGTTCTAAAGATATATTTAAAACAGTTCATTTGATGACAGTGGTTCAACCTTAATGTTATGAAGTGACGCGAATAATTGTGCGCCAAAAAAACAAAACAACTTTTTTCAACAATATATAGTGAAGGGCGATTTCAAAACACTGCTTCATGAGGCTTTACAAATCTTTTGTTTTGAATCAGTGGTTCAGAGCATGTATCAAATGATTTCAAACTGCCAAAGTCATGAGATTTCAGTAAAATTTCAATGGTTCACGTGACTTTGGCAGTGCTCCGAACCACTGATTCGAAACAAAAGATTTGTAAAGCTTTGAAGCTTCAAGCTTCATTCCCATCATTAGATATTGTTGAATAAAATCAATATTTTTTTTTTTGCTTTTGCCTCACAAAAAGTATTCTCGTCACTTCATAACATTAATGTTGAACTATTGTAGTCACATGAACTGTTTTAAATATGTTTTTAGTACCATTCTGGGCATTTGAAAGTCTAAGTTAACTTCCTCTCAATGCAGGCCTCACTGAGCCATTGGATTTTATCAAAAATATCTTAATTTGTGTTCCGAAGATTAACGAAGGTCTTGCGGGTATGGAACGACATGAGGGTGAGTAATTAAAGACAGAATTTTCATTTTTGGGTGAACTAACCCTTTTTATTGTCTGTTTCGGTCACAGGTTTTTTAGCTCTCCAAACCATTTAGGCCTGAAACCGAAAATGGCTGTTTTGGCTGAAAATGTTCAGTAGTTGAAATTTCAGTGCATCCCTAGTTAGTAAAATATCTAAAGAGGACCATCGAAACAAAGTGTTACCAAAGTAATTTATTAAATTACTCATTTCACCTTTAGCAACTGTAATAAAGGTCAACAGTAACCAATCTGATCACCTCTCATTACAGGCCACTGCAAAATCAGAACCTATTGACGTGTTACAGGACACATGATGGATAGAATTCAGAGCACTCTTACATATTATTGTGCTTTATATGTGCATTTGTTTTCATCTGTTTTAGGACATATGCCTAGGTGCCCTCATAAGGACGTTAAACTGTCACGTGATTGACCTTTGAGCATTATCACACTAACTAATTTGTGTGCCAACAGCTTTCTGAGCTGATATCATATTCACACACCCTCTCCAAAGCCTGTAATCCATGACCGTCATCACTGACCCTAATCTATCCCACACATTCAAATGAGAACAGCCAATACTAATCCAGCACGCCGTGACAGCAGTGGCACCTCCCAGCCTCTCTGCTTTGCAGGATGGCACTGTAGACCCTGAGGCTACAGGGCAGCTGATTATGTTACACATACAAACACATTGACAACCCTACAATTTACGAGCTCAAACAAGGCTGGAGGACACTGAGAGAGCAAACCATAAGCTATGCAAACAGCTCTACCTGAAAGAGCAATGCATTGTAGTCAGCATCAAACCCTCACGCAAATGCTGTTTTGGTGCATATGTTAATGCAAACGGGTTGTGTTAGTTTGTCATAGAAAATGTCTGGGATCAGTTATAAACTGGATAAACTCAGGCATTGCCTGTTAGGCACACCAACAAGAATTTATATTAAAGGGTTGGTTCACACAAAAATGAAAATTATGTCATTACGCCACCCTCATGTCGCTCCAAACCCGTAAGACCTTTCATTTGTCTTTGGAACACAAATTAAGATATTTTTGATGAAATCTGTGAAATATTACCATTTTAAATCTTCTTCACATTAAAGGATTATTGAATTCAAAAGGCCTGTTCACACCAAGAATGATAACTATAATGATAACTCTCGCGTCCACATCAATGGACAGTATCGCTTGGTTTATTCTAAGTGTGCGCTGCGGTTGTTGCATTCATGGTAGCATAGTAATATTATGGTGTTCTTTGAAGTATATCATGTAAATACCATAGTACATGAATATGGTATTCATTCAGTACCATGAATTAAAGGTGCCATCGAATGAAAAATTGAATTTACCTCGGCATAGTTCAATAACCAGTTCAGTACATGGAAAAGACACTCAGTGAGTCTCAAACACCATTGTTTCCTCCTCCTTGTGTAAATCTCATTTGTTTAAAAGAACTCCGAAGAACAGGCGAATCTCAACATAACACCGACTGTTACGTAACGCCCCCAATATTTGCATATGCCTGCCCATGTTAAGGCATTACACAAGGGCAAAACGTCTGGATCTGCACAGCTGAATCAAGTAAGCAAGGCAATAGCAAAAAATGGCAGATGGAGCAATAATAACTGACATGATCCATGATATCATGATATTTTTAGTGATATTTGTAAATGGTCTTTCTAAAGGTTTCGTTAACATGTTGCTAATGTACTGTTAAATGTGGTTAAAGTTACCATTGTTTATTACTGTATTTTTAAACACTTGCAGTCTGTATAATTCATAAACACAACTTCATTCTTTATAAATCTCTCCAACAGTGTAGCATTAGCCCGTTAGCCACGGAGCACTATCAAAATCATTCAGAATCAAATGTAAACATCCAAATAAATACTGTACTCACTGGAATCGATGCATGCATGCAGCATGAATGATAAACACTTTGTAAAGATCCATTTTGAGGGTTATATTAGCTGTGTGAACTTTGTTTAAATACTGTTTAAGGCAGTCGAGGGCTCGTGGGCGGGGGGAGCGCCAGAATTAAAGGGGCTGCGCGCTAAATCAGTGCATATGTAATTATGGCTGAAAATAGGCAGTTAAAAAAATGAATTAAATAAAATCTATGGGGTATTTTGAGACATTCAGGGGACACCTTAGACTTATATTACATCTTGTTAAAACTAGTTCTAGGGCACCTTTAAGCATTGTCACTGTCATAGTACTTATTTGGAACGTGTTCTTTTTCTTTCCCAATTGTACTTCATGTCAGTGTAAATGTTGTGTTCCCTGAGATGAAGAAAAGATGTAATCCATGTGTAAGCAAATCAGTTCAGGTCCACTGCTTGAGACATGCAAATGCAGAAGGAACGGGCTGGGCTATAAACCACCAACCGTGTGATTCACAACTACATGAGTACAGCGCCCTTGCAGTCATGTTAACAAACAGTGCTGTCTCTGTTGGTTTGATTTAACGTTATGATTATGTTTGTAACATGTACTGTAACCTGTGCTTTGGTTCTCTTATCATGTACAGTTACAAAGATAAACATTCAAGTACAGCCACATTCCTGTGTTGCTCACCTGCCCTACTAAATTTGTGTGTCAGTTATTCAGATGAATAATCATTTTCTGAATGAATGTGCTGCCTGTTCAATTTAAGTTATGCAACTCGGTCATGCTTAGGCAAAGTTAAATAGTGATATAGAATTGTTGTATTCTTCCATATTCAAATTTATATTTTCAGCATGCTTTTACATCCATAAATTTGGAAACTAACATAGTACTTTATTGATAGATACAGCTCTAAAATATTATTAGATATGAAAATACTGTTGCTAACATACACACAGCTGCTCATATTACTTACAGTTAAGTTATAACTTGGTGTTTTTTTTTTTTGTTTTTTTCAAAAAACTCTGTGCCTACCACCACCTATAGCATAGTAAAAATCACTAACAATATGTTTGGATATATTGTTAGGAATATCTAAGAGTACCATGTGAATTCTGATGGTACATGAACTTGTTAATCACTCAGTATCAGAGTACCTGTTATGTAATACTATAACTGTGCCATGGCACTTTTCTTTTAAGAGAGACAGTTTTTCTTGTTATTATGTTAAAGTTCTGTAATGCTTCAATTTGAGAGAGATTCACTGAAACCTACTTCTCTTATAACTGAAAATAAAATCATACTGTGAATAGCATTTAAAGGTATTCAAAAAAACATAGCATGATAAAAATGTTGTTGGCTATCTTCAAAGACAGTGGTATGTGAGCACTGGCTTGCTTTGAACTGCATTTTTTACTAAGCAAATATAATGCCTAAACAATTATTTGAGGAAAAACAAGGTGTGCTTTCATTTCTGTCCAAAACCATAGTGAATAGCTTGATGGGTAATTTGACCCTGATGCTGATGATTTTGACAATAGCTCTGTCAACATATTTTCACTTAAACACATGCATCTCATAATCTCCTGTGAAGATGTTGTCATCCCATCTGGGGGTGGTTTCCTGGGTAACAGGCCTCATGCTGTGCTGCAGTATTTAGTCCAGTCACTCAGCAGTACGTGTGCATGTGTGTAGGGTTCCATTACTAGCCAAAATAAGTCAATCGTCTTTTACCCTACAAGACATTATCTCAATGCCTTGAATCTGCATCAATAAACAGAAGAGTTGAACAGACCGGAAGCAACACATACACCAATGAGCCAAGACATTGACAACCTGCCTAATATATGTTGTTGATCCTCCGTGTGCTGCCAAAACAGCACCAACCCGCAGAGGCATGGACTCTACAAGACCTCTGAAGGTGTCCTGTGGTATCTGGCACCAAGACATTAACAGCAGATCCTTCAAGTCCTATGGGTATCGAGGTGGAGCCACCGTGGATAAAACTTGTTGGTCCAGAACATCCTAACGATGCTCAATTGGATTGAGATCTGGGGAATTTGGAGGCCAGGGCAACACCTTGAACTCTTCATCATGTTCCTCAAACCATTCCTGAACAATATGTGCAGTGTGGCAAGGTGCATTATCTAAAAGAGGCCACTTTCAACAGGGAACACCAATGTCATCAAGGGGTGTACCTGGTCTGCATCAATGTTTAGGTAGGTGGCATGTGTCAAATTAACATCGTGAATGGCCGGACCCAGGGTTTCCCAGCAGAACATTGCCCAGTACATCACACTCTCTCCACCGGCTTGTCATCGTCCCTGGTGCTATTACTTCTTCAGGTAAACGGCACACGTACACGGCCGTTCATTTGATGTAAAAGAGAACTGGACTAATGGGGCATTCACACGGGGCATCGATGCTTGATGGAGGACGTGTCTGATGCTTGGTGTTGATGTGACCGTCATAGTGACAACAGCCAATCACATTACTTCCAGCTTATTTATATGCTATGCTAGCTGTCATTCAATGATAAACAGAGTACATTGACAAAATACAAGCACAATACACACCAGATTAACCAACCACCTCTGCCACCTCCTTCCAGGCTAGTATGATTCCCGGTACGTATATAAAGACTGATTGTAAAGAACCAGATGATTATCCACTTCATTGATAAGCTTTTCTTCCATTTTGGTGTTCCTCTATTTTGTGTTGCCTGAATGCAATTGGCTAGCATCTGCACTTGGGCATTTGGTAATCTGATTGGCTGGCGTCGGCAATGGTGCTTGAAAAGTTGCCCATTGTAGGCCCTTTCGGCAGTGAATAGGGGTCATCATACGCATTCTGATTGGTCTGTGGCTACGCAGCCCAATAAGCAGCATAACCATCATTAAAATATTGTTTGACCACAGTACACCTTCTGTTGGCTCAGACTAGACAGCCTTTGTTGCCCTTATGCATTGATGAGCCTTGGCTCCCTACACCCTGTTGTTTGTCCCTCCCCAGACACTGTTGTGAAATTCTCACCACTGCTGACCATGAGCAACCCACAAGCTTTGCCGGTTCAGAGATAATCTGATCCAGTCGCCTTGCCACAGCAATTTAGCCCTTGTCCGTGTCACGGAGATTCCTGCCCATTTATCCTGCATCTAACACATTGATCATGAGAATTGATTGTGGCCTTAAAATGTGGCCTTGTTAGATGTTCAATGATATTCACATCACCTGGGACTGGTCATTGTGTTTTGGCCCATCGGTGTACACGGAGCCTGTTTTTCCAGTTGTGTATTACTGGAACTGCTGTTTCCTTCTTCAGCAGCTTTTTGTGTCTGCACCCATGATATCCTATCAGAGCTTTTCAGTGCAGGCAAAGAACCATGCAGAAGTCAACTTCAGTATATCAGTATCAGTGATGTTTTCTCTTTCAACACTGAAGTGAGCTGAAACGAGGCTGGATGTATAAGGACACTGGGGGTCTATTGATTGGCTGTCACCATTGTCAAGGTCACCTGCCAGCATGTTGTTCAGGGCTTGTAGCGCTGGCATTGTCACCCTCTGCCTACTTGAGAAAGCTATGACAAAGAGGTCGGTGTGTACAGTAAAGGCACACATGTTGGCTATAACTTTTGGTTCCTAGTCATATTTACTTTATTGGGATGGTAAAACAGCTTTACATAACCAAATCATTAATAAATACTTTTACTGTACTATCAGTCGTTCACTATCACAAAGTAAACCCTGTCAGAGTGAAACAAGAACACAATGTTAAGGTTTATTTTTCAGTATTTACAGGTTGATTGTACATTACATTATACATGATATAAATGTATACATTCGTAATATATAATTACATAAAAATTAAAAAACAGTTTTGCTAATGCTATACGCAATGTTTGAATTTCTGGTTGGCATTTTCGTTCCAGCGATTACTCTTTTGTTGTCACAATACAGCCTTGCAGTAGGAGTAGGAGTAAGAATCTACAGGGAGATATATTATGATCCTTCATTTAATTGTTTTTCATTTATCATTTGGCTTCAGGATTTGGGCAGTTTTCTGCTTTCATCGTAGAGCCATAGAAATAGTGTTGACAGTAGACACCTCAGCTGATCATAGGCCCTTAAAGTTGTAGTCTTAACCATGTGTAAACAGCCAAGTTGATTAAAAAGTTAACAGGGATTCAAATTATGTTTTGCTGGAAACTTGTTTTCTAGTTAGGACAGTTTTATATTGTAAGCTTGTAGTTCTTATTGTAATAGAATTGGAAATTTTACTGTACATTGATATACATAGATCCTTACCTATAGACACAATATTTTGAGGAAAGAAACACTTTCAGTTACTGTGGTTTCATCTGAAAAGTATGGGAGTAAGTTTGTTTGGTTTGTACTTCCTGCCATAACCTTCAATTTCAAAATAACTGACAATTCAGTTTTAGCTTTTTTATTTGTTGAATATCTGTTAGTTACTTATTAAAAGGCTGCGCTTTAGCAAGCATACATCACAAAGAAATGGTCATTACTGTAAACCTGCCTCTGATTTATACAGGGTTTCCTGAAATAACCCCATTAAAAAACAATTTTGATAATATTTCATATTGCACATCTTTGATACAAACACACTGTTCACCTCAAAGATGATAGACTTCACACTGCCACCTACTGTGGATAAATACTGTTGTACCTTCACTTATCAGTGTGTAATACTGTTCTGCACACAGAAATCTCAGGGGTGATATTTCTGCAACCAAACTTGTTCTAGTTGCAACAGAACCAAACTGATTTTTTTTTTTTTTGTTTTCTCATGGTAATGCGATTTGACTTTGTATTCTGTACACACATGGAACAATAAGGGGGATTCACTCCAGTTTATAAAAGATAGGTCTGCCATTTTTCAACCAGCTTTTTATTGTTATATTGTCAGTAGTGTATGTAAATTAACAGTATTTGCTCTTTCTCTGTGTTTCCTGCTCCATATATTCCTGTTTATTTGTCAGCAAAAGTCTTCGGATGACACCAAATGCATAATTTTGCATCACACGATAGACTTTTGACTGCTCCAGGTATTTTTGTTAAAACTACAAATTGAACTACAGTCGGATCGTCAAGGGGGTAGTGCCAAAATCAAAAGTGCATTATGGGTGTTTTTGGCAAAATGGCCATTTTGCATTTGCATTGTTTCTCTTCTCATTTCATTTTTTTCACATTTCTACTGCATAGACAGCCAAGTTTTATTAAAAGCTCATCTTGCCATTAAATAATTACCCCTTTCTCGGAAACACTGTTTTGAAATCAACCCACACAAACACACCCCTCCCTTCATTGCTCCGCCCCCAAAATGCACGGACACCCGATGCAAGATTGGATGTCACTTTATCATAGCAAAGTGACGTGATAAAGTGATAAAGTGAAGATAATGGACGGTCAACAAGGAAGAAGAAAAATTAACACAGTACACAAGAATGTATACAAGCAAGAGTTCATTGTTAGTCTCCAGCAGCACACCAGCTCCAGACAAACAATGACACTCAAAACTGTCCTGTTACTATAGCTAACATCACAACAACAGCATATCTTGGTTCTGTGACACACAGCAAAACCAATGTTACTCACATATGGAGCAGAAACAACGCAACCTCTGCGTCCATTTTCAGGCCTTCCCAATGAGGTTTCTCCAGAGCTGTAAATCTTTTCTAATCTTAACATGGGTCTTAAAGCTCTTGCCTGATCATAACCCTTCTTTTCTCTTTTGTAATGTCTCTCAGCCAGTCTTTCTTTAGTTCAAATCTCCCTCTTGCTCACTCTCTCTCCTCCTCCATCATGAGTGGACATGCCCCCTACTGCTGATTTTTCTCATAAATCGCTTACTGCACCTTTAAGTATGGTTATCACCCATAAATCTTTTGTAATGCCCCAGAATGCAGTGTGCAATTGGCAGAAGTTTCCAAATACATTAGAATATTAAATAAAAATTGCCAATGACTTTTTACAACCGGAGACACTGTCTGGCAGGAGTTTTGGTGGTGGGGAATGGTAATTTGTGGTGGCTTTGAGATTCGAGACGGACTGGATTTCAGTGAGTGGAAATGGCTCTTCTGGGGGCCCTGAGCTGTTGTGAGATTTTAGTGCCTGTGAGAAAGAGTGACACATTTGAGTCATTCAGTTTCTCACTGTTTGCTTAGTGAAAGGCGAAAGAGATGAGAAGAGAAGTGGTGTGTGTGTGTGTACTTGAGAACAGATGGCAGCTGGTTAGCTGGGCTTAGACAAGGTAATTACCATGCACTGTGTTACTTAACTCTTTACTGGTGCAATCTGTTGGGTTTTGTCCCTGTTCCATACTTTTGTGCTCTGATAGACTTCTAAACAATTTTGCTCTTAAAATAATCTTGTCTAAATGAACTAGCACACTGAGACTCAGCTAAACTTTCACAGCGATTGGTGTTGTGGTATTGGGTGTGCCTCTTGTTTTTACTTCTCTTAACTTCATGCTCTGTTTCTTCTTTTCACACTTTCGGATCTTAACTCAAACAGGGAAACAAGGAAATGCATATGCTTAAGTTAAATTGAAATGCATTTCATTTGGCAAGTGGGCAGATCTTTTCCGTTTTATCACACATTCTAGTCTAACAACACCTTTCTCTTATCTCAGTTGAGGTGTAGATCTGTGAAACGTTGAAGTGCAGATCACTGTAAATATTGCTCATACTTGGGGTTAGAGATTTCAACTGGGTATTAAACATTGGCATGTCACACATAACCCATTAATTGTGCCATATGTAACATGGAATAAAAATTGGCTAAAAGTCCCATAGACTTGCATCTAGCGAACAGATTCTCATGGAGATTTGGTGGTGAGTTTTTATCACTTAGACAACTTAGAACTTGCAAGCAACAACAGCACAATTTGCTAAAAACGACTCCGAATACCTTAGGAACCACATAGCAATGTCTGGCAATCACCCATAACACTCTTCCGTAATGAAGACATCTTCTGCATGGGTGATTTTCATTAGAAGTTTCTTAGTAAACAGATAATCCCTGTTTAGGTTGGATTGTTTGCAAGGAACTTTCAGCACTTACAGCATAAGTTTATCTCACCCTTTGGTATAGAAGGTTTCCTAAGAAGTTGCCCAAGTGTTAGTCACTGGTGTTGTTGTGATAGCAAATAATAAGCAATAGTTTTATGCCACTAAACTAAAATACAGATTCATGAATAACCTTTTCCATTTGTTTGTGTGAGCTGTGGGACATGTTTGAGTATACTTGTGTGTATCATGGTGATTTCAGGTTTGTTTGACCTTTGCTTTGCTTTTGAAACAGATTTCCTACCATGGCAGTGAGGAAGGGGGGGAGAGTGAAGACTCGGAAGGTGAAAACCAAGAGTTGGCACAGATTGACAGAGGTGTGTGTATTTGTTTTTTGTTTGTTTGTTTTTTTGCTACATGTGTATACCTATAGCATACAGGGCTTCAACAACTAATTGATGAAATCAATGATAATACATAAATAAATTTGCTGTTATGTTGTTAGAAGCAAGCTTTTCAGTTTTGCTAAATAGTGCCTTGAAAGCAAAGTTGAAGTATTGTCATTATTACCATTCAAATAATTAAAAAACAAAACATAAAATGTGTGTTTTTTTTTTTTGTTTTTTTTTAAATGAAACAAAATTAAAACCCTCTATGCAATGCAACTATGCTGTTTTTTATATCTACAGTAGTGGGATTACTTAAATGAAGTTTACACATGTGGCATTAGACGTAATAGGAAAAGTAATATGATTAAATTAGATCATCACAATGATCAAAGTTGGAAATATGTGTGTTCCTGCAGAATATTCTGTGCTTTCATAAATTTGTTTCTGCTGCTTTCAAATGACTTGATCTTGAAATCCGATTTTAACCTTTTTGTACACAATGCATAACATACATTTCACTGATAAATGACTGATTAAAAACTGATAAAATTCACAAATTTAAAGTAGTTATTAGTTGAAACCCTAATAGTCAGTCACATACAGGTCCTTCTAGGTTACAACCTCAAAACCATAAACTTTATCAGGAATCTAAAATCTACACCACATACGCACTTTAATCATACTTTGCTTGTACTTTCTGTACTTCCTGCCATAACTGTAGCTAGAGAAATGAGAAATGGTTTGGTCTGATATAATATGGTGTGAGGTCGTTTCCCCTAAAGGCCTGTCAAATCATTTTCAGTGAGACATGGCAAGTTGCAACAGCGATCATTAGTGATACAACACAGTCGGGCAGAGTTGAAGTTTATGCAAATGAGTGAGCACTGACTCAATATGGCGACTACCAGTAGGAATGAAAACAGTGATCCGTCTCATGAAGTCCAGTAGGAATGCTGACTTGGCAATCTTGTCTTCATCGGTAGGGCTGCATGATAAATCAAAATAAGAACCAAAATTGCAATATGGCTTAGTGTGATTATCAAATGGCAAAGGCTGTGATTTTATTAAATAAACATGTATGTATCAGTGTGAAGTGTAGCACTGTGTTCTTACACATGAACATCTTATTATCCGCCTGTGTTTGCAGTTTCTCAGAGCAAACTCCATCTCTGCATTTACTCTGAGTTTGCATCGCTTTAACATTCATTTGGGAAACACCATGTGTCAAGCATCTTCCTAAATTAGTAATGAGAAGCGCTTATCATCAAAAGACAAGCTTTAGGGGCTACCTGCGGTTTTCCATCAAAATAAAAGTTTGATGGTTCAACGTTTAAAAAAAAAAAAAAAACCCATTAAGACAGCTATAAATAATAGTGTTGTAAGTTTACAGTTGTAATGTAAAATAAAATGATTATTATATTATTTTTCTTAAATACTTTTTTTTTTTAAATGTACAGTGAAATATTACAATAGTAATATTTCTTATTTTGCTTTTTTTTAGGATTTATATTTACTACCAACACTTTTACTACTACTACTACTACTACTACTACTACTATTTTATAGTCATATTGATACATAATCACAAAGTTTTTTGGCCAAACTGTGCAGCACTTACAAACATGCTCAGTTATTCTGAATTTTTTTTTTTTTTAATCAGTTTAATTTGCAATCAATTTTTATCAGAAAATTCGCAAACTTCTCAAAACCCAAGACACGTAAATCCAAGATACTCCATGGGATTGTCCATGTATCAAATATATTTTAAGTTTCTTTTTAAAAAAGTTCCGCTGAATGACAACCTTCTGCTATATTTCGCCCCTCTTCAGAGCGCCGGCGGAATTGCGCCTTGACCCCTCTAGCCACAAGTCAGCAACACAACCAGGGCATTCTTTCTCCCGCTCATTTACGCCGCCTCCGTTTACTCCTGGACCCTACCCTGGACCGCCACAGCTCCGAAGAGGAGCTGGAGCGCATCTCAGGAGCCACAGGGGCCGAGGGGGGCCGGAAGTGGCACAGACATGGAGACATGAGCAGCGCCTCTAGTGACGAGGAGGTGAAGGACCTGTGTGGGCCAAATGAACCGTCGGCCGGGGCTCGCTTGAGCGCCACCTCTCCCAGCCCTGTTCTCTTCAGCTCTTCCCCTCCTCGAGCTCTCAAGCCTTCCCACACGCCAACCCGCCTCCCTGTTAGGCCCATCATTCTCAGCCACTTTGAACAACCATCCATGCCTTACTGGCGGCACCGGCCCACTTACACAGGAGAACCTGGTCGCCCCAGCCTAGACCTGGAGAAAATGCAGCAGGTAAGAGACACTCATTTATGCTGATGTCCTCCCTTTCTTAGCCAGAAAGAACTTGGGTGGTTTTGCAAGGGAGGACATGCTTCCCACAGGTTTGAAATATACTTGCGGTGGTAGCCGGGCGAAAAATCCTCCTATTTCCCACGGCAAAAATATGGTCTACTACATGTGAGAAAACAAATAACGTGTGATTTTTTTTTTTTTTTTTAAACAGTATTTTTATTTATTAAAATTAATTTTAATTACATAACATATTGCATTTAATTACATACTAATATTATGCATTATTATGCATTTGTAAATTATGCAAAATTACAGCATTTAAATGGTTTACATTTTCCTATGTTCTCCTTGTTGTCATATAGTGTCTCTCTCAGTGAATGGGACACAGATTTTACTAGTAAAATTTATAAAATGAATAATATATGTGTCAAATAATGTTCTTAGTGTTTTCTTCTTGTGGGGGAGACTACAATAATTTACTATGAATTAAATGGAAATCAAATTAAATACAATTTATTGTGTAACCAAAATGCCAATAATGCCCAAAAGAAAAAGAAAAAACTTAGCGTGTGACTTTAAGTTATAAACAAGCCCAAAATACACAGGTACTCTTATTTTGAAATGTCTGCACTATTGCGGGCTGATCCTTCAGATTCTTACATTCATCTAAAACATATTATATAAAGGCCATAAAGTAGACATTGTAATTCATCAACTGAGTTCATTAGCAATCGCTTGGCATAAATCTGCGCTTTTCATTGATTGAGAATCACTTTGAAGCAGTCTGAAGCGCTGTCGCGTGAGCTTGTAGAACGCGCAACAGCACCCCCTTGTGACTTTGCAAAATGCAGCGCCCGTTTGAATGTTAGTGGGAGTAAACAGTTCTGACGCACACATAACGAGCAGGTACGAAACGACTAGTTAATCAATAGCGGATGGTTTCATTATCTTGCGCGGATATAAAAGTATAAGAGGATAAAAATAATAAATGCAAAAATGTGTTTCCGAATATACTTGGGCGGCCGTTATTATATGTGGGCGGCCCGCCCAAGTAAAGTCTATGTGTGGGAAGCACTGAGCATCTTTTGTTGGTCCTTGAACAACATATCCTATCCAACAATCGTAGTCTTAACCCTTACAATCAGAGGGAAATATGATAGGTCGATAATTAAGAATGTAGAAGAAACCCTTCTGTCTAATTGATTGATATAGGGCTGTTGTTCCATGACCAACTAGTATATACATATACAGAAAGCATTTTTGGCAAAATCAGTCACCAAGAACTTGCTTTTTCCAAATAGTTTGTAATAGTTAATAGCTAAAAGTTCCTGATATGACATGAAAACCCCATATTTCAGTACTGGCCATTAATATTGATAAGTTTTGAAAAACACAAATTGATGTGGGAAAAATTTGTAGAGAGGAAAGCATGGGGATGCAAACGGTGTCAAATTCACCTAACATGCTTTGTGTAAACGGATGAACTATAATATATGTGGGGACAAAGTAAAAAAAATATGGGGGAACTTTGATTTATCAATCATGGTACAAAAGTGTGAATGTGAAGAGTGACAGACACAGATCAAAAGTATAATTTACTTGTTTTTGGTTAAATCCGGGACATGGATTTAATCAGTTGCACCACTGTATCACTGTATCAATGCAGTCTTTTAAGTAGAGTACTTACTTTTTTGGGCCACTGTATAAATATATTTTGAAACTTAAATCACACTTAAAAAATGCATGAATATCATTGCATTAGAAACAAAGTATTAGATCAAGTGTGAGCTCACTTATCAAACAAAACATTCACAAAAGGTAGGGTTTTAAATGATAAAACAATGGATATTGTTCAATTCAAAGTATTTGGAAACTTTCTGGTTCTCAAAAAGTATGGGAAACTGTGGTTACTTTGCTAGGACACCTGTATAAACTTGAGGGGAACTGAACTGACTTTATATAGCCACCAAAAAACCTTAGTCTGAAGTTTTAATAAAGACTCTTTCTGGTATAGAATCTCTTCAGTGTACTGTTTCAGATCAAGAGTAACTGAATTTGAAAACAATGCAAGACAAATGCACACAACTATACTTACTCAGACAACTCCATGTGCTCCAGGGCTTTGTGCCCGCCACCTCCAGAGAGAAAGAGAGGATGACAGATGTCAGCCCCCCTCCCTCACTCTAAACAAAAGCCCGATTGAGTGAATCTGTGAGTGAATGAAATGGCAAAGTGGGAAATGTTAACCTAGTTGTTTTGTCTTCAGGTGTTCAAATATACAGGCCAGATTGTGCCAGATTAAAAAAAAAAAAGGATATGTGGAGACGGAAAGAGCAAAAAGACGAGAACAGCAGAGAAAAGAGGGACCATATGACTCTTGGAGTGCACTGTGTGTGTGCTTGGTCAAGTGGAATGGGAGGTGTTGATGGAAAAACAATATGCTAAAAGCTTATTTGGTAGCACAACTCTTTTAAAGTGCCCCTAGAATGCTATTTTAAAGGTTCCTAATTTTATTTTAGAGATCTCCTACAACAGGTTTACATGCATCCAAGATCAAAAAACACTTTAATTTTCTCATAATGTACATTGAACATTAGCTAATTTCTATAGGAGTCTGAAAATGGTTTGTTCGATTCAGTCTCTCTAAACTCCTCCTTTCCGTGAGCCTACTCTGCTCTGATTGGTCAGACGGCCTAGTGTGTTGTGATTGGTCTACCGCTTACTCCGCGTGTCATAAAAGAAACGCCTGTTACCATATCTGAATTTCTACTTTATAAACAGTGATACGAAAAGGGATGATGCCATCAGTTTTTATCAATATCAATTCCAGTGCAAGTCCTTTTGAAGTGCATGAAAAGTAGATGCGCAGCACTGAAAATAGCGTCTTCTCGGCATGTAGGCAACATGAACTAAACTCTTCCAGGTCTCAGCTACATCTACACTGCTTCAAGGGGGGTTAAAGTAGACAATGTTCGCAGGCAGCCACTGAGGACTCATTTTGGCAGTTCAGAATCGATTCTTTGTTTTAGGAGACAACTTTATTTATGTACTTTAAAACTTTGCAGACCTTTACATTCACAAATGGCTATATTATATAGGTAATGTTCGAAAAAGCACTTTAAAATCACTTCAGTTTTTATCCAAAAACATACACAAATTAAGTCATCCCTATTGCCTTCAGTACTAAACAAGAAATAATCCATATCCAGCCTCACCCTACTACGTATCACACATTTAATTATATACAACAGCTGTTATGTTAATATGTTGAGCCAAATTTGGGCGACAGTCCATGTTAGTTTTTCATTATTAATCCTTACCAACTAATCCATTTCTGCATATGCAGTTACTTATATCTCAAATGCAGGGGTCCAGCTATTGTTCAAGCGAAATGAATGGTCTGTCTGACAGATGTCTAAATGCTGCCCTCCATGGTTGAGTGAGCTTGACAAACATTATCTCCTTTTTTGGGAACTTTGAAATGAGGCCGAGCTCATTTCAAACTTCACTTGGGCTTTAACCATGGCTGCCTTCCAGTCACGCAGATCTGGACAAATTTGACAATTCCTGGGTTGTTTTTTTTTTTACTGGGAGTTTCCCTTGTAGAACAAAGAGACTGCTTGAAATGTACATTAATCTGTCATTGCCTATAGGTTTTTTGCCATAAATTTATTATAACATACTAACTTTGAAGAGGTTGTTTTTACTGTAACGAAAAACCCTGTCCTTAATGTTTTTTAATTCTCTCGAAGTTAAAGGGTTAACTTATTACTTTTGTCATTTATGTTGTGTTGTCATAGAGGCATGACATGTTATTTATTTATATATTGAAAAAAGAAAGATGTTTTGCAGCACGTTCATGCTTCTCTTTTTGATGCATACAAAGTGTTGAATAATGACTTAAATATAGGGATGCCCCAGTCATAATTTTTCATGGCTAATTCCAATTGTTTTCTCTGCAGGTTCTGATACCGATTGCCGATTATTGTTGTTGTTATTATTATTATTATTATTATTTTTTTTTTTTTCTTTAAGCAAATTTTTTTATTTACTCTACTACAAGCCAAACTGGCCTCAAACAAACAAACAAAAAATATCTGTAGCCATTTGAAATTACAGGCAACCACTGCATCACAATCCAAACAAAGATGCTACACATGTATTTGATTTAAACTAGATCATTTTAAGATTTAAAGCAAATACAGAATGGTCTGACTTTAGCTTTGTGAAATTGCTACATAAAACATACCTACACAAAACAAAAACGGCAGACGGACTGAATGAAAATGCAAACTCGGTCTGTGATGGCAGGTGACGCTTATGAAACGGCAGCAATTTCGTTTCCTTGGGTTAGGTTTAGGATTGTATTGTATATGGTGGTAAGAGGAAAAGAAAATGCCATCGAAACCTTTCTGAAGACCGTAAGTTCCCTTCAGAGATACATTCATTTAAACCCCCACCCCTTAGTCAGTATTTGTATTTTTCTTCCTATATTTTGAGCAGTCAGTATATTTGCTCTGCAAGTGCATCTGTGTTCTCCTCTCCTGTTTGCTTCTGTATTCAGTGTTTCCAGTCTCTGGCCTGCCTTTACAGACTTCATAATATTTCCACAAATTACATTTTGGGAAATGATTGCAATGCAGTTTGTGTGCTAGTCTGGAACAGAGATCGGCCAAAAAAAAAAAAAAAAAAAACTTGTTTGGAGCAAAAACCGTCCGGTTCTGGATCATTGGCTGGTTGACCAGTGCATGTCTTGGAATATGGTGCATAGTCATTTGGATTTACCCCCCCCCCCACCCCCCACACGCACGCACACACACACACACACACAATAAAAAGAAAATGAAAAAAAAGAGAGAGAAAAATCACATGGTTTGAAATGAGTGCAGAATTTTCATTTTGGGCAAAGCATTCCTATCAGTTTTTTAAAACCTAAAATAAATGTAATCTTTGAGGAGCACTGATTGTTTTTAATGTAATGAACAGTTTATACTCTGTCCTGTAAAGAAACAGAGTTAACCTCTGATTTTGAGTCTCCCTGCCTCAGTTTAGCACTAACAGTAGAGTTCTGGGTAAGGAAAACAAACAGAGTTCCATGGTTGTCCTGAAAGGGCAGCCCACAGGATGTTTTGCTTTGTTACATAAAGACTCCTTAGTTTTGGTAGCCACAGTGGACCAGAGCTTCCAGGGATCTTCCAAAACAGCTCAAGGGCAAAAAAGCAGTAAATGTTTATACTGACAATATGGAAACTTGTTTCCTCAGTGTGTGCTGTTGTGTGGAGTTTGGCTTTGCATAGACAACATGTGAGGCTTATGGAAGGTTTATGTCATTCCTTTTAACCATATTTTCTCCTTTCTGCTCTTTGCTTCAGAAAATGCTTCTAAAAAAGAACTGTGGAGGGAAAACAAGGACTATCAAGATTCGGGTGAGTGTGTCAAAATAATAAATGATTTTTTTTTTTCTTTTTTTTTCATACAGTGGCCCCAAAAAAGTATTTAGACACTTAAACCACACTTAAATATGTATGAGTGTCATTGCATTAGGTAACAAAATATCAACCAAAGTGTCATTTGTTTTAAAGAAATGGTACAAGCACACTTTTCAAGAATAACATTTCACAAAAAGAATTATAAAACAGATATGCAATTAAAAAAAAGTGTTTTAACACTATCTGGGTCTCAAATCTTGAAGAATATGTTAACGGTCTCCCTGCCATTGATGGAATTTTTTTTCCGGTGATCCATGTTTTCACTGTTATATGGTAGGGGGTGCTGTTATGCATCTTCTGAAAAGAATCTCCGGATCAAAACACAGGCGAAGAAGCAGAAACAAGTGATAGAGGCATTGCTTACACACATGTAAAATAACACAATCATCAAACATTCAACAGCATAGAAATCAAAACTACCTAATGTTACCGACTGAAATGTTGACCTAGAAAGAGGTACAGGACTGTGACGCTTTGGGAATGTTGATGGATTCGATCTACTTCATCTTTGTTTTGATCTTCGTTCGGAATCCCATCCAGATGTAGTCTGACAAAAGCGCCATTTTCTCAGCTTTTTTTTTTTTGTTTATGAAACTTACACATATTCAAGGGTTGATTTTGAAAAACGTAATGCATAAAGCTAGAATAATTGTTTGTTTGTTTGTTTGTTAAATGCATAGACTCTGTTCTTGATCTATTGCATGATCAGATATTCATACAACAAAATGTTCGGGGGCAATGGAAAATTAATAAAAATGATCAAAAATGTTGCCGCTGGCTAGCAAATGTTAAAAAAAAAAAAAAAAAAAAACTCTGGCATGGAAAGAGTTAATATAGTTAATGTGTTGAACTACTCTACTCATACATCTAGAAAATAAAATGGTTTGATATTTTTGTTTTCTAATGCAATGACATTCAACCTTAATGATCTAAATACTTTATGTGGTCATTGTTTACACAATTTGTTTGCAAGCTGAAGGGGATTGTGGCATTTTTCAAAGAGTTAATTTTCTGCAGAAAGTAAATTATTTAGAAATGTTTTTGTAATTCTGGTCTTGGATCAGGTCTATGTGGTCAATACAGTAGCATGAATTCTTTGAATGAGAGTGGTTGGATTGCTTTATAAAACCCTGACCTGTGAGCATGCCTCGTTTCGGCGGTCCGCTGGAGCCTGGCCAAAGCGCACCCGCTGACCCTCATAGCAATGGCCGTGGACCCCGGGTGTTTCTTTGGCACTCATCGCACTGGTCCAGAAGGCCCGAGCTGAATGATGCCAGTGTGTGATGTCATTATGAGCTCGGCACCTTTTGGACTGCAGAACAGTGACTCCTGCTTGCCACCTCCGTTCATGCATGGCACAGGAACTAGAACACTCATGGGAAACCCTGGCTGCAGACCAGGCTGCTGGAGTCAGAGAAATGAATTAGAAACAAAATCTGTCTTATCTCTCAGGGGCCCCTTACCAATAATAATAATAATAATAATAATAATAATACCGCTGTATTCTCTGAAATACCAGAAAAATCTTGGTTTATGGAATGGTTTATTGAACCTTTTTAGACATAAAAAAAAAAAAAAAAACTGAAGGAAAAGAAAAGTTTGCGCATATGTTTTTTTTAATTGAGTATCATATTCGATACATCAGGACTTTATGGCTCACATGAAAAAATATTATGGTATTTTTTATTTTTTATTTTTTTTCAGAGGCCCACCTTAGCAAATATGCAATATGGTGCAGTTGCTTATATTTATATGGCCAAAAAGTGGCCATGAAATTCTGATAGCTTGTAATGTAAATCATACAATGTCTATAAATATCAGCTGTAACTCTATATCTCCCAATAATATGTCTTAGTAAGATGATATATAAATGCTTTATGATGAAAGCTATGTGGTTTTAATTATGGGGCAAAACATATAATGCAATGTATTACAATTGAGAGATGTACAAATAAACATTCCTCAAAAGCATTTTGCATCATATTTGATACTTATATTTTAAAATTTCTAAAAAAAAAAAAAAAAAAAAAATGATGTATGGATAATCAAGTAAACCTAAGTTGCTTCAGTCAGTATGTTTTTATCTTGAAATATTACTAACAATATAAGTTATTCTTATATTTACCTAATACAAATCAGTAATGATTACACATCAAAAAATATATATATATATATATAAAAGGTTTTTTAAATTATACTAAAAGGCTTTTAACTTGATAAAGTATAAACTATCAATCAGATGACAGAAGGCATGTAGTAGACTGTGTACAACAGGTTTTAAGAAAACTTTTGATCCTATTGATTATTAAGAGGCCTTTGAAATTTGTGTAACAAATAGGCTTTTGCATTAGAAGAATTAATGCAAAATCAGCTCCTAATTCAGAGTTGGGTCTGACCAAGCACAAAAAGAACTACGAGTGACGTAAGTATGCACGTTGATTGGCCCGCCATTTTATAAAACACAATGTTTACATATACTTACTCCATGAGCTAACTTAACAAACATGAAAAACAGCAATAGATGGACCGACTCTGAAGTCCAGGCACTTCTCAACCCTTATGCTAAAGAGTTGTTGACGTTGTTGAATGCTGCGCTTAAATGATGTCGCTGTTGGTCGGCTTACGTCACTTAGTTCAGAGTTCCTACTGGCGGTGTGAATGCAACCAGGAAAATGGCCCTAGGGGAACATATAGTTCTCAGGGGACCGCCCTTGTGACTAGTTCCAATAACTGAGTTCCTATAACTACCCGGTGCAAAAGCCCCTAGTGTTACTACTGTGGTGCCTTGGAATTCTTTTGGTCTGAGCTAGTAGGCCACCACCTAGAAGGCCCTAGCAACCGCATAGAAATTCACTCATAAAAAAACACTCTGAACACCTTCAGTGTCCAAAATATATCAAGTCTCCAGATTTTGCAGTGCTAAAATGTTTTTTTTTTTTTTTTTTTAAATGCAGTTTACCTCATGTAGACTATTCTATTTGCAAAATAATTGTTGCATAATAGTCTTTCTATCCAATGAACATCAAGAAACCTCCATTTCATCTGCAGGAGATTGGATGACCATTTTATTAGATTAATGGAAAGAGGTGAGGAGAGGAGCAAGGGATGAAAAAGGAGAGGGAGAAGGAAGTGTGTGTGTGTGTGTGTGTGTGTGTGTGTGTGTGTGTGTGTGTGTGTGTGTGTGTGTGTGTGTGTGTGTGTGTGTGTGTGTGTGTGTGTGTGTGTGTGTGTGTGTGTGTGTGTGTGTGTGTGTGTGTGTGTGTGTGTGTGTGTGTGTGTGTGTGTGTGTGTTAGGATGAAGTCATTTTCCATTTATAGAGTGCCGGCTGTTGCAGGATCTACAGTCAGAGAGAAAGATGTTCTTCGTTTCACTCCTCCGCCTTGTTGTTGTTTTCAACTTCCTTTCACTCTTCCCACTCTCTCTCTCTTTTGCTTTCCCACTCTCTTTTCCTTTGCCTTTTGTCCTTGATTGTTGACTCATATTTTATTGTCATATTATATATATATTTAAAAAAAAAAAAAAAAAAACATTTTACACCAGTGGTATGTGGTGGACTTCTGAATCATTTTAAGTGTTTTAGTCCAGTCTAAGGTTATTTTAGCTTTTAAGCAATGTTACATCTTAAAGGGATAGTTCACCCAAAAAATTTAAATTATCCCATGATTTACTCAAATTCAAGCCATCCTAGCTATATATGAGTATCTTCCTTCAGATGAACACAATCAGAGTTATATTTAAAAATATCCTTGCTCCTTCAAGCTTTATAATGGTAGTGAATGGCACTCACGATTTTGAAGTCCCAAAAAGTGCATCCATCGATCATAAAAGTAATCCATACAGCTCCAGGGGTTTAATAAAAGCCTTCTGAAGTGAAGTGATTGGTTTCATATCCCTATTTAAAACTTTATAAACTAAAATAACTAGCTTCCAGCAGACAACCATATGCACACTGTTCAAGTATTATATAGGATATTTTTTCTTACAAAAATCCATCACTTCGCTTCGGAAAGCTTTTATTAACCCCCTGGAGCCATGTGGATATCTTTTATGATGGATGAAGCGCCATTCACTACCATTATAAAGCTTGAAAGAGACAGGATATTTTTAAATATAACTTTGATTGATTGTGTTAGTCTGAAAGAAGATGGCTTGAGGGTGAGAATCATGGGATCAATTTTGGGTGAACTATCCCTTTAACAGAGCTGACTTCTGGCATTGATGCCTTATGATCGGTAAAACCTGAGCTGAAGAGTAGTATATATATCCAAATCCTTATTATTCATGAAACAATAGGTGAGAAATATGGTTTACTACTTCTGGGGAAGTTTTTGAGTGTGAATCCAAATGACACATTACTACTTTACACTTTACTCCCCTGAGACTCCCATGAGGGAGAGAAGTTGTGAATAGCAGTGAAGTGAAACAACTGATGTAGATTACATGACAGTGCCAACATGGCAAATGTAGTATATCTGGATTGCATTCATACTACGTACATGCACAGTTGCATGGAAACGTTGCAAAGTAAGTTCCTTATCCAAAATGTAGTACCAGGGCTGCGTTTAAGTCCATTTTTATGCCCTTTACTTGCTCACTTCCCTCTGTTGTTCACTTGGATGATTTAGTTGCACAAGAAAAATGGACTTAAACAGACTTTCTCAGACAATTTCAGCTGTGGTATTGGCAACCTTACATGATACATGATATATCGCCATCTACAGGCAGGATGTATTCTCTCATACAGACAAAGAGACCAGAAAATCTGTTTTATTCATTATGTTAGTATTTTCATAGCGCTTTATACAATACAGATTGTTTCAAAGCAGCTCTACATAAGACAATACTGTCATTATTCAGCTCAATGTATATTCAGTTCAGTTCAATAACAGTGTTTATTTTGCAAAGATGGGGATATTATCCAGCTCTATTCAGTTCAAGTTTTGTTCCGATCTGTGCGGTTAAATCGATAATATTACTGAATAATAATTATCTTTTAAACCCTTAAGTAATACGTTTTAGTTTTATTTCATTTATTTTTCAGTTTGTGAAAAAGTTTTTAAATCATTTGCTTTTGTCTTGGTTTTAGAGTACAAAAATAACCCTGCTTCTCCCATTCACTCTGCCCTTCTGTCCTTCCCCAACTGCACATGTAGTGGTTGGGCCCCTCGTTTTATCTCAGAGCCCCTGTCTCTGCTGGCCACGCTCCAGGTGAAAGCTAGTGATGGAGTGGGAAGCGGCTATCTGGGGGCCTGTTAGGGAAGAGGGAAAATCATCATGGGGGTTTGAGGTCTGGGACAAGACCAGAGAGAATGAGGGCTCAGAAACACGAAAGAAATGAAACCAAAGGAGGGAGGGGGGGAAAAAAAGAAAGTGATTGGTGGATGAAACCAGAGAAGACAGTCTCATCGCCTGGATGGTCCAAACTTGTTGACAAGACAGATGTTATGGTTTGAGGGGTTAATTCGTTCCCATGTATAAGCAGTATAGTGTATAGTGTAATGTTTTAAAAGCATTCTGTGGTCGTAAAACGTACCAGGGGAAAAAAGCCTGAACTATTTGTGATAATTAGTTAATAATAATTAGTCTTCCTACAGTTGCAGGTATTTGTCAGTCTAAAGGCCTATAGGGCTCTTAAAAACATAAAATAAAGAATAGTATTTGATAGTTTGTCATTTGCTGTTAGGAATGCATGGATGAAACCAGTTTAAAATGATTAAACTCAGAACATTGCTTCCTGGAGGGAGATTCATGGAAAACAGCTGCTTGTAGAAAGTAAATGGAATCATGTATCACTCCAATGAAACCCTGAGGCCTACTCTTTTTATTTTGATGAAGTGTTGATCTGGCCCCTTGATGGATTTGAAAACCTCAAACAGAGTGGCTATTTGACAGGAAAAGAGCTTAACCTTGTGGTACATGTATATATATCTTTGTGAGTTGTGCAGTTTAAGCCGGGCTAGATTTAGATGACCATATGTGAAACATATTAACTACTTCTTTCATTCCCCGAGACAGGAACCCCTCCTTTCATTGGTTGTTTCAGGTTTTTGCTCATTTGGTTTTACTCCGGTTTTGTTTTAAAGATTGTTTTGGTCATGTAAGCCAGTGATTATACACTAGAGGAACATTTTCGACAAAGTTCAGCAGATGGATAGATTTTGACAGACAAAGATTGAAAGAAAATAGTCTTACGGGCCATTTACACGACACATTTTTCAACTAAAAACTTTTTCTGTTCATTTACACTACAATAGCATATTGGGGGCCTGAAAACACAAACTTTTGAAAACGGATTTCAAAGTGCATGATTTTGAAAACAATACCATCTTTGTCTCAGTGTAGATACAGAAACGTGAATTTGTGAAAACGGTGACGTCATGCGCACGTATGTTCAGTCTATAGGCGTGTAGTGTTTTTTGAAAAGTGACATCGCCAAGTACTGGCCTGCCATGCAGAATACAGCAGTTCTAGTTGTTTTCGAGATCCGTGTGAACGAGGATCGTTTTTATGATGTTGTCTGTACTCGAAACTTTTCCGTTTTTAGTACGACGTTGTCGTGTAAATGTACCCTTAGTTTATTTAAAGGGTTAGTTCACCCAAAAATGAAAATTCTGTCATTTATTACTCACCCTCATGTCGTTCCACACCCATAAGACCTTCGCTAATCTTCGGAACGCAAATAAAGATATTTTAGTTGAAATCCGATGGCTCCGTGAGGCCTGCATAGGGAGCAATGACACTTTCTCTCTCAAGATCCATAAAGGTACTAAAAACATATTTAAATCAGTTCATGTGAGTACAGTGGCTCAATATTAATATTATAAAGCGACGAGAATATTTTTTGAGCGCCAAAAACCGATTTCAAAACATTGATTCATTTGTGCTCCGAATCTTCCTGAAGCAGTGTATCGAATCATGATTCCGATCACGTCAAACTGCCAACGACTGAAATCACGTGACTTTGGCGGTCCGAACAGCAGATTCAATACACTGATTCATTTATGATCCGATGCTGAAGCATTGTTTTGAAATCGGCCATCACTAAATAAGTTATTTAGTTTTTTTTTTTGGTGCTCAAAATATTCTCATCGCTTTATAATATTAATATTGAACCACTGTACTCGCATGAACTGATTTAAATATGTTTTTAGTACCTTTATGGATCTTGATAGAGGAAGTGTCCATTGCTCCCTATGGAGGCCTCACGGAGCCATCGGATTTCAACTAAAATATCTTAATTTGTGTTCCGAAGATTAACAAAGGTCTTATGGGTGTGGAACGGCATGAGGGTAAGTAATAAATGACAGAATTTTCATTTTTGGGTGAACTAACCCTTTAATATTAATTTGTTCTTTGTTTACTCTTTCCTAAGTGTTTGATTAGGCGAATCTAATCTCTTTATTTTAAATGGCTTTTAAATCCCAAATATAAGTTTTTATTCAAGCTGAATAATGACTATTGCCTTCTGTAGAGCTGCTTGTAGTTGAATTGAACTTGCTTAATAATTGATTAACTTTACACAGTCATTGAAAGGGCTGAATAATAAAGATGCTTTGAAACAATCTGTATTGTATAAAGGTAACTTCACTAATAAACCAAACCCAGTTTCTTCCCACTTCATCTTTTTCTGTTTTGTTTGTGGTTCCCTCACAGAACCTGAGTGGCGGCCGTCACGCACCCCGATACTCCTACGATCCATCCATCTTCGCTTTCCGCCCTCTGAGCAACGCTCCGCCCTGCAGCCCCCTGCTTTCTGCTGAGGAACCTCCGTGTACTTGAGGGAAAGGACTGGAAATTTGCAAAGACAAAACATCACAAATTTGTGGACCAAAAATCCCCAACATAAAGACAATGTATGTTTGCATTGCCTTTTATTTTGCAGGATATTAGTGTGAACAAAGGCCCTGTGATAAGGCTTGTGGACAAAACAGGAAATATGATCAGGGCCAGAATGTATGAGAGGAATGAGGAGACGCAACCTTTCGCCTTTAGCCGTCTCATCCTCTCTATCTCTCAGGAAACCCACTTAGAACTTATTATAATGACAAGGCCATGACCACTGCGCTATCTATAAAACCATAACCAAATGGTTTGGTGGTTTCTCTGATGTGTTTAATAGGAGTGAGCAGAGATTGGTCAGCGGTTTGTAGATAACGTCTGATGATTGGGCCACGTGGTTATGTTGTGACCATTGGGTTGAAGGTAAAGTGTAAGACCTTATTTAGGTTTAAGGCATTTGGTTGTTAAGACAGCGAAATGTGATGAGAGACAATCAGTTTGATGCCAGAATGGGCCTTAATTATTAAAACCGGTTTTTAATAAAATAAAGCTTTTTGCTCTATAACCAGGGTAAACCGGAAAACTAACAATCATAATGACAGCACAGGACAGATCTTCCAAGTCATTGTTCGACTTCAGATGTTACGCAATCTGACCATAACAATGTGTCAGTAATCACAGATTATCTGATATGTATTCCAAAGTAATTAAATCTCAAATGGAGAACGGGGAAAACAAAAAAACACTATACTAGAGTCTTTCAACATCATATATTAAATGTGCGCCTTACTATGTAGCATACTCAGTACTATGTACCTAAAATATAATGACTTTTGCCATCAATATCTAGTTTTATGAATGTTTGACACTGTTTGAACACACACCAGGGATTAAATCATAGCCCTTACACACAGTTGATGTGTTCAGAATGAAATACTAGCGTACTGCAGTACACACTGTATACTGTTTACTATAAAAAATAAATAAAAAAAATAGAATGTGAAACAGGATACATTATATTTGCAATAAATGTTGCAAAAGGTATGTTGTTTATTTGGGAAGGTTTGTTTGCATTCAGTCATTAATCAAACTTTAAATGAAAGATAAAGTTGAACACAATGTACTGTGGGATATACAGTAGTATTCTCCAGAAAATATGCATACTGTGCACAGTATACAAACAACATACTGCAGAAATAGTAACATGGGTATGCTAGTATGCTATTCCGAACATAGCCTATGTGTTATTCTTCTGATGTGTAGAAAATTACAGAACTCAACATGTGATATGTGGACAACAGGAATCCTATCCATGCAGTATATTTCAGAAACTATTCTTCTGAGGATTTTGACTATGGATGTAATGTACTTAGCAGCATACTTTAATACTGAATGTAAACTGCAGTTGGAACCCGTAAGGGTCGATAAGCTAGGCCAACCGGAGGGTGATCAATAAGGACAATAATTCATAGTTGTTGCATAAGTTTCACCTAGGTGTTAAATGTATCTATGTGAAACAAATACAATATTTTTTAAATATAGCTATATGGACATACATTACAGTACATGATTGCAACGTGAAAAGTTGTCCTTTTCTGTCTTTATGCCTAAAATGAGGGGAATAAATGTTTCTTCCCAGTTTGTGTCTTGTTAATTTTCTTCAAATGCTTTTTCTTATTGCAAAGGCATGTCTGGAACTGATGTTGACCCTTTTCTGGGTTATTAAGGCCAGAACACACCAAGCCGACGCCGACGAATTAGTGGCGACGAAAACAAACTGGGGGGTTGGCTCACGTCGGCAGCGTCAGTGTCCAAAGTTGCCCTGCCACACTATGCACCAAACCGACGCTAAACAGCCGACGGCCAAGCAGCACGTCAGTTCTGCGCCTGCGTGAGATGAAATGCCTTTCCGAAACAGCAGGCGGCAGTAGCTGAGCAGCCAATCAGAATGATCAGAAGGCCCGACGGACCGACGAGCTCCAACGCCGATTCAACATTTCGAATCGGCCGAAAAAAGGCCGACGAGGACCAACTTCAGCCGACGGTGCGGAACACACTGAGAAAACTTAGTCGGCCGACCGTCAGCTTGGTGTGTTCCTGCCTTTACACCACCCTGCGCCCCTAGTGTTCCCTAGAGGAGTTGACACAATGGTTGTTATATCATAAGGTATAAATGAAAAAAGGTATAAATTCCTTTTTAATTGATTATTAAATTGTTTAATTAAGGTTTATACATGACATAGTTCAAGATAAATCTTTTCATTACTACTGGGGCTACCTCATGCAGAATCGAAGTACAACCAAAACAATGTTCTTCTGCAAAATGCATGGTTTGTGGACCAAAAAACTGCTAGAAAAGTTACATGGTGTTTAATTAGCTTTTTATCAACTTTGAGCCATCATTTGGGGGTGGATGGAGTGTAAGCAAGAGCTGTCTAAATGTTTGACTCACATTTTACTAGTGATTACATTACATAACCTTACAAAAGCCACTTTCCAATCTCACGATAGTTGTTTCTTAATGTAATAAGGTGTTTGTGTTTGTCGGGCGACAACCGAGCTTGCCAACATTGCAGGTTCCATATCCACCCTAAAGGAGCATTCTCATTCCAGCGTGGGCTGATTCCACAGGCCTAACCATGCCAGATCCCAAACAGAGAAATAAGCTGTGTGTTTGTGTACAGGGAACCAGAGAGTGACGTCAGTGCTCGACTATGATGAGGGGCTGAAGGAAATAAGCCAGGAATGAAGACATCAAGATGGGTGTGTGCAGCCTGATCAGAAGATACCCTAGAATAATACAGTTCAATCTGATGCCTATCGAATCCAGTTTCCTGTAGGATAAGCAGTATGTACACACTCAGTTTAGAGTTTGGAATGGGTTCAGTTGATTGTTCAGTTGCAAAGTAATCTAAAGCACTTGTGTTGCAAAATACTGTATGGCACTATCATGACTTGAAAGTCTAGGTTGCAAGGAAATGCACAGGGATGAACAGTAAAAGACAGTGTAGTCACAATCATTAAACATCCTTAAATATAAATGTGATAAAATTGCTTATAACATGGTCTGCCTATACATCAATATATCGTCCCCTTGGAATTATAAGGTTCTATCTGACATTTTTGTCAAATTTAAGTTATTCACATATTCTTATTCTGTGACAACTTATTTACATTATGTGATTGGTAATCTGCTCTACACCCTCTAGAACTCCAGGAATGCCTTACTGTGTTACTGCAAACATTTTTCTTATCTGTTTTGACAAAACCGATCGAAGGCTATTTATTTATTTAATCAGTGTCTATTTACACCAAGTGCAAATAGCCCGCCTTGATGGCAGAAGCTATTTACACTAACTCCGTCCACCATTGTGTGATTGAGCCAAACAAAATTATAAAAAGAAATACTGTCAAGGCAAGAGTTGCTAGCTTTTAATGCGAATGACCCGAGTTTGAATCCGCCTTTTCCCAAACGTATTATTTTCCCAAACGTATTATTTTCCCATTGCAAATCAGCCCGGAGAGATATTTTTAATAAAAATTAAGAAAATATACAAAAAGTGGAAATAAATTTCCTAATGTGTATTTAGTAGTGGGGCTAAAGTAATGGGTAGGGTTAGTAATGTCACAATAAAGCAGCATCCATTTAAAATATAACAAAAGTAA